>NW_006408526.1:2340493-2449628 GCF_000296735.1 Chrysochloris asiatica
AGAGAGAGAGAGAGAGAGAGACACGCAGGAGATTACACATTTCTCCCTCTTCTCCCACTTTCATTGCTCAGCCCGGACATCTGGTGGGACAGTTTTCCCACAGTGCAGAGAGAGGGAGCTTGGCGGCGACTTTTGATGTCACCCGTGAAGCTACAGACCCAAAAGTTTCCCCAGAGGGACCTTTTGCAGCGGTGCACCGTGAAGTAGGTTTCAACTCCAGACAACCCTGTGCAGGGGTTTCTGAGGCTGTGGGTCTGTGCGGGAGCAAAGCACCTTGACTTTCTCCTATGGTGCAGCTGGTGGTTTTGAGCTGCTCACCTTGTGGTCTAGGGCCCCATTCGCACCACTGTGTTGCCTGAGCTCTCTGTGCAGGACCAATTAAAAGCAATCTGTAAAACCCCAGCATAAAAGCACTCAACTAACTCGAGAATTGCGCTGTGCACACACAGATATCTAACTGACCTTCAAAGACAAATACAGTGGACAATCTTTCTCCCATTAACTCCCCAATATCTACCTGTGCACCTCTACTGTAATGATTAAAGGAGGGGCCTGAGAGACTGGACACCGCAACCCCCTACTGGAGGCTTCCAATTGCACACACACTGATGGTGTAGCACGGGACAGACGACCACAGCTTCATTTCTGTTTCAAAGTGGTGATTTTTGTCTATGCATTTATATTACTTCTGCTTTTGGTCCTTTTGATCATACATCTTTCCTGGAGGTGGGAACTTTTTCTCCCTATACTACCCAAGAAGAGACAGCAATCTTGGCCATATAGCCAAGCTATAAGCATACCTCATAATAGTCCACCCTTGAGACAAGACCCAACAACACCCATTAAGCATTACATGTGAAAAGGGAAGCCTATCTCCTGATCATATTCACCAGGAGACACCCAGTAAGTTTAACAACAAACATTCACTTAAGCTTTTTTTTTCTTTTTTTTTTTTTTTTAAAGAACAAAACACAAAAAACACACATAACTATCATGATGAATGAAAACCAACACAAGATATCAAAACATGTCCAAAAACAGAAGAGAGCAGCTGATGCAAATGAGCTGGAGACAGACAAAAGCTTTCTAGAGGAGGAAGAGCAGGTTTGGGATATTCCTGAGAAAGAATTCAGAAGGATGATATGGAAACAAATTCAAAAGCTCTGAAAAGGGGTGGAGATAAACAAGGAAGAAGTCAGGAAAGTATGACAGGAGCAATCAAATAAGATTGATACAGTACAGAAACAATTCAAAACCTGCAAAAAGATGTCCAGATGATCAATAATAAGATATCAAAAACAGACAATATGCTGAAAGGGGAAAGGAGCAGAATAGAAGAGATGGAAGTCAGAACTAGCGAGCTGGAAGACAAATCTCTCAATACTGCTACGATAGAAGAGCAAACAGAAAAAAGGAAAAAAAAATCTGAAGAGAGTCTAAATTCATGCTGGATAACATGAAGAGGAACAACTTAATAATTATTGGCATTCTGCAAAAGGAAGAATCAGAGAAGTCCACAGATGATATAGTTGAAGAGCTTCAGGAAGAAAATTTCCCTAACATCTTGAAGGATGGAAAGATAAACATGCAAGAAGATAAAAGTACAACAGGAAGGATAGACCCCACAAGAAAGTCACCAGGACATAATAATCAAGCTCTCCAAAATTAGAGACAAGGAAAGAATACTAAAAACAGCCAGGGAGAAGAGAAATGTCACTTATAAAGGCAAAAAAATTAGATTAAGCTCTGACTACTCAGAACAAACCATGCAGGCAAGAAGGCAATGGGGAGACATATACAAAGCCCTACAATAAAACTGTCAACCAAGAATTGTCTATCCAGCAAACTCTCAATCAAATACAATGTTGCGATCAAGACATTCCACGAAAACAGAATCTGATAGATTTTATCAAAACCAACCCAGCACTTCAAAATATCCTAAAGGGAGTTCTGTGGCCTGAAAACCAAGAAGAACAGACAACAAACAGAGATTGACAGGTGTAGCAACACCACCTGGAATTCAGTCAATGGATAGCAGAGTCCAGAACAGAACAAGACTACAACAACAAACTCAAAGATGCTGGGAGGTCAACTGAAGACCAAAATTATATCAATGTTAAAGAAGGGGCAAACATAACAACAGAGACCCAAGTGGTGAGGATGTCTGTTAAATTACAGGATACAATGGATTATCTTAAATGGAGAGAAAAGTTAGTAGAATATAAGGTAACCCCAAAGAAAGTTAATACTTCACAACTTATCATAAAAATTAATTTCCAAGCAGAACAAGCAAACATGAAAACTAAAAAGAAACTGACAAGAAATAGCACAAAAAACACAAACCCAACATAAGAAGGCATGCAGAACATAAGAATGAACAGCACCACCAAAAAAGTGACATAATGACAGCAATCAACTCATACCTATTGATAATTACATTGAATGTCAATGGATTGAATGCACCAGTGAAGAGACAGAGAGTGGCAGAATGGATAAGAAAACCAGACCCTTCAATATGCTGCCTGCAAGAGACACACATTACACACAAAGACAAAAACAGACTAAAAGTTAAAGGATGGAAAAAATTTACCAAGCTAACTGCAACAATAAACAAACAGGAGTGGCAATACTAATCTCTGACAAAGTAAACTTTAAGATTAAAACCAGCATAAGAGACAAAGAAGGACACTATCTCATGATCAAAGGGTCAATTGAGCAAGACGACATAACCATGATAAGTATATACACTCCCAATGAAAGAGCACCAAGATACATGAAGCAAACCTTACTGGAAGTGAAGAAAGAAACAGATAAATCTATAATTATAGTGGGAGATTAACACACCAATCTCGAAAAGGGGCAGAACAACCAGAAAGAAACTTGACAAATATAGAGAGGAACTAAACAACACAATCAACCAACTTGACCTCATAGATATATACAGAGCATTCAATCCAACAATGGCACAATGTACATTCTTCTCCAGTGTACATGGAACATTTTCCAGAATTAACCATGTGTTAGGTCACAAAGCAAGCCTCCATGAATTTACAAACATCAAAATTCTACAGAGCATCTTCTCAGACCACAATGCTATAAAACTAGAAATCAACAATAAGAAGACCAAGGCAATAAAGTAGAATACATGGAAATTGAACAACACCCTGCTGAAAAGTGACTGGGTAAAGAAGAAACTAAACATAAAGTTCCTAGAAACAAATGAGAATGAAAACACAACATACCAAAATCTTTGGGACCTGGCAAAAGCAGTGCTGAGAAGACAATTTATTGCAATAAACGCGCACATCCAAAAACAGTAAAGAACCAAAATCAACACATTAACAAAGAATCTTCAACAATTTGAAGCAGACTAGCAGAGGGAACCTATAATCACCAAAAGAAAGGAAATAATAAAGATGAAAGCAGAAATAAGCGAGATGGAAAACTGAAAAACTATAGAAAGAATCAACAGGACAAGAAGCTGGTTCTTTGAAAGGATTAATAAAATTGGCAAACCACTGGCAAAAGAAAAGAGGGAGAGGACACAAATAACTCACATTAGAAAACACATGGGTGAAGTCATAACAGAACCAAATGAAATCAAAAGGATAATAACAGAATACAATGAAGAGTTGTACTCCAACATATTCGAAAACTTAGATGAGATGGATATATTTCTAGAAAAACATGACCTACCTAAACTTACTCATAATGAATTAGAAAACTTGAACAAACCCATAACAAAAGAAGAAATTGATCAGGTCATCAAAAAACTCCCAACCAAAAAAAGTCCAGGCCCAGATGGCTTTACGGGTGAGTTCTATCAAGCATTCAGGGAAGAACTGTCACCAATTCTACTCAAATTATTCAGAATATAGAAGAGGATGGAAAACTCCCTAGTACTTTTTATGAAGCAAGCATAACCCTCATACCAAAACCAGGGAAAGACATCACTAAAAAAGCAAACTATAGACCAATATCCCTCATGAACATAGACGTAAAAATTCTCAACAAAATCCTAGCCAACAGAATCCAACAGCACATCAGAAAAATAATACATCATGACCAAGTGGATTTCATAAAAGGGATGCAAGGATGGTTCAACATCAGAAAAACAATCAACATAATCCATCATATAAATAAGAAAAATGAAAAGAACCACATGATCATATCGATTGGTGCAGAAAAGGAATTTGACAAAATCTAACATCAATTCCTGATAAAAACACTCAACAAAGTAGGAGTTGAAGGGAAATTCCTCAACATAATCAAGAGCATATATAAAAAACCAACAGGCTACATCACTCAATGGAGAGAAACTGAAAGCCTTCCCTATGTGAACAGGTACCAGACAAAGATGACCTTTATCACCACATCTATTCAATACTGTGCTGGAAGTTTTAGCCAGAGCTATATGGCATGATAGAGAAGTTAAAGGCAACCAAATTAGCAAAGAGGAAGTAAAACTCTCCTTATTTGCAGACGATATGATCCTATACATAGAACACCCCAAAGACTCAGTAAAAAACAAAACAAGACAGAAAACTACTAGATCTCATTGAAAGATTCAGCAATGTGGCAGGGTATAAGATCAACATAAAAAAAAAATCAGTTGGATTTCTCTATAGCAACAACAGCACTGAAAAGGACATTAGGAAAGCAATACCATTTACAATAGCTTCACAAAGGATGAAATATTTAGGAATAAACATAACCAGATAAACAAAGGACTTATACAAAGAAAATTACAAAACACTACTACAAGAAACCAAAAGAGACCTACAGAAGTGGAAGAACATACCATGTTCCTGGATAGGAAGACTCAACATCGTGAAAATGTCAATACTGCCCAAAGCAATTTAAACATATAATACAATCCCAATCCAGATTCCAACAACATTCTTAAAAGAGATGGAAATGACACTTACTAACTTTATATGGAAAGGAAAGAGACCCAGGATAAGCAAAGCACTGCTTAAAAAAAAGAACAAGGTTGGAGTTCTCTCACTACCCAATTTCAAAATTTACTACATGGCTACAATGGTCAAAACAGCCTGGTATTGGTAAAATGAAAGATACATTGATCAATGGAACAGAATCAAGAATCCAAAAATTAACCCAACCACATACAGACAAATGATTTTCGACAAAATACCTAGGCATATTGCATGGGGAGGAGACAGTCTCTTCAACAAATGGTGCTGGCAGAACTGGAAAGTGATATGTAAAAGACTGAAACAAGACCTTTGCCTCACACCCTATACAAAAACAAATTCAGCATGGATTAAAGATCTAAATGTGAATCCCCAAATTATGAAGGTCATCAATGAAAAAATAGGGACAAATGTGAGGGCAATAATTCAAGGCATATACAGACTACCAAACAATTTCAAAAGTACACAAACAAAATAGATGAGTGAGACATACTAAAAATTAAAAACTTATGTGCATCAAAAGACTTCACCAAAAGAGTAAAAACGGAACCCACAGAATGGGAAAAAATCTTTTGCAATGACACATCAGATAAAGGACTCATTTCTAAAATATATAGGAAACTACAACACCTCTACTTGTTGTTGTTGTTAAGTGCCATCGAGTTGGTTCCGACCCATAGCGACCCTGTACTAGAAAAATACAAATAACCCAATTAAAAATTGGGTGCAGGACATGAACAGATACTTCACCAAGGAGGAGATCTGGGCAGCCAACAAACATGAAGAAATGTTCGTGATCACTAGCCATCAAAGAAATGCAAATCAAAACAACAATGAGATATCATCTCACACCAGCAATAACAGCAAAGATCAAAAAAGCAGAGGACAACAAATGCTGGTGAGGATGTGGAAAGACTGGGACCCTGCTACATTGTTGTTGGGAATGCAAAATAGTCCAAACACTCTGGAAAACAATATGGTGCTTCCTCAGAAGGTTGGAAATAGAAATACCATATGACCCACCAATTCCTTTACTTGGTATTTACCCACAAGAAATACGAGCCATAACATGAGTAGATATATGCACACCAATGTTCATAGCAGCACTATTTGCAATAGCAAAAAAAAATGGAGACTACCAAAATGCCCATCAATTGAAGAATGGATAAACAAACTGTAGTTCATACACACAGTGGAATACCATGCTACCTTTAAGGACAACAAAGAAGCTGCAAGCCATCACATAACATGGATGAACCTTGAAGACATTATGCTGAGTGAAATTAGTCAGTCACAAAAGGAGAAATACTGCATAAGACCACTGTTGTAAAAGACTAAGAAAAAGAACCCACCCAAAAGTGGGGGTGAAAATCTAAATATATAAGTGCTGATCACTGGTATGTATGGGATAAGAGGTGGGCAGGGAGGGAAAGAAAGAGAACAGGGTAGGGAATAGACATAGGAAAACCTGGGAGTGGGTGGGGTGGGGGGTGTAAGGCTGGTAATACACGAGAAGGGGGAGGGGAAAAAGAAGAACAAGGTGGACGGGAGAACGGTTGGGCAAGTTCACATGGGCTAGGTGGGACAGAGGTAAATGATGATGTATGCACAACCCTGGAATAACAGGGCTTCAGGATACAGGGATTGAGGCATGGCTTGAAAGAGGGGAATGATGTTAGGATGTTTGGCTGTCTTTTGAATCTTGGTCTTCTTTGCTTACCATTGTGAAGTAGACACTGGGGGTGGGGGTGGGCGGACAGTCAGAAACATGACAACACAAAACATGTGGGCCTGTCTCCAGCCTATAACTAACTGGAATACCTTGAGGGGTAGGGGCTGGAAACTGCCCAGACCCAAAATGGTGGGGGGACTATGATGGTATGGACAGATAGAGTGGCTGGGGACATGGGACTCAGGGAGAGAGAGGAGCTGTTTGCTGACAGCCAGGGGGGCGGGCCTGTGGGGTGTATCCTTTGGTTATTTGATGATGCATGGAGAGGATTTTAATCATTGCAATGAAATGAAATACGATAGGATGAATATGAAGCTTGGGTGGGACAGATTCAAATAATGAAGTATGCAAAACCTTGGAACAACAGGGCTCTGGGATAGAGAGATTGAGACATGGTTGGAATAGGGAAAAGGGGGATGACAATGTTAACATGCTTGGCTATCTGTTGAATCTTGGTTCCCCTGGCATACCGCTATAAAATAGACACTGGAGGGGGAGAGAAAGGAATAGCCAGAAATACCACCATAGAAAGCTTGTAAGTCCATCTTCTGCCTATAACTGATTAGAATACCTAAAATGGGGAAACAATGTGCCCAGAGAAGGAGGCTTCCTGCGGAGCCTCTGCATTAACAAGTCCGTAGGTGGAATCCTGAACAGCATCCAGAATCTTCTGAGGGGAAATTTCCCCTTGAAAGGACAAGCAGACTAGCCTGGAGTGGCCAGAAGAACAGAAAATACTTCCTGAAAGAAAGACTGACAGGAAAAATACAAAACAATATAGGCAGGCCAACTGATTACTACAAGAACAAACAAGTAGCTTGCCCAGGAGAAGTGGTCAGGTCCCCCTCAGGGAAAACCCCATTCTAAGACTAAGGCTCAATGGGAATGCATGCTCTGATTGGTGACCACGTTCATCACCAATAAGGGGAAGTGAGGGAAAAACAGCAATGAAGCTGTGAGCTAAGCCCTACAACGCTTAATAGACTCATGTGAACTTGGATGGAGACCTGGTTGGCCAGCAGTGTGCCAAGTCCAGAGGACTCTTGGACTCAGAGTCAGCAACATAGCTACAGAGGACTAGAGCAGAGAGTGAAGCATCCAGCTGATAAGAAGAGAGGGCACATGTATAAGTACACCCACTCTTTCAGATAATACCCACTTGACCTGGCTTCAATGGCTGGATGATCAGAGCTCAAATAGAAGAAAGAAGAGAGAAAAAGAATAATCTGTTACAATTTGATGAACTTGACATACACTTATGGAAGCAGTAGCTCAAAAGAGTGAACAAATCTTCACAGTGAGGACCATTCCCACCTCCACCACACATGGAGAGGACGGGGATGGGTAACTTGGACATTGGCGACCCAGAATGGCCGGGATGGAGTGGGAGGGGTGGGGCTACAGAGGCAAGAAGTGAATGGCTTATAAGTTTTGAAAAGGGAACCTAGATCCAGAGGGCGTGGAGCAAAGTAGAATCTCCACTGAGTAGTATCCATTCTGCCTAGTCAGGGCTGATGGAAGGAGATGCAGCTAGGTCTCTTGTGATATAATAGCGAATAATTGTTATCAGGACTGATTGTAAGGGCTGGAAATGTAAAGCTAGATGTTTGGGGGCCAAGGGAGGGGAGTGATTAACCTTGCAGTCTAGGAGTGGAGGTCCCTGGGACCATCAAAGGAGAAGAGCAGAGAACGGAACACTACCCAGAGAAGCAGTGATGCCAGGGGTGGAGGCAGAGACGGTGATGTGAGGAGATGGAGTGGCTGGAGACTTTGAACCCGGAGAGGGAGAGGGGCGGTATGTGGACGACTGGTGGGCAGGCTTGTGATGTATATCCTTTGGTTGATGGATGATGCATTGAAGGGATTGTAACCATTGCAAGGAAACGATATACGACAGGATCAATGTGAAGTTGATGTCCTTCCATGTAAACTATCACATAATTCACAATAAAGCATTAAAAAAAAAATATATATATAGCTTAACTCTCAGGGCCACTGCAGTTAATAATAGTACTTTTGTGCCACAGTGCTACAACTTTTTCTGACTCTGTCAACTGGTAGCACCTAACAACAAAGAACACAAAAATTATCACAAACAGACCTATAAACAACATCATGGTTAGTGGGGAAAAGATTGAAGTTGTCAAGGATTTCATTTTATTTGGATCCACACTCAATGCCCATGGAAGCAGCAGCCAGGATATAAAATTGATGTATTTGGCAAATCTACTGCAAAAGATTTCTTTAAAATGTTAAAAAGCAAAGATGTCACTTTGAAGACTAAGGTGTGCCTGACACAAGCCATGGGCATTTTTAATTGCCTTATATGCATACTAAAGCTTGACAATGAATAAGGAAGCCCAGAAAAAAACTGATGACTTTGAGTTATGATGTTGGAGAAAAACATTAAATATTCCATGGACAGTCAGAAGAATGAATAAGTCTAAAGTACAACAAGAATGTTACTTAGAATTGAGGATGGTAAAACTTTGTCTCATGTACTTAGGACACGTCATCAGAAGTGACCAGTCCATGGAGAAGGATATCACACTTAGTAAAGTGGAGGGTCTGCGAAGTGGAAGACCCTCAATAAGATGGATTAACACAGTGGCTACAACAATGAGCTCACACATAAGAATGATTATGAGAATGACACAGAACCCAGCAGTGTTTTGTTCTGCTGTACCAAGTGTTGCTATGAGCTGGACCAACTCCACAGCACCTAACAATAACAGTAACAATGAATTCTGTACATATTTTTGCACACATTTTCTTTAGTTTACTCTAATTGCTTTTCTGGCAATTGGGTTCATGGTTTTCTTTCAGATAAGATAACATCATTCATCCATATACCTTGCTATAGATTTTCATACTAAGAAGGTACATTAATGTTTTAAGTTTTACCTAGTTCTAGATATAAAATGGGATGGTTGATATTTTTATAAGAAACACAGATCTAGATAATTAAATTTCAGTAATTTAACTATATCCACTATTTGTATTATTTACAGGGTACTGGTTTGTGGCAAATACTTTCAGTTAAATTTGGGATCAGCCGACTTAAGTGAAATACTGACACCTTGTTCTCCAGGGAGTAGAAGCAAACAACATGGACATCGGTATATGTTCCCATCACTTATTACAGGAGCCATGAAAGTATGGTAATTTAACTGTAAACATTTATTACAGGAAAGGAAGACTGTAGTGTTTATGCAAATGCAAATAATAATTTGCAATGTTGTATAGTGATTTATTTTGGTATGTTCTCCTCTCCCCTCTCCAGGATTCTAGGCTAGCCACTAGAAATGTTATCCAAGGACATTGGTTCAAGGACCTACCTTACAAGAATGGCTAAATATTCCTTACTGTTTATGTCTGTGGTCAAGAATAAAAAAAAAAAAAACCATGTTAAAGCATGGCTTACTGAAAGATGTTCCTCAGAAAGATGCATATCTATGAACTGAATCAGAAATAATTTTCAGCCTGGAGGATGATCCACTTACTGTGAATTATAATAAGTCTTAAGTGATCAAACCAGATACAGTTCCCATCTTGGTCATATCTCTCTTGGTTTTCGCCTTCATTTAGGATATTACTCCACTATAACTTCAACAGATAAAAACTATGGTGAGATAAAGTTTATATTCTATATCTGATAGAGACGTATAGTGACATTGAAGGTACACTATAAAAATGAAGTGTTTATACATTCTATATTGTAAATATTTTCCCGAGAAAACTGGATTTCTATTTAGAATTTAAATGAAAAACTGATATTTTCTATTTGGGAGAATTTAGAGTAGACCTACTAGAAACATCAACTAGCCTTTCCCAGGACTCTTCCTACTTGGATACATAGAGGAGATTCTGGAAGAGGCAGGTCTCTGGAGTTTACAGGATGATCTCTGAAATCAAATGGAACATTCATAGTTATCCATAGACCAGACAGGAAAAATAGGATGCAGATCATGGTCACATTTTAGACTGCTTGAGGTCCAAACAGTTCCTACTCAATTTCCCAGATTACATTGCAGATGAGTTAAGAGAACTAGGGAATGAAAAACAAAGAGATATAGGGACACCTAATATTTTGAACCAAAGAGTTAGATACATATGTAGAAGAAAAGTTGCTTTTATACAGACATCAAAAAACCCCAGCAGATTTGATTTGTTAGGGAGTGTGATATTTTTGACTAGGGGGTATAGGTACAATCTGAAAATATCACAAGCAATTTATCTTTTGGTACTTGCATATATATTAAAAGTAGCTTCATGATCATAATGCAGTGATAGTTAAAGAATTTCATAGTTTTATAAGGCCATTTTTATCCATAATAATGATAATATTTTAAAAATTTAAAAATCATGTCTTTCCTCCCCTATAATAGTCCACTGATATTTTACAGCTGTAAAATAGTTTCAAAAATGATTATTGCAGAAGTCCATAAACTAACTAATCCTAAACAGGATAAGTAGGATTTGTTTATTTGTTTAGCATTAGGAAAATGCCAAGACATGCTCTAATCTCTCCACAATTTAGTCTCTAAGTATTTGATTTGCAAAACATAATTCAATATTTATTTTATTTATATAAGGCAAGAAATGGCGCCCAACTTTAATTTTTGACTTCTGAATATCTGTTTGCTAAAGCATGCATGTGTGTACACAGGCGTGAGAGTCAAAGAATGGGATGGATAGGTCTTTATACCATTTGTTGTTGTTAAGTGTCCTTGTGTTTGTTCCAATTCATAGAGATCCCATATAGGGTTTCCAAAGAGTGGCTGGTGAGTTTATACTGCCGACCTTGCGATCCAGTGCCTTACCCTGCAGCACTACACACACCAGGACTCCTTTATACCATGACTACTATCAAATCAACCTTTTATCAAACACTTAAACATATTTTTGCAGAAATTTCATATGCTAATTTTTATATGAGCCAAACTCTAGGATCTCTGTTTTCTTTTTGGTGGGCTGGAGTAACATTTGGTAAACAGACTGTTCAAAGTGTGTCTTAAAACACCGCTAGCAGGCACTGTTAGAGCATTTTCATTTAAGTTCATTCAACTTGGGCAAAAAGGGAACAGCGGCTTACATCAACTGAGGATCAGTGAACACAATCTCATAGCAACAGACACCAAAACAGTCCCTCATTACAAGCCTTGTCCAACAATCAAGTCTTTAACGAGAACAAAGGTTGACAGTGATTAATCATTAAGCAGTTCCTTGTTCCTTGCTGCACGTGTTCTCAGCAGCCTCCTGCAGAGGCAGTCTGGCATATTTCCTGTCTCTGTGCTCCACTGTGCCATGTCTGAAGGGACGCCCAGGCAGCCTTCTCACTATTTTAATTTCAAATGCTGCAAACAACTACAGTTTCTATGTGCACATGTCTTGACTTTCATTCTGAGCCTGGCAGACTCTGAATGGATATAGGGAGTGTGAACATAATAGGCCGTTAACTCCACATCTGCTTACTAGATTATGTTCAAAGATGGTATAAGAAATTGATTAAACACTGTTTTCTAGAACAAATCTTTGAAATCTGTTTGTTTTTTAAGCAACATGATGATAACTTGATATAATTTATTTGTGCAGTCAGCATGAAATACCTTTGCTACTGTTTCTACATAAAGATAGCTTCTATGTTGACAAAGCACCATGCTTTGAAAAGCATTTTCAGAAATCCTTTCTCAAATAATTCTGTTTCACAGTTCAACAGAGTCATAATGTTAACTAATGTTATTACTTTATTCCCTTTCTTGTGTGTTTTTAACTACGTAACTAGGCACTATTTGGCAATTTAGGCTGTCCAGGCAATGGGGTATGTATTCTTCTTAATAAACAGACTTAGAGGTTCTTTTTATTTTTTCCCCTTTCAACATATAAATTTACTGTTAATAACCCTGCTGGCTGTGAACTAGGAGGTCAGGTGAAGAGGTAAGAATAGATATAGAACACAGGTTTCTGAGAGGCAAGGGGCAACAGTTAACAGAACTAACATCAACAAAAACAGGACCAACAATGCAACAACACACATTGTTTTTCCAATAATAAATATCACAACAACAACATCAACAAAATGAGATAACTTTCATGATCTTTGTATCTACTACTTTCTCTTTTCAAACTAGACAGAATTAAGAACGTTAGGATTCCTGCAGTTCAAGTGCAGGTTTTATAACTAGTATTTCTACAGCATAAAAACAAAAAAGCATGAATTCCAATCACAAAGTACGAAATGCATATTTTCTTTAGGCTGAGTTATATTCACTGGGGAAAGGGATGTGTCTACCTTACTATTGGTAACTAAGCTCTTCACACAAGTGTATGTGACTAGGATGATCTAATAGTTGCTGACTCATATTAACATCAAAACAGCCTGTTACGAAGCTCTACTCAGAAAATTCACATTTTCTAACAGGAGCCTCCTGGGATCAATATTTAAAACTTACAAAAGTGAACTCTGAACTGTGAAAAAAAATAATGAAAAACTGTAGGTGGAAAGCATTTAGAGTTCAGATTGTTGTTAAGTATCATTTCTGACTCACAGAGATACCGGGTAGTGTTTCTGAGAAGCAGCTGGTGGGTTTGAACCGCCCACTTGCAGTTAGCAGTTCAGTGCTCATCCTATATTTTATAAACCAATCAGTCTGACTATTCTGACTCAATTCAGCCTATTGTAATGTATTCTAACTGGTCTTATGTATATCTGGGGTGTTTTATAGATATTGGTATAGTTCAAGTAGTTTTGAAATGCAAGATTGAGGTTCAAACTAACGAGCTGTTCCTTGGAAATCTTGTACTAGGTTGCTATGAGTCTAAACAGACTCTATGGCACTTAACAACAATAACAAATAGATAAGCATAGGGTGAATTTATTTTGCCCTACACGAAAGTTCTTTGGAGTCCTGGTGTAGTGCTGTGGAATAATGCAAGGTCGGTTTGAACTGCAAAGTTGGCAGTTCAAATTCACCAGCTGCTCCTTGGAAACCCTATACAGAGTCACTATGAGTCGAAACTGGCTCAACAGTACTTAACAATAACAACAAATATACTTAAAAAATAATATTTGCCATGAACTGGTTTATGCCACAATCTTTTTTCCTTTAGAAGTTGTTATTGTTAAGTATCATTGAGTCAGTTTTGACTTTATAAGATCATGTATGTAGTATGGCAAAGAGGCCAATGTAACTGGTATAAGAAACAGAAGAATGGTAGCTAAGATCAAATGGGGACTGGGAAGTTACAATACTGCAGAGCTCTATACAAGTCCTGGTGTGGTATTGTAGGATAAACACTAGATTGTTGTTGTTGTTGTT
Organism: Chrysochloris asiatica; assembly: GCF_000296735.1. Classification (NCBI taxonomy): domain Eukaryota; kingdom Metazoa; phylum Chordata; class Mammalia; order Afrosoricida; family Chrysochloridae; genus Chrysochloris; species Chrysochloris asiatica. Next base: position 2,354,479 of record NW_006408526.1, read on the forward strand.
GTTATGTGCCGTGGAGTCGGAACCGACTCATAGCGACCCTGTACAGGGTTTCCGAGGGTGTAAATCTTTACGGGAGTAGAAAGCCTCATCTTTCTCCCGCGGAGCAGCTGGTAGTTTCGAACTGCTGACCTTGCGGTTCACAGCCCGAGTCGTAACCACTACGCTACCAGAGCTAGATTGCTAACCATGAAATTGATGGATCAAACCCACCAGCCGCTCCTTGGAAACCCTATACAAGGTTACTTTGAGTAGGAAATGACTTAACAACATAGTTTGTTGTTAACACCAACATAGTTTTATAGGCTTAACACCAACATAGTTTTATAGGCAATTGTCAGATATTCAACTTTTACTCTGAGTGAAATGGAAAACCATTAGGTGATCTTGAGCAAAGAAGTGATATAATCTGATTTATGTTTTAAAGATCACTCTGGCAGCTATGTCGTAAATATTTTGAATGGGGACAAACTGCAGGAAGACCAGAAAGGAGGCTACAGAAATAATCCAGGGCAGAGATGACAGCCACGTGGATCCGAGTATTAGCAGTTCGGGCGAGTGGGTGGATTCTCAATAGATTCAGGTGGCAGAGGTACTTGAGACAACCAATTGGCTAGATGTGGAGAGTGAAAGAGAAACATCGAAAGTGACTATAACATTTTTAACCTGAGCAAATGGAAATACAGAGCTATTATTTTCTGAGATGAAGTTTATGAAATGAAGTTTTGCTTTTGTTTATGAGTAAGATGATGTTGTTAAAGGCTGTCTAGGTCATCCTGACTTATAGGGAGCCTGAGTTCTTAAATAAACAAGAGGGAGATCAGGGTGCAATAGAGGGGATTTGACTTTGAATATGTCAGAGTTGAGATGCTAAATATACCTATAGGCATAGCTATCATGTTGTTGTTAAATGCTATTGAGCTGGTTCCAACTCATAGAAACCCTGTATAGGGTTTTTGAGGAGCAGCTGGTGGGTTTGAGCTGCCAACGTTGTCATTTCCAGTTCAGTTTCAGTGCTGATCCTACAGGGCCACACCAGAATTCCAATTGTCAGGCAATTTGATACAAAGCTCTGAAGTTCAAGAGAGAGAAATCTAGGAAAAAGATATAAGTTCGAGGGTTTTAAGCATTAGAACATATTTAAAGTCATAAATGTATATGTGGTCAACCTAGGGAGTGAGAGTAAGTCATGAAAAGAAGAGGTCCAAGGACTGACTCTGGGAACCATATAGTTTAGAAGTCTGGTGCTTGAAGAAGAAAGCCAGGAGAGGCATCTGGATACAAGATAGAAGAGGTGAAGTAGGGCTCAAGGTGTCTGGAGAACTTTTTCAAAGGACACTGCTAAAATGTGGAGCAGAATAAATGGAGAGGTAGCAGAAAGGAACATGGAGGGTTTTTGTGCTTTTTTTTTTAAGATGGGAGATAAGCTTGTATGCACAGGAGAGTAATTAAGGGAAAAATGGCAAATGCTTTAGTAATATAAATGATTACCCTTATTGTTGTTAAATGCCATTGTTGAGTCAATTCTGACTCATATTGACCCTGTACTTATTATCTATTTCATAATATACACACTTTAGTATACTGGTTTTACATAGCTATAGATATGTTGTTGCTAAGTGCCGTGAAGTTGGTTCCAACCCATAGCGACCCTGTTTAAGGTTTCTGAGGAGCAGCTGGTGAGCTTGAACCACTGACCTTGTGGTTCAAACCAACTTTGCAGTCCAGTGCATTAACCCACAGCACCACACCAGGACTCCAGATGTAGATATAGATATTTAGATAGCAAGTAATACCACTAACAGGCATTACTAATGAAGTTATAACAATGGCAGTGGTGATCATTAGCTACCATTCTCATCATAGAAATGATTTTGGATATAATATCTACAGGACTTGCTCTCTGATACCTTTGCAACAGAAAGTTATTTGCTTCAACTCTGGATATTCTAGGTAGAAATACCTGCTGGGTTTGTTCCAAAAATTACAGACAAGTTTTGAATACAGTACAGTTAGGGCCACATTATTGAAAAATATTATGGAAATAATTAGCCATTCACTGAATTCAGATATGATTCCTGGCATATAAAATTTTATGTGGGCTAAGGTATTCCAACTTTTTGAGTTCTATAAAAATAAACTCGAATTACCTACTAGAACTACTTCAGCAGCCAAAGGCTAATAAACAATAATAACAGATGTAGAACTAGACACCTGGTAGGGAATAGTGGATTGACAAGCTACTGGAAATAGTACAGTTCAGGTAATAGGTCAAAGCTAGAAAACCCTAATATTGGAAAGATATGAATGTACATGGCAGCTGATTTTAAGTAAAACTATTATTCAATTTTAAAAATTCAGCTGTGAAATCCGGGGCAAGATGGTGGAGTCAACAGATGTACTGAGCCGACCCTTTGCAACAAAGACAACAGAGACTGAGTAAAACAAATACAAATGGTGATCCTGGAACCCTAAGCATCAGAAAGGATAGGACAGAGAGGTTAACTGAGTGCCAACTGTTAGAAGAAACTGAACAGGAGCAATGAGAGACAAGAAAAACAGGTGCACAGTGGGCTGCTGTGGTACGGGGCATGGCTTTTGTGAGTGTCTATCAGTACAGTGGCCTGTGGGCAGAGGACACAACTGGAGATTGGTGACACGGGAGAACGATTATCACTTGTTCTCATGCTCACCTGGTAGCTAAGGGCGTGGCTACTCCCCGCTCTCACCAACCATATAGCCAGTGGTGCTCCCTCCTGCATATTCTCTGCTCTGCCTCAAGTCCAGCCTTGGGCATAGCCCTGCTTCTCTGAAGCATGTGAACCTGTCCTGAACTACACTACACAGTGAACAGAGAACTAACTGAGTTCACACTTTCAGTCTCCATCCATCCACCAGGAGACAGGTGGTGAGTGACTGAGACCATACCAATATATAATCATCTACTAAATATAAATATAATACCACATTGTCTCAGAGAAAATGGACAATTTCAGCTTGCACAAAGAAACAAAACAAAAGAGGGCCTCAAACACATGATCAAAATAGAAAATATAACATCAGAAATGGTATCAGAACTGCTTGATAAAGAATTTTTTAAAATGCTACTTAAGTGACTTCAATGGATTATGAGAAAGATCAAGAAAACTACAGATGAAATCAAAGTAAACCTAGACTAAACTCTAGAACAATTCAGGAAACAAACTGACAAAATAATTGAAAACATGGGAACCATACAAAACAACTTTTAGAAAGTCAGAAAATTAATCTAAGACTTCAGAAATAGGGCAAAGAAATAGAATTACTGAGCTTGAAGAAAAATATCTCAATATGCATCTGCAAGAGGAATAATCAGAAAAAAAGAACAACAACAAAAAAAATCTGAAGAAAGCCTAAGATTTATGTGGGACATTATCAAGAGGAATAACTTATGTGTGATAGGAATTACAGAACAAGAAGAAACGCAAACAAACAAACAAACAAAAAACCCATTGAGAATATTGTCTAAGAGTTGTTGGAAGGAAATTTCTCTAACATGAAAGATGAGAATATAGCCATTCAAGAAGTTAAACAAACAACAAACAGGATAGACTCCATAAGAAAAATATCAAAACATATTATAATCAAACTTTTCAAGACAAAAGACAAGGAAGAATCGAGAGTGGTTCAGGAAAAACAAAAAATTACATACAAAGAACTAATAAGACTAAGCTCTGATTTCTCAGCAGAAACCATGTAGGCTAGAAGACAATGGGATGCCATATATAAAACTCTGCAAGAAACAAATTGCCAGCCAAGCATCATGTATCCAGTAAAACTGCCCATCAAATATAACTGCAAAATTAGGTCATTTTCAGGAAAACAGAATTTAAAAGAATTTGTAACAACCAGACCAACCTTACAAAAATACTAAAGGAAGTTCTTTGGACAGAGAACGAATAACAGCAGACATAACCTGAAACCATGTCACCTAGACTTAAGCCAGATATAGAAGTATACCAAGTAAAACAGACCTATAATACCGAAAATTGAGAACCAGAGATACAGTTGCAACAACTAAAAAAACCCATAAAATAAAAAGAGAGAAGAATGTAGTTACAGAACTCCCAAATGAAGAGTAAATCATTTAGATTTCAAAAACAAATAAATAAACCTAACTAGACCACAATGTCGGTTTGAACCACAAGGTCAGTGGTTCCAACCCACTAGCCACTCCTCAGAAACCCTATACAGGGTTGATATGAGTCAGAACCGACTCCACAGCATTTGACAACAATGAGAACACCAGGCTTAGCATAGCCCTAGCCATGGTCCCAACACTAGTCATCATTCCTTACTCCTACTCACCCCTCCATGCCTCCCCCTCCCAAAATTCTAACTGCCACTTTATAAATTTCACTCCTTATTCATGACGGTTGTCCCTTCAAATCTCACAGTTCTTTATGTTATCCAGGCATTAAGTGCCATTTGATGAGGTTGTGAAGAACTTCCAGTTAATGGATCCACATTTCCCCCATGGCCATTGTTGGAGGTGCAAGTCAGCGAAGGGGAGTTCACGTATAAGGAAGAACTTTGTATACACACATTTAGAAAGAAGAAAAGAAAGCACAAATGGGAAGGGGTCTCCTGAACCCTTGTTATTACTATTAGTAGCCATTGAGTTAGATTCACGATGATCTTATGTATAATAGAATGAAATATTTGCCTGCTCCAGTGTATCTTCATGATCATTACTTCACTTCTAAACTCTAATCAAAGCCAACATAGACTCCCAAGACCATCTCCAGGTGAAAGTGTGTAAAATACAGTTTGTCTTCAAACCCCCCTTTCTTCCCCTGCTACATATGAAGGGGCTTCAAAAAGTTCATGGAAAAATGAAATGAAAATATGATGGAATTTTCCCACAAACCTTAATACCACCACCCCACCACCTGCCCCCCATATGCCTTTGCTTCTCCTTCAGCACAGAACTCTATATCCATAAGCTTCCTCCATTGGATCTATAAAAGTCACCCTTTTAATACATCGATTTAAAATATGTCTTTTGTACAATTCCTCTTCTTTTCAGACCAGTACTTCTCAAGCTTTAATGTGCATATAAATTACATTGAAATCTTGTTAAAATGTGGAATTGGATTCAGTAGGTCTTAGGAGGAAGATGGATGTAGAGAGGGTTGATTCTTCGTTACTAACAAATTCCCATGTGATGCCAATACCACTGGTCTACAGACATGAGTGATCGAATGTGAGGACATGAAAGCTAAATGAACTACTGTGAACTGACGTGGCAGGTGTTTATTGCATGACTGCTTTCAGATAATGTCTGGAGTTTCACAGGTAGATTTACATATTGACCATAAAAATGAATGGAGTAGGAATTTTAGGTCTCTGTGATAGTTTAAAGGGAGAAGCTGTTCCTTCTGAAATTGAATTACCTTCAGGTTATCAGATGTCTAGAACTGGATTTTAATGGCTAAAACAAGAAGCTCTCCTTTTTGAAGTTTGATCTCAATGGGATAAGGACAGCTGTGCTGCATGGGCTAGGGATTATTGATTTAGGGTTATTTTAAATTTATGAACAATTTTATTTCCATTTTATTTTCTTTATGTGTGTGTGTTTAATTAGCAGTGTTATATGTAAATGTGTAAGCCTCAATCCTGATCAGTCACCTCTAATAAGGGATTCCAGAGAACTCTGGAGTTTTCCTTATTGTAATTCTTGGCACGGTATATGGGATTGTCCTCTTCACATGATAATGGAAGATCTTTGAGGGAAGGATGGTTTTTGCTCACTGTTGTGTCCACAGCCATCAACATAATGCCTCACACATAAATGCATATGTGCCCTAGATTTCTGCAACTGATGCCTTTTGTTTTGGAGCCAAGGTTGAAGATAACCATCTATCACAAGCCCAATAAAAGCCTCATTGTGGGCTATTTACCAAATGTTTGCAGGTCTCTGCTTCCTAGGTCTCTGACAGGATTGTACTTCCGGGTCACCTTGTGGGTGTTTGAAGCTGTGTGATCAACTCTGACCAAGGAGTTGTGAGCTGAAGTGATAAATGTCATTCTCTGGATAAGAATTTAATTGCTAATGCAACACTCCCGAGAACTCTGTCTTCCTTCTCTGGTTCAGTGGCTGACAATGCTCAGAGTGGCTGCTCCGCTATCCTTAGTCCCTGAATGACTATGATGAGCAGAGCTCCCCTGCCCACATAGTGGAACTGCATGTAGCATAAGAAATGAAGTTCTGTGTTTCAGCCATTGAGGTTTTGAGGTTCTCTCTTACTGCAGCATAACCTCTTCTATCCTGATTAATATAGGTTATAAGGATCATGTTGAGAACTGAGGGATACTAGGCCTTTCTGACTTCCCTTGACCAGCATCCTTCCTCCTTTTGAAGCTAGTCTTCTTATGTGGCCCTGAACCAAGTCTCTGGTTCTAAAACCAAGGACATTCCTTCATTCCTGAGATCAAATTGCACTTTAAACCTGCTTTTTGTCAGCGGATCCCTTTCATTCATCTTTAACTAAGTTCCAGCCCTCCAGGATGGAAACCTCTGCCTTTCTGTTACTGTTCCATGTATGATGATTGTGCTGTGAGCCCTTCTGTTTGGCTCACATAGGGCCTTCACCCTGTTTGTCTACCTGGATTTGTAACTACTTCTATTTTACCATCCATAAACTCCATCCATTTGTCAAAGGTACCCTGAACACACTGGTGCTGAATTTTATTTTGCTTATCACATAGCTGGTTTCCCACCAGTTATCTGTGTTATAATCTGCCTACCACGGTGATTTCCATTGCTAACCTGGCTCTGAATCAGCTCTGAAACCCCCAATGCCTACTCTGTTATAATCAGGGAATTTTGTCCCAGATTCTGCCCCAAATCACTACAGTTAAATGGGCCATGTGTATCTGTGTCCAGAGACATAACAGATGGGATCTTGGGGATTAAGGTACCAAAACAGAAAGCAAGGGCTTTTAGAAGGATTAGTCTTTCGCCTGGTAGGGAGGGTAGAGGACAATGGGGAGCTGATTTGAAAAGGGTCACTTGGCCCACCAACATATGTGGCAGTTGTTGGATTTAGTCCGCTCTCATTGTCTCTGTTCCTGTGAATATCTGAAGAGGCATAAGCACTACCCTTAGAGTGAAAAAAACATGGGTTTGAGGAGGCAGCTCTGCCACTTACTAGCTGTGTGACCTCAGACAGAGCAATTAACCTTTCTGAGCCTATTTTCTCAGGTGTAAAAATAAGACTAATGACATGTACCTACCATGGCCCATAGTGAGGTTGACTGCAGTCTTGTGAGGATCTGATGAAATAAAATATGAGGACGCACTCAGCTGCCTTATTAATATAAGATGGTGTTATGTTTGGAACAGACAAGCAGGACTCGGTCAGTAAACATCAGATTTAACCTTAGAAATAGAGAATATGGGACCTTTGTGTTTAAATAGAACCAGACAATGGATGCATTATAGAAAAGGGTTGCCAAAGATACTGTGTTTGAGGAAGGCAGGGAATGCAAGGCTTCCTAGAACTATGTGTAGATAGATTCAAATGAAGATTTTAAGAGGGAGAGTTTAGGAACATAAACTCCTGGGGTAGTAGTTCGAATAGGATGGGGCTTCCAAGGTAGGTTGGAATGGATTATTCCCCACTAGGATATTCAGGTAATTTTGCTTCTGACTGAAATCAATCGGGAAACTTTTGTCCCTTCCTGATTTCCACTTAGGATAGATAAATGTACAAGGAGATCAGCTTCAGATAGGGCTGGTGCAGTATGATGGAGTCACTGCATGTTTTGTTGCTGGGAGTCTTTAGGCCTCTGGATGTTCTCCTATGTCTTCCATTAACTCCCACTGTACCCATTTGCATTTGCCTTTCCAGTACAGTTCCCACACACTGACACTTTTCAGCTACCCAGCAGCCATAGCCAGGCATCAGCACTTGGCAAGGCCCCCTGGAACAGAGCACCTAGCTACTTAGGGGTCTGATGTGGAATGTGGGATCATGTTATGGGCACAGCGGGACCATACTGGGACATGGGATGTCCTATCTGTGGGAGCAGGATCTTTGGGGCCACTGGGGACATGCACACTCACTCCATAAGTCTTATCAAGAGGTCCTGGAAACATTAGGGGTGGCTATTAATTACAAGGTCTTTCCATTTAGTTGTTTTTTTTTTTTTTTTCCCTACACAAGTCATTCACAGTTCTCAGGCATAGAGCAAACAGAACATGGCACAGAAACTTGGAACAAAGTAGAGGGTAAAATACTCCCACAAAACACAGGACGAAAGTAAAGGAGATGGGGAAAAAGTCAAGTTATTAAGATGAGATACCTCTATCAAGAAGTAGTGAACTAGGGGACAGTTTTGCTGAATAAGGCAGAATATTCTCTAAAATGGATATGTCTCCTGAAGTAAAGTGACAGATTAATTAAACTGCAATGTTCTCTAGCTTGTCTAAGGTTGGAAAAAGTTAAGATAGAGGATGACCATAAAAATGAAAAGCTGAAATAGCAGACACAAAATAGCAGAGACAAAGACTGACAGAAGCTTGTGAAAAGGAGATTTTGCCAGTATTTTAGAGATCCAAAACAATGAGAGGAATATGTATTTTTTCACAAATGATTCAGAATTCTCATTCAGAGAGAAAGTTTTAGAATTTTAGATCAACAATGCAGGAATTGCAAAAGGAGAGAAGATTATTTCTGGAAAGTTAAAAGTTGTGTTTGCAACCCTAATTCCACCTCTTCTTAACTGTGTAATCTTGAAAAAGTTGTTTAATCTCTCTGATCCCGTTTTCCTTCATATGCAATGGAGATTCTTTTTTGAGATTTAAACTGGGTCATGTGTATGAAGGTTCTTTGTAATCTGTAAAGTTTCAAACAAACGTTAGCTATTATTATCACTTATTTTGCACACTGCATTTTCTATACCTTCTAAGTGTACAGATTTGCATACATATGTTGAAAGCAATGTTCTATCTGTTGAGTAGGTTGGCGATAAGTAAAACAAAAAGAAATAATTAAAGAAATACTCTAGCTGGGGAGTGCAGTGCTCTGTACGATAAGCACTGGACTGTGAACCACAAGGTCAGAGGTTTGAAACTACTAGCAGCTCTGTGGGAGAAAGATGAGGGCTTCTACTTCCTCAGAGATATACAGTCTTCGAAACCCTATATGAGGTCACTGTGAGTTGAAACCAACTTGATGGCACTTAACAACAATAGTATGGGTTGCACCTCAATGAAAAGAAAAGAAAAATCCTCACCACTGGACCAATAAATAACATCATGATAAATGGAGAAAAGGTTGAAGTTATCAAAGACTCCATTTTGCTTGGATCCACTCTCAACACTCATGAAAACAACAGTCAAAAAACCAAACAACGTATTGCATTAGATAGATCTGTTGCACAGACCTCTTTAAAGTATTCAAGAGCAGAGATATCAGTTTGAGGACTAAGGTGCACTTGACCCAAGATATGGTCATTTCAATGGCTTCATATGCATGTGAAAATTGGACAATGACTAAAAAAGACTGTAAAAGAATTGATGCATTTGAATTATGGTGTTGAAGAAGAATATTAAAAGTATCATGGACATGGACTGTCAGAAGAACAAACATAGCTGTGCTAGAAGAAGTACAGGCAGAATGTTCCTTAGAAGCCAGGATGGCCAGACTTCATCTCTCATACTTTGGACATATCAGGAGGGTCCAGTCTCTGATGAAAGACATCATGCTTAGTAAAATGAAGGGTCAGTAAAAAAGGGGAAGACCCCCAATAAGACAGATAGGGACAGTGTCATCAATGATCGGCTCAAGTGTTAACAGCAATTGTGAGGACGATGCAGGACTGAGAAGTGTTTTGTTCCATTGTACATAAGGTCCCTATGAGTTAGAACTGCCTCGATGGCACCTAACAACATCACCAACAGCAATAACATAGTATCGCTATTAGTCAGAACTGCTTTAACAGCGCTTAATAACAGATGGATTACAGAGTAAGTGCCCTACTGTTCTGTAAGCAGTAATGTCTACCTTGGCCTGTGTGTCTAATGACACTTGTACTCACTTACCTTGACAAAATTTTCTGAAGAGTTCTTTATTTTCATGAGCCTAGGACTTGGTACATGTCATTTCTGAGGTCTTAGATGTGTTTCTCAGCTTCTCCTTCTGCTCACTTTTACTCAGTCCTCAGCTCGGATGTCATCTTGGGAAGGCTCTGCTGTTGTTTTAAGTCACCATTGAACTGACCCTGACTCATGGCAGCCCCATGCACAATGGGGTCAAGACTGTTGTGATCCATAGGGTTTCCATTTCTGGTTTTCAGAAGCGATTACCAGATCTCATTTCCTAGCCTGTGTTAGTGTGCAAGCTCTGCTAAAGCATGCTCAGTACTATAGCCTCCACTGGCAGGGAATCAAACTCAGCTTCTCATTTGGAGGATATAATTCTATCATTGGACTACTACTGCCTTGATTGGAAAGCCTTTGTCTGTGTCAAATTGGATACACACTTCGCTCAGTATCTCCATAATGTTCAAAACTGTTAAAACTTCTGATAAACACCAAACAACAAACAAACCCCACTGAACATTTATTGGGACTATGAACACATTTTTACATGATCTCATTGAACCCTCAATAACCTCTTTTCTAAGGTCATGCTGTTGTTATCTCCATTTTTTCAGACGAGGAAACAGACTCAGGGAATTTGAGTAACTGGCTCCAGTCATACCACTTGTAAGTAATTAACTGATTCCAAAGGCTCATGCTCTTAGCTACCATCTGGTACTAGAATGTTGTGATATGTTCATTTAACAGTTTCCTGTTAGAATAAGAGCTAGAGAAAAGGAATCATATTCTAGTCAGCAATGTACATGCATTCCCTCAATAAACGCTTGCCAGTTGAAAAGATAAGTAGATTTACATTTTGACTAAAAGCATATGGTAGGCCATGAAATAACCCCAAAATGTAAATATCCTCTGTAAATTGAAGTCATATGTATCGCCCAAGAGATACAAGTAGATCTGACTTGGATCTAGGGAGGTCAGTTTATCTGGGTCTCATCTTCGTAGAAATACAACTAAGAACATCAACTTCTAATGTTATGAGGTGAATACATATGTGATATAGTCAACACTCCTTTTCTGCAGGTTGGTTCACACAGTCCGCAGAATATGAGGGTAAATCAAAAAGTATTGCTATGAAAATTATGTTGTCAGGTGCCATGGAGTCGAAACCGACTCATAGCGACCCCATGCACAGCAGAACGAAACAATGTCCGATCCTGGGCCAACCTCACTACCGCTGCCACACTTGAGTCCATCAATGATGCCACCTGGCTGATCCATCTCGTTGGGGGTCTTCCTCTTTTTCTCTGACCCTCCACCCTACCCAGCATGACATCCTTCTCCAACGATTGTTTCCTCCGAACAATATGTCCAAAGTAGGAGAGACAAAGCTTAGCCATCCTGGCCTCCAAGGAGCACTCTGGCTGCACTTCTTCCAAAATAGATCTATTGGTTCTTTTGGCAGTCCATGGCACTTTCAGTATTCTCCTCCAACACCACAACTCAAAGGCAAAATTATAGAAACTTGTTAAACAAAAATACAAAAATGTGGACTTGTTTTTTGACATATCCTTCATCTAGGTCTATATACTTCTGAAGATGATGTTAACTCTTTTTTGAACAATCATGTGCTCTTTGATTTGCACCATATCAAAATGGCAGTTTTGGCTTCCTTGAGCAAGTCAAACTCAAACTGTGTTACTTTTAAATATTCACACACAAAAAAGGCTGAATGGGCAAGATCATGGCTGCAGAGTAAATGGGGTAAGCTTTCCCCCAAAACTATCCTTGCTACTCTCAAAGAACAAGCAGGTGCATTGTCATAATGGAAAATAATTTCTCGGTGCAACTTTCCTGAACTTTTTTTCACCAATATTGTTTTCTTAAAACTTCTTCCTAATAAGTCCCATGATCATCTTGCGTTCTTCAAGAAAATCTATCAAGATGGCCCTTGTGGAGTGCCAAAACACAGTCACCATACCTTCTGAGTTAACTTCTCTGCTTGTAATTTAGCTGGCCCAGCAGATTCCCTCAGAAGACACTGTTTTGATTGGGTCTACTTTTGAAGGCATCCAACACTAGTAAGACAAGTAGACAACTTGTCTGTAGCCATCCACTGATCGGAGAGACATGTCTAAACATGTTTTGTGCTTGAAATAACCTGTGCATATCTGAACTGGAACCCTACTAACAATGCTTTTTGATTTATCCTCATATAAACATAGCATGGCCCTGTAAGTCTTCCTCTATTCTTTATGAAACTGTGTCTACAAAGTTTTATTTTGATAGTGATCAAAAGTGTTCTTATTGACTTCTGTGGGCTTAGCACACAAGAGGAAAATTAAAAGTGATACATAAGGATACCTTTATATTTTACCTACTAGAAGGACAGAAAGAAGACTAGAAGGTCAGAAAGATGATATAGGAGCATGGTAGATATGACATGGGTTAGGACTGAGGTAATAATGGGAGAAAAAAGGTATGGCACTGTAGGATCAGCACTGGACTGCTAACCACAAGGTTGTTGGTTCAAACCCATCAGTCACTCCTTGGAAATCCTACACAGGGTTGCTGTGAGTCAGAACTGACTCGATGGAACTTTACAACATGTATATAGGAGTCCTGGTGTGGTGCTGTAGGATAAGCACTGGACTGTTATCCACAAAGTTAGTGGTCCCAAACCACCTGCTAATTCCCAAAAAACCTATACAGGGTCACTATGAGTTGGAACTAACTCGATGGCATTTAATAACAACAGCAACATACATTTATAATTATTTGTTTAGCATCCTACCTAATACATTATCACCACTTGTCTGTCAATTTGGTGTACTGTGGTGGCTTGAGTTTTGCTGTGATGCTGGAAGCTATGCTACTGGTGTTTAAAATACCAGCAGGATCACCCTTGGTGGATAGGTTTCAGCTGAGCTTTCAGACTAAGACAAATTAGGAAGAAGAAGAATATTGTCAGATATAGTGCTGGATGATGAGCCCCTCAGGTTGGAAGTCACTCAAAATGCAAATGGGTAAGTAAGGGCTGTCTCCTCAAAGTAGAGCTGAATGTGATGACATAAATGGAGTTAAGTTTTTGGGACCTTCATTTGTTAATGGGGCACAACTCAAAATAAGGAGAAACAGCTGTAAACATCCATTAATAATCAGAACATGGAATGTACAAAGCCTGAATCTAAGAAAATTGGATGTTGCCAAAATGAAATTGAATGCATAAAGACTGAGGTTGACATTTTGAGTCTGACAATTGTATGGTTTACTATGCCAAGAATGACCAACTGAAGAGGAATGGTGTCACAGTCATCATCAAAAGGAGCATTTCATGATATATATTGAAGTATAATGCTGTCAGTGATAGGATAATATCCATACACCTACATGGAAGACCAGAGTCCTGGTGTAGTGCTATGAGTGCTATGGGCTGGACTGTAAGGTCGGTTTGAATCAAGGTTGATGATTCAAGCTCACCAGTCGCTCCTTGGAAATGCTATACAGGGTTGCTATGGGTAGGAACTGACTCGATGGCACTTCACAACAAGAATAAACTGATGCAGCTTTGGAGGCATTCACTCATCTATGCCAGGAATTTGGAAGACAGCTAGCTACCTAGCCAACTGATTGGAAGAGATCCATATTTTTGCCCATTCCAAAGAGAGGTGACCCAATAGAATGTAAAAATCATTGGACAATATCATTAATACTACATGCAAGTAAAATTTTGCTAGAGATAATTCAAAAACAGCTGCAACAGTACATCAACAGGAAATGGCCAGAGGTTCAAGTTGGATTCAAGAGAAGATATAGAATGAGGGATATCATTGCTGACATCAGATAGGTCTTGACTGAAAGCAGAGAACACCAGAAAAATGTGTAACTGTGTGACTATGCAAAAGTTTTTGACTATGTGAATCATGGCAATCTATGTGTAGCACTGTGAAGAATGGGTATTCCAGAACACTTAATTGCACTTATGAGGAACTGTAAAAGACCAATGGGCAGTTGTTAAAACAGAACAAGGAGTCACTGAATGTTTTTAAATCAGGAAAAGCGTGTACCAAGGTCGTATACCTTCACCCTACTTATTCCATCTGTATTCTGAGCAAATAATCTGAAGAGCTGGATATTATGATAAAGACTTGATATCAGGATTGTAAAAAAGACTCATTAAAAATCTGCAGTATGCAGATGATACAACCTTGTTTGCTGAAAGTGAAGAGGATTTAAAACACTTAATGAAGAAGATCAAAGACTACAGCTTTTGGTATAGGTTGCACCTTAATGTAAAGAAAACAAAAATCTTCACCACTGGACCAATAAATAACATCAAGATAAATGGAGAAAGATTGAAGTTGTCAAAGACTTCATTTAGCTTGTATCCATCATTAACACTCATGGAAGCAGCAGTCAAGAAATCAAATGACATATTGCATTAGGCAAATCTGCTGCACATGACCTCTTTAAAGCAAAGATGTCAGTTTGAGGACTAAAATGTGCCTGACTCAAGCCATGGCATTTTCTATAGCTTCATATGCATTTGGAAGTTGGACAGTGAATAATGAAGACCTGCTTTTAAGTTATGATGTTGAAGAAGAATATTAAAAGTACCAGACACTTCCAGAAAAACAAAACAAATCTGTAATGGAAGAAGTACAATCAGAATGCTCCTTGGAAGCCAGAATGTTGAGATTTCATCTCTCATACTTCAGACATATTGTCAGGAGGGGCCATCCCTGGTGAAGGACATAATGCTAGGTAAAGTGGAAGGTTGGAGAAAAAGAGGACCATTCCCCCACCGAGATGGATTGGCCTGGTGGCAGCAGCAATGGGCTTAGTTATAACTACAATTGTGAGGATGGTGCAGAACCAGGCAGTGTTTCTTTCTGCTGTGCAAAGAGTCAGTGACACCTAACAACAATAACCTAAAACATAATGCATCTCATCAGATCTCTAACACCTACTGCAGGCCCTGGCACACAGTAAACCACTTGTTGGTGAATCAACTCTGACTCATGCCAATGCGATGTGTTTCAGAGAACTGCACAGGGGTTTCAATGGCTGATTGTTTAGATCACAAGATTTCTCTTCTGAGGCACCTCTGAGGAGACTTGAACCACAAACCTTTTTGTTAGCAGAAGTGTGCATTAAAAGTTTCCATCACCTAGGGACTCCCAGTATATGAGCTCACTGCCATTGAGTCAATTATGACTCATAATGACCCTTTAGGACACAGTACAACTACTTCTCAGGGTTTTCCAAGACTGTAAACTTTTATGGAAGCAAATACGCTTCATCTTGCTCCCAAGGAGCAGTTGGTTAGTGTGAACCACTGACCTGGCAGTTAGCAGCCCAATATTTAACTCACTGCACCACTAGGGTTTCTGGTACATGATATTGTTGTTATTAAGTGCCATGGAGTTGATTTTGACTCAGACTACACTGCATAGGGTTTCTGAGGAACTACTGGTGGGTTTGAACCACAGACCTTGAGGCACTTCATAAATGCTCCATGAATAGGTGAACAGATGAGAAAACGAAGAGACAATATTGTAGAAAGCTTTCTCTTCTACCTACAAAACACTGGAAGTCTGGCTTGGGACTTATGTGGGGTAAAATGAGAATCATGAGTCTTTAAGCAGCAGCTGAGGCTGTGTCAATCAGTACTTGTCTAAGAGATGAGATACCTGTCCCTCTTGAAAGGAGCCTACTGGTGCAGTGGTTAAGTTCTTGGCTGCTAGCTGTAAGGTGGCAGTTTGAACCCACCAGCCACTGAAAGAAGAGGCAGTCAGCTTCCATAAAGATTTACAGTATTGGAAACCCTATGGGCTGTTTTACTCTGTCCTATTGGGTCACTGTTAAATGCCCTTGGGTTGATTACAACTCACAGTAATCCTGTATAGGGTTTCCAAAGAGCAGCTAGTGAGTTTGAACCACTGGCCTTGTGGTTCAAACGGACCTTTTGGTCCAGTACTTATCCTACAGCCCTACACCAGGACTCCACTATAAGTTGAGTCACTGTGAGTATAGGGTCACTATGAGTAGGAATTGATTCAGTGGCAATGGGTTTGACTTTGTTTTGGTGCCTTTGGAGTTTCTGGCAAAAGTGATAATGCTTAAGATTAATCTGATGAAGTTTGATCACTGAACTAATTATAATTACAGTATAAAGAAAACTCTGGAGGAACAATTCTGTGAACAAACTTTACATTTTACGAGAATCTTCCAAAAAGTTCATGGGAAAATTCCATTATCTTTTAATTCCACTTTTCCAAAAACTTTTAAAATTCCTCTCTATCATTCATTCACTCATTCACAACATTTTAATAGAGTGTAATTAGATTTAGGCAAAGTGTTCACTTATTCCCTAATATTCAAACCATCTCTAAGATGCATAAACTATGAGGGACTTCAAAAAGCTCATGGCAAAATTTTTCTACACACTTTTTGAAGCCCTTCATATTATGATTTCAATTTTACAGATGAGGAAGCTGAGGCTCCGAGTATAAGGAACTTTTCAAAGCCACACAGTAAATGGGTGAGCTGTAATTTCAACTTAGGCCTCTGACTGCAAAGTTCTCCTTTACCCTCATTCTTATATTTGTTTCAACCTTAAGGAACTCAAGGTTTAGAAGGAGGATGATGTGAATAGTAAACAGTGTGCTGAATGTACTGATAGAAAAGAAGTCAGCGCAGGAACTCAAGGTTTAGAAGGAGGATGATGTGAATAGTAAACAGTGTGCTGAATGTACTGATAGAAAAGAAGTCAGCGCAGCGGTAGTAAAGAGCCAGGGCATCTGACTGACCTGGGAGGGAGGGATGGAGCCAGGAAGGAATCTTTCAGAGCAGCTGATGTCCCAAGTCTTGGAGAAGGACTGGGAGTTCCTTAGGTGGAGGAGGTAGAGGCACAAAGGTAAAGGGAGTATAATGCATTCTTATTCATTGTTTTCCATTTTGTATGAATGGATTCATGACTCAACAAGGTGCTGATAATGTCTAGCTTTCTGCAGCTTTTTCTGTTGATTACTTGACCAAGTTTAGGGATAATTATCCCATAGCTTAAGAGGGTAGTAGTGGTTCAGAGGTAGAACTCTTGTCTTCCATATGGAAGACTCAGGTTCAATGCCCAGTCAATGTACCTTATGTGCAGCCACTACCTGTCTGCCAGTGGAGGCTTGTGTAATGTTCTGAGGGGCTGAATCAGTTCAACAGAGCTTCCAGACTAAAACAGATTAGGAAGAAAGCCCTGGCCATCTACTTCTGGACACCAACCAGTAAAACTCTATAGATCAAAATGCTCTGATCCTGTTGTGCATGGGACTGCCATGAGCTGGGAGTCGTCATGAATCTAGGGCTGACTGGATGGCAGCTAATAACAATCCATACGTTGAGTAAAAATATTGAGACAAATATTAGACACTTTTTTCTGGGAAGTGTTTAAAATGTTTAAATAATATTTTTATTCTTCTAGCTGCCCTATCAAAACATGAATGCTCCTGTCTGCCACAGTGCCTCTACACAAGCATTCTCTCTGCCCGGCAGACTCTCCCTTTCTCTCTTATAAGCAATTTACCATCTTTTCCTTTTTTTCCACATCTGGCTAATTTCTACTCATCCTTCAAGGTTCAATGTAAACAACACGTCCTGTGGGAGACCTTCCCAATCCCAAGGTTCGGTTAAATCCCCTGCTAAATGTTTCTGAAATTCCTCTAATTATGATGGTCATCATGCTTTTTTTCCCTTCTTATTTACATAATTATCTATCATCCCCTTTAAGCTTAAAGCTCCATGAGTGCCTACGTCTATGTTGTTCATTCCTGTATCCCCAATAGTCAGAAAAGTATCTGGCACTCAGATATTTCTAGAATGAACAAATGGATGAGAATCTCTTTGGTAAGTATTTCTATATTTAAAAGGAAAATGAAATCCTCAGCAAAGTCTGTTATCTAGGTAACTGAGAAAACAAGGAGAAAGGCGTAAAGAAAGAAAAGTAAAATGGGTACATCTATAGAATAGTTGTGCCCTTTCTTATACCTCCAGAATATCCACAAACAAAATAACTTGCCAAATCTTATCAATAGTGGTTGTGGTTACGTGCTATGGAGTTGGTTCCAACACATAGTGACCCTATAAAGATTTCTGAGGCTGTAAATCTTTACACAAGCAGAAAGCCTCATCTTTCTCCCACAGAACAGCTGGTAGTTTCAAACTGTTGACAATGAGATTAGCACCCCTATTCATAACCACTACTCTACCAGAGCTCCTAGATCTTATCAATAGTAGCATCTTATTAGCTCATATGTTCCCAACTCATGGGCTAATTTGCTGGAAGGTATGGGGGGTGGGGGAAGGTTTTAAAAAAATGTTGTTTATCACATTCAGGTCCGCCTTGATTTTGCCAGAATTAAGGTATTTGAATAACATGGAAAGGAAATCCTCAAAGTTGGAGGTATAGTCTTTCCAGAACTTACTTATTATACTTTAAATATTTTGAACAGAATTTTATATTTTTAAGTGGATTAATTTTCCATTTCAGTCCAAAGGTCCCTGTCTGTTTCTGAAATTTGCAACATCTGCTAGGGAAGTGAAGAGAGAGACAATTTTTTAAAGATCAAGTAAAGAGAGAAAAAAAGAACAAAACCCTTTGTTGAAGGTCTGTGGCTTTTCAAATTGTTCCACATGAAGCTATGTCAGGAAATTACCTTTTAACTGATGCTCATCTTGTTTGTGAACTAATACTCCCCTGATACGGCATGGACTGTGATCTAAAAGATTTTTACAATGTAAAAATTCTACTAGTCTGCCTTCCAAGGACAATATCCAGATTAGTTCTTTGCCATCTCAGAGGGATTCTGTATCTATGTGGGAAACCAAAATTTCTCCAGTTCTAAATGTAAGGCAAACCTATCTTTCCTGATGTACAAACTTTTAAGAGGATTACTTAGGTACTATAGCTCTCCAACTGCTGGACATAAGTTAAGGATGGTAACTGGGAAAAATTCTCAATGGACTGGGTTAACACCTATTACTCATATCTGTCTTTCCATCTTCTTCCCTGAATCTGTTCTCTTTTTGGGCTGGAAGTTCCCACTATTAGTCTTTCATTGGTTTAAAATTCTGACTTTCTGACCATGTTCAGTGGAACCTTAGAAATTTAGTGGTGAGGCTTTGAAGGATGAAAGGAGGTTTCAGGGGCTGAAAGATGCCTAATGTGTTACATCCAGAGACTCCATTCAATATTAAGCAAAGCACATACAAGTACTTTATTCATTTGTTTAAATATTGAAAGACCAAAAAGTATCATATTTGAAAAAAATGTTCTACTATTTAAAAAAATATATAAAATAACTTTAAAATTCAGATGAGACTATTGGTTCAAAAATAGATAATCTATTGAAATAAAGAAAAAAATATCAGGAGAATTACTCTTCAAGGCATGTGATGATATATAAGTCATCATGACTTATAAATTATAATTGGCATTGGAAGAGACTAATTGATAAATGGAATGGAATAAAATAGAAAATAACAGTACAGAAAATAATGAGCTAGAAATACACTCACACATATAGAGAAATTTGCTGTAAGAAAATAAAGACATACAGATTAGTGGGGAAAGAATGGAATATGTAATAAATGGTGCTGTGATAACTATCCAAACTGAGGGAAAAATTTAGATCATTACATCATACCTGTCAGAACGCCACACAGAATTTCAGCTGAATTTCCATCAATACCCCTGCCAAAAAACTCAAAATCCAAGCTCTATAGATGGTGGAGATTATTCAGGCCTTACTGAGAGTTCCACAGTGGCCCCAATCTAGAGGAATGTGAGGATGTCTTCCCTTACAGAATTTCCAGGACTCCACATAGAGTTAGTCAAGCAGGAAGAAGAGCTTCCAGGAACAACTGCACAGTTGCAGGAGTGTTAATACAAAGCTGGGAACCCAAGGACACCGTAAGATCCAAACAACAATGGAACCAAAGATGTTAAAAGATTTCAGTTTATCATTGTAAGGGTGAATGAAGAAAGATTCACTCATCCTCTCCTCTCTAATGAGCCACTAGAACATTTCTAGTTTTGAGAGAAACACAATACACAAGAGCTTGCTTAGGAGACATCCAGATCTAGGTTTGAATTCTGGATCTAACTCTTCTTACGTGACCTCATGACAATACTAGCACCTACATTTACTAGTTGTGAGGATTATGCAAGGTAACACATAAATCCCAAACATTACCTGCTCTAAGAATAGTTGCATTTACTACCTCTCCCTCTACTTTTTGTTGTAGTTCCTATTCCATGTTCTATCTTCTCTGCATTGTCGATTTCAAGCAATAAAGAACCATGACCTACTTGAATTCACCAGGATGTCCATTAAAATATCTGGCAGGAGCTCTGTAAGAATATTTCACAAATAAATTAGTCTACACTTAGATAATAACTTTAAGTGTATGAGTCCTTCAAAGACTGTACTCCTTGAAGTCAAGGATTATACATAGCTAGTCTCACAGTACTCATCTATTAGTTTTTCACACTGTGATAGCTTGTGTGTTGCTGTGATGCTGGAACCTATGTCACTGGTATTTTAAATAACAGCAGGATAGTCCATGGTGGACAGGTTTCAGTAGAGCTCCCAGACTAAGACAGACTAGGAGGAAAGTGAGGCAGGCCACTTCTGAATGGTTAGCCATTGAAAACTTCATGAAGAGCAGTGCAACATTGTCTGATAAAGTATTGGGAAATGAGCCTCTCAGATTGGAAGGCTCTCAAAATACAACTGGGGAACAACTGCCTCCTCAAAGTAGAGTTAACTTTAATGATGTGTATTTGCTTATGGGGCACAATTCACAAGGAGAAAAAATAGCTAAAAACATCCATTAAGAATTGAAACATGGATTGTATGAAGTATAAATCTGGAAAAAATTGGAAGTCATAAAAAATGAAATGGATTGCATAAAGATCAATACCCAAGCTCCAACAGACTGTTATTGGCCATTTTTTAAACAATCATATGTTGTATTATGCCAGCAATGACAAATTGAAGAGGAATGCTGTCACAATCATCATCAAAGAGAACAGATCTATCTTGAAATACAATGCAGTCTGTGATAGGGCAATATCCACACACTTACAGGTTACTACTACTATTATTCAAATTTGTGCACCAACCACTAAAGCAAGTGATGATGAAATTGAAGAATTCTACCAACTTCTTCAATATGAAGTTGTTCAAACATGTAGTCAAGATTTATTGATAATTACTGGTAACAGAAATGGGAAAGTTGGAAACAAAGAAGAAGGATCTATAGATAGAAACTATGGTCTCAGTGATAGATAAAAATGATGCTGAGGATCACAGGATGTAATTGTACAAGACTAATCACTTAGTAGCAAATACCCTTTTTTCCCCAACAACATAAACATCAACAATACATGCGGACCTCATCAGATGGAACACACAAGAATCAAACTGATTCATTTGTGGAAATATCATCAGTCAAAACAAGGCCAGGGGTTGATTGTGGAACATACTTTTAATTGCTTATATGCACGTACAAGCTGAAGATAAAGAAAATTTAAACAAATCCACAAGAGTCAAAATATGATCTTGAGTATGTTGTTGTTAAGTGCCGTGGAGTCGGTTCCGACCCATAGCGACCCTGTATAGGGTTTCCGAGGCTGTAAATTTTTACGGGAGTAGAAAGCCTCATCTTTCTCCCGCAGAGTGGCTGGTAGTTTCGAACCGCTGACCTTAAGGTTCGCAGCCCAATTCGTAACCACTACGCTACCAGAGCTCCTTGTTGTTGTTGTTGTTGTTGTTGTTGTTAAGTGCCATCGAGTCGGGTCCAGCCTCCTTACCCCACCTTAATTTACAGACTATCTCAAGAACAGATTTGATGTATGACATACTAATGACCGGAGACCAGAAGAGTTGTGGGAGGATATCAAGAACATCACATAGGAAGAAAGCAAAAGATCATTAAAAAAACAGGAAATAAACAAAAGACAAAAACGGACATTAGACAAGAATCTGAAACTGGCTCTTGAATGTAGAGACGCTAAAGCAAAAGGGAGAAATGGTGAAGTGAAAGTTGAACAGAAATTTTCAAAGGGCAGCTCCAGATAAAATCATCAAATATTATAATGAAATATGCAAAGACCTGAAGTTAGAAAACCAAAACTGAAGAACATACTCAGTATTTATCAAGCTGAAAAAACTAAAGAAGGCTCGCATTACAATATTAAAGGATTCTATGGACAAAACACTGAATGATGCAAGAAACATCGGAAGAAGATGGAAGGAATACACAGGGTCACTGTACCAAAAAGCATTAGTCAAAATTCATTCATTTCAAGAGGTAGTATATGATGAAGAACCAGTGGTATTGAAGTAAGAAGTCCAAGTTGCATTGAAGGCATTGGTGAAAACCAAAGCTCCAGATATTGATGGAAAACAACTTGAAATATTTCAACAAACTAATGAAGCATTGGACGTATTCATTCACCTATGCCAAGTTATTTGGAAGACAGCTATTTAGCCAACCAATTGAAAAAAATCCATATTTGTACCCATTCCAGAGAAAGGTGACCCAATGAAATGTGGAAATCATCTAACACTGTCACGAAAATCACATGCAAGCATAATTTTGCTGAAGATAATTTAAAAATGGTTGCAGCAATACATTGGCAGGGGGCTTCCAGAAAATCAAGCTGGATTCAGAAAAGGACATGGAAGAAGGGATATCATTGCTGACATCAGATGGATCTTGGCTGAAAGCAGAGAATACCAGAAAGATGCTTACTTGTGCTTTATTAACTATGCAAAAGCGTTTAACTGTGTGGATCATAACAAACTCTGGGTAACACTGTGAAGAATGGTATTTCAGAGCATTTAATCGTGCTCATGTGGAACATGTACAGGACCAAGATGCAGTCATTTGAACAGAAAAAGGGGATACTGACTGGTTTAAAATCAGAAAAGGTATGTGCCAAGGTTGTATCCTTTCACCATACTTATTCAATCTGTATGCTGAGCAAATAACCAGAAAAGCTGGGTCATATGAACAGAACACAGTATTAGGATTGGAGGAGGTCTTATTAACCATCTGTGATATGCAGATAATACAACCTTGCTTGCTGAAAGCAGAGAGGACTTAAAATACTTACTAATGAAGATAAAAAACTACAGCCTTTTGTATGGATTATATTTCAATGTAAGGAAAACATAAACCCTCACAACTGGACCAATAAAAGCAATGGAGAAAAGATTGTAGTTTTCAAAGATTTCAGTTTGCTTGTATCCACAATCAATGCTCAGGGAGATCTGGATTGGCACAGTGGCAGCAACAATGAACTCAAACGTAATGACAACAGTGACAATGGAGCAGGATAAGGCAGTGTTTCGTTCTGTTTTGCTGTGCGCTGGAAGCAACTCAATGGCACCTAACAATAGCAGTAACAGCCTTATATTGGCCTTGCCACACTGTAAATTCTCAAGAAATGTCTTCTTGATAGATAGTGAATGAATAATCTGGGGCCCTATTATTGTTATTTTGGATGGTGCATGGGAGGAAAAACTAGGTACTGAGAGCAGAGCTATAATCTGGTGAGATAACTCACTGAAGAGGAGCAAAGTGTACCCTGGGCCATGTGAGTAAAAGTCTACTTTTTGGGAAAACATGGTGGCAGAGGATAAATGTACATCCCCCTGTGTTGCACTGGCTAAATTCCATCTCTTATCATGAGCTTTGTTCAGAGAGCTTTTGGAATGGAGATACTCGATTTGGATCCAGTTGGAATGACTAACAGGGGATAGGCTGCAACATGGCAAGCTTCCAATTGTGTTTCTTAGGCTTGAAACTGTTCCCAGAGGCGAAGATGATGAAGGCTTCATTTGTTAAGCATGAAAATAAAAACACTTCACAAAGGGTTTTAAGGCACATCTTTTTTTTCTATTATTCTTATCTTCCCTACTGTTGGCCAATCCCTGAATTTTAATCTCTTTTGGTAAAAAGGGATGCTTCTTCCAACTCTTTTTTTTAAACCACACTAAGTGGAAGCATAGAATCTATTTTATTTGATGCATTTTATACGGTCTTAGTTGTTATAATTACAGTTAAACAGTTAAACTTCCTAGTACTTTAGGTGGCCTAAGCAGAATGGTTCTCATAAAGATATAAAATAACATAATGATCACTTGTAAGTCATGATTTTATACTCTTTGTATATGATGACTAATCACACTACAGCCAGGAAGCACAAAATTTAACCTCCATCTCCCTGTCCTTTCATTGCTTCTAAAACTGCACCAGTCAGCTGCCATAGGCAATGGTCAGATACTTGGATATGATGTCTCTCTGTGTGTAAATTTTTTGTTTTAATATTCGAGAAAATGTTTGTTGTTGTTGTTGCTAAGTACCATTGAATTGGTTGGACTCATAGCGACCCCGTATAGGGTTTCTGAGGAGCATCTGGTGAGTCTGAACCGCTGACCTTGTGGGTCAAATGGAACTTATTATTGAGTGCTTATCCTACAGTGCCACACCAGGATAAATAAAACATTTACTATTTATTAAACCATTTAATTAAAAGTGATTCCATCATTAAATTTCCTTCTTACTAATGCCAACAAGGCTATGTTGTTGTTAACTGCCTTCTAGTCAGCATGAAAATAGCAAAGTAAAAGGAAAAATCCTGAAAATTTTCAACTTCTTCCTGAAACTTATGTCAAAATTATTTTTTATATAACATTAAACACTCAAAATTTTAAGCGTGTTGAAAAATTTAAAGACATGTTCTAAAGGAAAAATAGGTGAATGTTGAAATTCACAAATAAGTTACTATTTGTTAGCACTGATTCAGACCATCATTGTACATTTGATGTAGTAATGTTTGACTGGTTAGCATGTCAGGGATCAAAATGATTGATGTGCGCACATAGGACCAGTTAGCTTTTCCAGTACCCCAATCATATTACCACCACTTGTCTGTCAGTTTGTCACACTGTGGTGGCTTGTGTGTTGCAGTGATGCTGGAAGCTGTGCCACCAGTATTTGAAATACCGGCAGGGTCACCCATGGTGACAGGCTTCAGTGGAGCTTCCAGACTAAGACAGACTAGGAAGAAGGAGAGGCAGACTACTTCTGAGTGTTCAGCTGCTGAATACCTTATGAATAGCAGTGGAACACTGTTAGCGATAGTGCTAGATGATGAGCCCCTCAGATTGGAAGGCACTCAAAAATGTGACTGGGTAGCACTGACCGTGATGATGTGAATGAAGTAAAGCTTTTGGGACCTTCATTTGCTGATGGGACACAATTTAAAATAATGAGAACAGATGTAAACATCCATTAATAATTAGAACATGGAATGTATGAAATATAAATCTAGAAAATTAGAAGTTGTCAAAAATGAAATGGAATGCTTAAAGATTGACATCCTAGTAATTAGTGTGCTGAAATGGACTGGTATTAGTAATTTAAAATATGATACTCATATGGTTTTACTATGCTGGGAATGACAAAATCAAGAGGAATGGTGTAGCATTCATTATCAAAAAGAACATTTCAAGATCTATCTTGAAGTATAATGCTGTCTGTGATAGTATGATATTTATATGCCTGTAAAGAAGACCAGCTAATACAATTATTATTCAAATTTAGACACCAACCACTAAAGCCAGTGAAGATGAAATTGAAGAATTCTACCAATTTATTCAGTCTGAAATCAATCAAACATGTAGTCAAGATGTGTTGATAATTGGAATGCAAAGATTGGAAACAAAAAGAAAAGATCAATCATTGGAAAAAATTGGGGATAGAAATGAAAACCCATGATGGATATTTTGTATGACCAGAGACTTCTTCAATGCAAATATCTTCTCTAAACCACATAAAAAGTGACTATACACATGGATCTTTCCAGATGGAATACAGAGGAATCAAACTGACTGTATCTGTGGGTAGAGACAGTGGAAATGCTCAATATTACCAGCCAAAACAAGGCCAGGAAAGACTGTGGAACAGACCATCCATTACTCAAATACAAGTTTGGGTTGAAGCTGAAGAAAATTAAAACAAGTCCATGAGAGCCAAAATATGGCCTTGAACATATCCCACCTGAATTTAGAGACCATCTAAGAACAGACTTCGTGCATTAGACATTAATGACAGAAGACCAGAAAAGCTGTGGGATGGCATCAAGAACATCATATGGGAAGAAAGCAAAAGGTCATTTAAAAGACAGGAAAGAAAGAAAGGCCAAAATTGATGTTTAAAGAGACCCTGAAACTTGCTCTCCAGTGTAGAGATGCTAAAGTAAATGGAAGCAATGAGAAGGTAAAAGAGCATAACAGATGATTTCAAAGGGCAGCTCAAGAAGACAAAGGAGTATTATAACAAAATGTGCAAACTCTTGGAGTTAGAAAATCAAGAGAAGAACATGCTCAGCATTTCTCAAGCTGAAAGAACTGAAAAAAAATATTGAAGCCTCCACTTGCAATACTGAAAGATTCTGTGGCAAAATGGAGTCTTGGTATGGAGCTGCAGGATAATGCACTGGATTGAAAGGTCGGTTTGAACTGCAAGGAGTGTCATCAGACACTCATCGAAAACCCTATGTGGGATCACTGTTAATTGGAACCAACTCAACAGCACTTAACAACAACAATAACATAGACAAAATATTGAATGATGCTGAAAGCATCAAAAGAAAATGGAAGGAATACAGAGTCATTGTACTAAAAGTAAATGCTCAATATTCAACCATTTCAAGAGGTAGCAGATGATCAAGAACCAGGTGACCCTCTGGAATGTGGATATCATCAAACAATATTATTAACATCACATGTAATGTTAATGTGCATTGATCAATGCAAGTAAAACTTTGCTGGATAACTAAAAAAATGGCTGGAACAAAACATCTACTGGAAATTGACAGTAATCCAAGCCAAATTCAGAAGAGGAGGTGGAACTAGAGATATCATTGTTGATGTCAGATGGATCTTGGAAGAAAGTAGAAAATACCAGTAAGAAGTTCACTTGTGCTTTATTGACTACTCATAGGCTTTTGACTTTGTGGATCATGACAGATAACATTGAAAAGAATAGGTATTCCAGAACATTTAATTGAGCGCATGAGGAACCTCTACATAGACCAAGAGGTGGTTGTTCTACAGAAGACACCTAACAACAACAGTCATACTATCCACATATCTTTCAATATACGCCCTAGTTTATAAGTTACCATATAGCAGTGTCTGGGAAATTTTGTTAATAAAATAAAATGGTTCTTTCTGCTTTTTTGGATTAATGTTCAAGTGCATTGATCAATATTCATGTGCACTGACTTAAGGACTCATATTCACAGGGTCGATATGGGTCAGAATGGACTCAACACTCAACAGCACTTAACAACAATTGTCACAGGGTTAGAAAAAAAAAAAAAAAAAAAGCTGCCTAGAAGATGTGGAATTGGAATTTAGCTTCTAAAGAAGTAACAGTTTACATAAACACCCTAAGGAGAAAAGGTTCTAATCTTAGAATTTGGTGCCTACAAAAGACAAGGCAAGAGTAAGATAGGTAAAGGAAAAGTAGGCTTGTTATTATTAATGAGTGGGTGTGAAAATTTAACAGAATTAGACTGTAAGAAATCTGTTTGAAACCAAGCATAAGTGATTAGTATTTTAAATTGTGAAGAAAAAAGAAACAACTGTTGCTGTTTAGTCTACTTTAACTCACAGACTCATGGTGACCCCTATGTATTTCATAGTAGAACTGCTCTCCACAGGATTGTCAGTGTATGGTGTTTCAGAAGCTGATTGCTCCAGGCTTTTCATTCTAAGCTGATTGCTCCAGGCTTTTCATTTTAAGGTGTCTCTGGGTGACTAGAAACTCTAGTCTTTCACTTAGCAGATAAGCACGTTAGCTGGTGTATCACTTAGGCACTCTAAGAAAGTCGTGTTTGTTCTGGGCACGCCTATGCTTTTCTCCCAACACCTCCTGTTCAGTCTAGGTCAATCAAGTTTATGAGCATGATGATGTGAATTCTTTAGAGACAGAGAGGTTGAGTCTGTCATATTTCGGTCCCTGGAACTGTGAAATCATGTAGATTAAGAACTGGAATTATGGTGACCTACAGCTTTGTGTAAGAAACCAATAACTAAGAGTCCTGCTGAGGAAACTTAAGAGAAGAATGAAGTGATTCTGCATAAAGAAATGAGAGCTCATCAAATCCCAGAAATAGACCAATTGTGAGACAGAAAAGATGGCTGTTGCTGCTTTCCTGTGTTCCTGAATCACAGAATTCTCCCAACAATGGGTTCCCTAAGACTTCACTATGTCCATCCAGGAAACCTCTATTTATTAAGCAAAGTTAAGAAGATTTCTGTTCCTTGAAATCAAATATTGTCTCATTCACACAAGGATAACAGGAGTACATGGTTGCTTGAAATTAAAAGACTTGGGTTCTAGTTCTGGATCCAGCCCTGTGGCCTAGGGCAACTTCTGTAGGTTTGACATCTATGATCTGAGGATTATAATATATAGTTTTCACTGTGGCCATAGGGATTAAATTAGAAGAACGGGTAAAGGTGTGTCTGGCACACAATGGATCATCAAAAAAGTAGAATATATAAATAAAACAATGAATGAATATTATAGCCTTTTATACCCAAGCCATGGTATTTTCAATAACCTCATATGGATGCAAAAGCTGGACAGTGAATAAGGAAGATCGTAGAAGAATTGATGCCTTTGAGTTGTGGTGTTGGAGGAGAATATTGAAAGTGCCATGGACTGCCAAAAGAACCAATAGATCTGTTTTGGAAGAAGTGCAACCAGAGTGCTCCTTGGAGGCCAAGATGGCTAGGCTTCGTCTCTCATACTTTGGACACATTGTCCTGAGAGAACAGTCGCTCAAGAAGGATGTCATGCTGGGTAAGGTGGAGGGTCAGAGAAAAAGAGGAAGACCCCCAACGAGATGAATCAGCCAGGTGGCTTCATTGATGGCGTCAAGTGTGGTGGCGGTAGTGAGGTTGGCCCAGGATTGGACATTGTTTCGTTCTACTGTGCATGGGGTCGCTATGAGTCGGTTCCGACTCGATGGCACCTGACGACAACAACAAATACTTTTCCACAATAATATGCCTTTCTAAATAAATGACCTTTGATGAAAATATACCGACTTTTGGAAATGTTGCACATGGAGTTCTTCAAAACAGACAAGAGACAAACAAAAAACCCTTCAGTCTAATAAAAGACTTTAGCCAACCAGAATAACATATACAATTCGACAAATGTAAAAATCTCGGTAAGATAACTCTGTCTACATTACAGGGGCAGAGAGAAAAGATGGCATGACATATTTCAAGTGGGTGTTGTTGTTAAGTGCCGTTGAGTCAGATCCGACCGATAGCGAGCCTTTATAGGGTTTCCTAGGAGCATCTGGTGAGCTTGAACCGCCGACCTTGGAGTTCAAACCAACCTTGCAGTCCAAGTGCCACAACCAGGACACACCAAGTGGGGTAAGAGGGCCTTTTAAATTCATTCTGGAGGGTTCCATTTCCTCGCACAACTAGGAGTAACTGAACATCCATTCATTCTTTGATCTGATGATTTTTTAACTACTCTATTCCAGGAATACACACAACCACAACCATTTTTAACTCATCCCCCCATACTTACCCCCCGAGGCTGGTCTAGTCACTACCATAATCACACGTGCAGCATTAGGTGTGGAAATCAAACTTTAGGTGCACAGGAAATCATCTAACAATATCATTAATGTCACATATTTTGCTGAAAATTCAAAAATGGTTGCAGTCCTATATTGACAGGGAGCTGCCAGAAATTCAAAGGGGGATTCACAAGTGGGTGTGATGTAAGGGTATCATTGCTGAGGTCAGATATTTTTTGGTGAAAGCAAAGAATATCCGAAGGTTGTTTAGCTGTGTTGTATAGACTATGCATTTGACTGTATGAGTCATATTATGGATAATGTTGTGAAGAACGGGAATTCCAGGACATTTTAATTGTGCTTCTGTGGAACCTACACATAGACTTGTTGCAGTAGTTTGAACAGAACAGAAGGATACTGCGTGGCTTTAAAAAAGAAAAGATGTACATCGGGATTGTTTGCTTCCATCATACTTACTCAATAGATACACTGAACAAATAATCTGAGAAGCTAAACTATATGAGGATTGAAGGAAGATTCATTAACAACTTGTGATATGCAGGTGACATAACCTTGCTTGCTGAAAGTGAAGAGGACTTGAAGCACTTACTGACGAAGATCAAAGACTACAGCATTCAGTATGAATGACACCTAAATATAAAGAAAGCAAAATTCCTCACAACCGAACCAATAAGCAACATAGTGATAAATGGAAAAAAAAATTGAAGCTGTCAAGGATTTCAGTTTACTTGGATCCACCATCAACACTCATAGAAGTAAGAAATCAAATGATGCATGGCTCTGGGTAAATCTGCTGCAAAGCAAAATAAACAAACAAATAAACAAAACCCACTGACATCAAGTCGATTCTGAGTCATACTGATGGTGCATAGGGTTTCCAAGACTGTAAATATTTATAGGAACAGAAAGTCTCATCTTTCTTTTTTGGAGCAGCTGATGGGTTTAAACTGTCAATCTTTTGGTTCACAGTGCTTATATTACAACACAACTCTTTACATTATTAGAAAGCAAAAATATCACTTTGAGTGCTAATGTATGCCTAACCCAACCCATGGTATTTTCAACCACTTCAGATGCAAGTGAAAGCTGGTCAATGAACAAGGACAACTGGGAAAGAATTGATGCATTTGAATTAAGAAGTTGGCAAAGAAAATTGGATAGGCCATGAATTGACAGAGAACTAACAAATTTATCTTGATAGAAGTAGTCAGAGGTTCCTTTGTTGTTGTTAAGTGCCAACTCATAGTGACCCTGCATAGTGTGTCTGAGGAGCAGCTGGTGGGTTTGAACCATTGATCTTGTGATTTGAAGTCCAGTGCTGATCCTACAGTGCCATACCAGAAGTCCAGAAGGCTCCTTAGATACTAGGATATAAGACCTTGTCTCACATACTTTGGACATCTTATCAGGAGGGACCAATCTCTGGAGAAGGACATTATGCTTAGTAAAGCAGAATGCCAGTAAAAAGAGGAAGACCCTCAACAAGATGGACTGACATAGTTGGTGGCTGCAGCAATGGATTCAAACATAGGAAGAATTGTGAGGACGGCACAGGACTGGGCAGAGTTTCATTCTGTTGTGTATATGGTCGCTATGAGTTGGAACTGACTCAATAGCACCTAACAACAACAACAACAACAACAACAACTGGACAGAATGAAGGCACTTTGGTGGTGCAGTGGTTAAGCGCTGGGCTAATTGAGAGGTCAGCGGTTCAAACCCACTAGCTGCTCAACCGGGGGAAAATGTGCCAGTCAGCTCCCATATGGATTAAAGCCTTGGAAACCTTATGGCAGTTCTATTCTGTCCTATGGGGTCGTATGAGTTGAGATTGACTTGACAGCACACAGCACCAAAAGGATAGGATGTTAAACTGGGGTTGAAAAGATTCTTGGTTTGAACTTTACCTGCTTCCTATTTAACCAGTGATTAGGAAAACTAGACAAGACACAATTATATGTTGACTCCCATAACATTTAAAAGTCGATAAATTTTAGATATTTAACCATTTAAAATTAGATATTTGACCAAGAAGGTCCATCATAAAATAATGTGGGGTCAAAATACTATGATACAAATCCCTGAAAATTGAGAATAGGTTCCAAATAACTTGTACTGTCCTGATTTTTCCAGGAATGACAGTGTATTTCAAATGTCCACAGAGTTCTGCTTCCAATTTAAATAAGGTAAAACACCTTTTGTGGTATTTACAAACACCAGAGAGTTTTCTCCAGATAGTTTCCATTCTCTGTTCAGAGGACTGTAATTTTAGATCTGGTGCACCATCTTAGATAAAGTGAAAGCTGAGCAGATAATTTTGAACCTGATCCATCCTGGAAATTTGATCCAACTCTGAGAACACTGCCTAGGTTGTTCCTGTGCTGTAGATGGGAGCCAACATGCCTGGGTTCTTGCCAGTGCTCGCTTTCTGCCCAATCACCAGATGCATTCTGGGATGTTTCTGCCCACAAGCAAAAACTTCAGTTTGTTTTCCTTTACAGCAACTAATGCCTCAAAAAAAAAAAAAAAAAAAAAAAGCTCTAGTTTAGCAGTTTCCCTGCTGCCTTTAAACCTGTACAGTTAAAGGACACACCCATAAAACGGGAGTAGGCCCTCTTTTCTCCTTTTGAAAACTACCAGTGGCTACAAGATCTTTGGCTAAACTTGCCTGAGAGTCTAGGTGTTCTCTCTTGTTCTCCCTTTTGTACACAGTCATGCATTTAGAAATACACTCACACACAGTTGTGAGGCAGCTACAACTTTGATAGCTGTGTGAATTTAATTTTGTAACTGAAGGTTACGTCCACAGCTGACTGATGACTATGGAAAACCAATAAATATTTAAAGAGGTCTCCAATCAGGGAGCAAAGAAACATAGATTGATACTAGAACTTCTGAGTTGTAAGGTTGTCACCAGTAATCTAGTGCAGGCTGAATCACAGAACTCATGCAAAGGGAAAGAGCTCAGACATTCATGGAAGGTCAGAACCAACGATTCTGGATGGTTTCTCCCAGACAGAGCTGTTTTCAAGTGCAGACAGTTCATCCAGAGAGCCAGGATGTATTTTACCATCCAGGGGTCCTTGCTGGGCAGTCTGTACTGTATTTTTGTATTGCCTATTACTTATTTACTTCAAGGCATACAAACTTGCACCTTGATATTTTTATTCCCAGTCATGACAGTTGCAAAATATTATAAGAGACAGTTTGGTTAACTCTATGAAGATCAGTACATGTAGTTTAAAATTAAGCAGGATAGGGTTGAGATCATAATTCATTATATTAATTTAGTAAGGAGTCCTGGTCTGGTGCTATAGCATAGGTAGTGCACTGCAAGGCCAGTTTGAACCTCAAGGTTGGTGGTTCAAACTCGCCAGATCACTCCTCAGAAACTCTACATCTGTTTGCTATGAGTTGGAACAGACTTGAAGGCACTAACCAACAGAAAATGTTGAAAAATCTTTGTTCTTGCATCATAATTAGAGTAACACTGTAATAGTCTGGTATCCCTCTATATTTTATTTAAGAAATTATGAAATACAGCCAAGCAAATATTGTTGTTGTTAAATGCCATCGAGTTAACTCTGACTCATAGCAGCCTGTATAGAGTTTCTGAGGCATTAAATCGTCGAGGGAGCAGAAAGGCTCATCCTTCTCCCTCAGAAATGTCGGGCTTCAACCTCAAACTTTGTGGCTCAAAGTCCAGTGCTAATCGTATGTAGTCAGTGCACTTCCCCCGGTAAATATTGGTGGTAGTTGTGTGCCACTGAGTTGGTTCCCACTTACAGTGACCATGTATAGGGTTTCCGAACCTGTAAGTCTTTACGGGAACAGAAAGCCTCATCTTCCTCCCATGGAGTGATGGGTAGATTCGAACTGCTGACCTTGTGGTTAGCAGCCTAGCTCTTAATCCACTATGCAACAGGGGTATAATAAATATGTACTTGATGTATAAATGGAGGAATCTGAGGGAGCATATTCCAAGAAGAATTCTGTAGAAGTCTTGTGTTTTGTGCACTAATAATATGAGTTGCATGTGGTTTCATGGGGGTAGCTAGAAAATACTGGATAGAATTTTTCCTGTAGGCTTAGTAACACCTATACTGGGTTAGTGCACATTATGGATCTTCATTTTTCCATATACTTTCTTGACCACCCAAACCAAAAAACCCACTGCCATTGAGTTGATTCCTGGTAGGTTTTCTGAGAATATAAATATGTACAGAAGCAAAAAGATGGTAGATTTGAACTGCTGACCTGTGCTTAGCAATCTAATGCTTAACCTACAGTGCCACCAGGACCTATTTGACCACAGCACCATGTTTTTATGTGTGATGTACCTTGAGTTTGCATAATTCGGTTTGGGATATGTTCTATTGAACTCATCTTGGGATATGCTGATCTAAGGAAAAAATGGAAAACGGATACAAAAAATATGACTAAATCAAATACATTCTATGTTCTAATT
Organism: Chrysochloris asiatica; assembly: GCF_000296735.1. Lineage (NCBI taxonomy): Eukaryota > Metazoa > Chordata > Mammalia > Afrosoricida > Chrysochloridae > Chrysochloris > Chrysochloris asiatica. The sequence goes on from NW_006408526.1 coordinate 2,388,736, forward strand.
CAGTTACTCAATCACTCAGAGCATTTTCCATCCAAAACAACATGCCAGGAAACAAAATCCATGCCAAGGAATTTACACACAAGACTCCCATACCAAGCTTGCTCTCACAACAGGGCATTTGCATTTGCTGTTCCCTTTGCTTAGTATGCTTGCCCTCAGAGTCCACTTTCTTCTGTTATCTGGGTCTCTCCACCAATGTCACCAATAGAAATCATCCCTTATAATTTAACTAAAATAGTGCCACATTGCTCTTTAATTCTTTATTTAGTTTGATTTATTTTTAAAGCACTCAAAGAAGTAGCTTGACATATGTATTTATGTATTGCCATACCTTTGTTGATGTTACATGCCGTCAAGTCCGTTCAGACTCATAGTGACCCTGAATAGGGTTCTAAGGAGCAGCTGGTAGGTCTGCTTAGTAGCTCACTGCCTATGCTACAGAGTCACACTAGGACTCTCACTGTAGGCCCAACAGGAGCATAAATCCCAAGGAAAATGTGTCTGTTTGGAGTCTCCAGCACAGTACCTGACATTTAGTAGGTGCTCTATAAATACTTGCTGAATAAATTAATGAATGAATAAAAAACAGTTTGACAGGAGTGCCATAGAAAGAGTAAAAATCAAAAACTGAAGAAATTTAAGTTGATGTTGCTAAGAAATGCTTTATGGAAAGAATGGCATTTGGCTTGGCATTGAAGATGGGAAGGTTACTGACAGGGTGCAAATGGGATAAATAGTCTAAGATAAAGGAAAGGTTTGAACAAAGGCCCAGAAGTAGAAATGCTTTAAAAACACTTGGAAAGGAGATTGTCACAACCCACAGGCTAACTGCCTACCCCCCACAGCTGAGGGTGAGAAACACCAAAGCAATATTGGTCTGCAAACCAGGGTCTCACTTAGATCTCTGTTTATAGTTTGTTCCACTCATGTTTTTCGTATTCACTCATTTGTTTATTCACCTATTTGTGCCACGTGTACTTCAAAGTGATGTAGATTACAGAAGAGAGCAAAACATAGAAATCCCTGCATTCATGGAACACACATTCTAAAAGGGAAAGAATATAATAAGCATAATAATTATTTCAGAGGAAGATGGTCAGTAGACCATCTAGAAAAAATAGGGTAAAGGAGATGAACAATCTTAGGAGATGGATTCTATTTTAATGCACCGTTCTTTGAATTTTTATGCACTGAACACACCCCATGATGGCTGGAACTGCAGTTGTTTTGGCAATGCCAGACCAAATGATTTCATGGGCTGTATGTGGCTCACTGGCCAAATGTTCCCCACCTCTGTTGTAGATCAATCAATCATTTAGATTGTTGTATAATATACTCAGTATCTGAATATATCACAATTTGTTTATGGGCAATTGTTGATGGGCATTAGGTACTTTCTAGATGATGATGTTGTTAAGTGCCGTCGAGTCAATTCCAACCCATAGCAACCCTGTATAGAGTTTCCAACGAGCTGCTGGTGAGCTTGAATCGCTGACCTTGCAGTTCAAACAGTGTTGCAGTCTGGTGCATTAACTCACAGCACCACACCAGGACTCCTTCTAGATGATGGCTATTGTAAATACTACTGCTATAAGCATTCTGAAACATGACATTTGGTAAGGGTATGCAGCTTAAAAAAAAAAAAAAAAAAAAACACCACAAATATATATATATCATTGAGATTTTGGTAAAGGGGTAGACAGAAAATTAGGTTCCCATTTGACAATTTCCACACAAATTGCTAGTGACATAAGTTGCATTTATCTCAATGCCATGCTTTTTAATTGTGTTCTGTTTGTTCCCTTTCTAGTACTCTAGTTTCCCTGCCCCTTTATCTTTTCTTCTGTAATTGTTGACCTTTTGGTCTCATACTGATGGTTTTTAAATAAGACACTGGCTTTACAGGTAATATCCATTATTTTGTGCTCCATTTTGCTAAAAGGTGATCTCACGGGATAGACTTGGTTCTAATTCCAAAGAATGTCTCAGGAAGATAGTCTCAGGGACTCCTCAACTTCTACTGTTCCAGTATCTCTGAAATTTTTTTTTTTTTTTTTTTTTTTTTAAGTAAGAATTTGAGTTCTGCTCCATATCTTTCTCTCATTCTACTTGAGATCAACAATTGTGGTACCTTGTTCAAACCAACCTTGTGGTCCAGTGCTTTATACTACGGCACCACATCAGGACTCCGATACTATGGAGGGTATGAATGTTTTTTAATTGGCTGATCAGGGAAAGGCATGCTGTAAAGGTGATATTTGAGCAAAAACTTGATCTGAGTGAAGAAGTGGGCCATGTTTATTGGAATAAAGAACATGTTAGACAGTATGAACATTCATGAGACAAGAGTGTGCCTGATGTGTTAGAAATAACAAGGAAGCCAAAATTGCTGGCCTGAGTGGTGATTGGTGGGCTGGGGGGAAAGAGACCTACATGTTTTTCTGAAATGTCGAAAAAGTATGGGGGTTTCAAAAAGTTCATGGAAAAACAAGCTAAATTATGATGGAATTGTTCCACAAACTTTTTGAAGCCCTCTCATATGTCCTCTTTCCTTATTTTCCCATTGCCTACCTTGACATAGGCCCTTGTCTTTTACACTGATGACTAGCCTCCTATTTGACTCTGGCCCCCACAGCTGATCCACATCAAGGTCAGAATGACCTTTCTTAAGCTCATATCTGATCATGTCACTGTGTTTAAAATCCTGATGTGATGCCCTACAGTATAAAGTCCAAAATTTTAGCTTGAAAACCAAGGTCCTTCACCATCTGCTTTCATTCTAAAGTCTCATCTTAAATCAAGCTTGATTACCTATGAAGCCTTTTCTCCATTTCCTCCTCTACCCAATGTGAAAAAACAGAATCAAGCCCTTGCTAATATTATGTTGATTATGAGGCAATTCTTAAAACTCTATAGCCCAGGGACACTTAGGACTGGGTCTTCTGGGGAACACCATGTTTTTATTTCTTAGATCAGCTAACATTACTTTGCTTCCGTAACCACCTAGGGAAGGAAGGAGCAACACTGATATCATTTTACAAGTAGGCACACAAAAGATCAGACAGATCAGCAAATGAGTTCGTGTTCTGAGTAGCAAAACTCACTTCCTCTCACAGAATCAGCACAATGACTAGACAATATAGCCAGAGAGGTCCAAGAAGAAGGTCCAACCCCTCTGTCCAGGAATAGAAAAGTACTTGAAAAGAAGTAGAAACATAAAGAAACCTTATAAAAACCATCAAGTGAAAACAAGAAGAAAACTTTGCCATCTGGCCTATGGAGAAAAAGTTGCAAGGACTGCCAAATGTATTTCAATGGTCATTGGTGGGAAACCTGGTTTCCCCATATAAAGGGAAAGGATTCCGGAACTTATGCTGCACACAGATGGCAAAGTAATTTGCATTTAATAAAAAAAAAATTCCCATTCCCATCGGAGGAAGAACAGAATCAGTGAGAAATCTGTTAATTTCCTCTGGTTAAAAGCAGCAACTAACACTGAAGGTCCAATAATATATATCTTGTTAAACAGTTCATTTAAGAATGCATATTTAATGGACAATCACTGAAGCAGACTGTTTTCTTTCTTGGAAAGTCTGGTCTAAAAGGGAAGAAAGACACATATTAAATCTCTTTAATAGGAAGAAAACAGAGGGGAGACCTCCAGGAAAGCATTCACAAAGTGATTTTTTAGTATTTTTAAAAAGGAAACAAACAAAAACACCAGTTGCCATCCTGTGAATTCAAACTCATGGCAACCACATGTGTGTCAGAGTAAAACTACTTCAAAAGGTTTAAATGGCTGAGATAGACCTTTCATCTAATGTCCCTTTGGGTGGACTCCAACCTCTAACCTTTTTGTTAGCTGTGCTTAACCATTCACATCACCTATATAATGAGCATTGGACTGCGAACCACAAGATCCATGGTTCAAGCCTACAGGAGAAAGAAGAGACTATCTACTCCCAAGAAGATTAAGAGCCTCAGAAACCCTATACGGGGTCGCTATGAGTTGGACTCAACTCAAAGATGCTTTACAACAACAAAAACAAGACAGTCCTATAGAGTCCCCCAATTATGGACTCAAAATAAGTAGGCAGAAGAGAGCCACTATATCAGTTAGATGAGTGAGCGGCTGAATCCTTCAGGCCTGGGAGTTAAAGCAGAAGCAGTGGCAGAGGGAAATCCTGGAGATTGTGCCTTGGCAGGAGTACAAAAGTTAAAGGTAATGCTGAAATGTCATCCTTAATCAAGAAGCAAGATCAACAATAGAAGCTAGGAGTGGGGCCAAAACAGGGTCCTAAAAATCTGAGGGGCTCAGCATTGCTGGGGTGGGTATGTGAATGGGCAAGAGGGAGTCACATCTGGAAGAACTGTAAAGGAGCAACATAGGTGCTTGCACTGATGTCCTGAGTATTTTACTGAAATGACCTGGACAGACACAGTCTGTTAGCAAGAACATGAAGTGGTTATAAAAGTTCCTCCAAATTCCATTACCTCCTCACTACCTGATATGGCTTCTAAATTCTACTATTTTCTGAGTTTAAAATACCTCACAAATATATATTTGTTGTTGTTGTTAGGTGCCATCAAGTCAGTACCGACTCATAGCGACCTTATGCACAGCAGAACAAAACACTGCCCGATCTTGGGCCAACCTATTGTTGCCACGCTTCAGTCCATTGATGCTGCTACTTTGGCCAATCCATCTCGTTGGGGGTCTTCCTCTTTTTCTCTGACCCTCCACCTTACCAAACAAGATATCCTTCTCCAGTGACTGGTCCCTCCTGACAATATGTCTGAAGTATGAAAGACGAAGTTTGGCCATCCTGGCCTACAAGGAGCACTCTGGCTGCACTTCTTCCAAAATGGATCTATTGGTTCTTCTGGCAGCCCATGGTACTTTCAGTATTCTCCTCCAACACCGTAACTCAAAAGCATCAATTCTTCTACAGTCTTCCTTATTCACTGTCCAGTTTTCACATGCATATGGAGGTTATTGAAAATACTATGGCTTGGGTTAGGTGCACCTTAGTCTTCAAGCTGACATTTTTGCTCTTCAACATTTTAAACAGGTCTTGTGCAGCAGATTTTCCTAATGCAATATGTCATTTGATTTATTGACTGCTGCTTCCATGAGTGTTTATAGTTGATCCAAGAAGAATGAAGTCCTTGACAACTTCAATCTTTTCTCCGTTGATAAGAATGTTGTTTATTGGTCCAGTGGTGAGGATTTTTGTTTTCTTTACATTGAGATGTAATCCATACTGAAGGCTTTGCTCTTTGATCTTCATCAGTAAATGTTTTAAGTCCTTTTTATTCTCAGCAAGCAAGGTTGTATCACCTGCATATCGTAGGTTGTTAATGAGTCTTCCTCCAATCCTGATGCCATGTTTTTCTTCATAGAAACCAGCTTCTGAGATTATTTGTTCAGCATACAGGTTGAATAAGTATGGTGAAAGAATAAATAAATATATATATTGACTGTATATTTTATATATATATATATATAAGTAAAGATATATATATAGACTGTATATTACGTACTGAGAAAGAGCCCTAGTAACATAGTGGATTATGAATTGGACTGGTAACCTTAAGGTCAGTACTTTGAATTAACCAGTCACTCAAGGGAGAACGATGAGATTTTTCTGCTCCTGTAAAGATTTATAGCCTTGGAAACTCCATACAGGGTTGCTATGAGTCAGAACTGACTCCACAGCACACCACCACCATTACCATTATATACTCTGAGTCCTGGTATAGCACTGTAAGATAAGCATGGACTGCTAATCAAAAGTTCAACAGTTCAAACCTACCAGCTGCTCCTTGGAAGCACTATATATGGGCCCTATGAGTCAGAACTGATTCGATAGCACTTAACAGCAATATTATGTACTCACTACTCAGCTGTCAACTTGTCATACTGTGGTGGCTTGTGAGGTGCTTTGATGCTAGCAGATATGTCACTGGTATTTTATATACTAGTGGGCCACACATGGTGGACAGGTTTCAGCAGAACTTCCAGATTAAAACAGACTAGGAAGAAGGAGAGGTAGACCCTTTTGAAAAGTTAGCCACTGAAAACTTTATGTACAGAAGCAGAGCATTGCCAGATATAGTGCCAGAAAATAAGCCCCTCGGGTTGACAGATACTCAAAATACAACTGAGGACTGGCTGACTCCTCAAAGCAGAGCTGACCTTAATAGTGTGAATGGGGCAAAACTTTGGGGACATTCATTTTCTGACAGGGCATAACTCAAAATAAGAAGAAACAGCTACAAACATCTATTAATAATGGTGGTGGTGGTGGTTGTGTGCCACCAAGTCAATTATAACTTATGGCTACCCTGTATATAGTTTCCAAGACTGTAAATCTTTATGGAAGTAGAAATCCTTATCCTTCTCCCATGGAGCAATTGTTAGATCGAACTGCTGATTTGGGATTAGCAACTCAGTTCGTAATCCACTATATTACCAATGCTCCTTTCCATTAATAATTTTGTTGTTGTTGTTTAGTGCTGTTGGGTTGGTTCCGACTCAAAGCGACACTGTATAAGGTTTCCAAGGAGCCACTGGTGAGTTTGAACCACCGACCCTGTGGTTCAAAGCAACCTTGAGGTTGAGTGCTTATGCTATGGCACCACACCAGGACTCCTATTAATAATAGGATCATTGAATGTTTGAAGTATGCATCTAGGAAAATCGGAAGTCATTAAGAATTAAATGAAATGCATAAAGATAGATGTTCTAGGCATTATTGAGCTGAATGGACAGTTATTGGTCATTTTGAATCAGACAATCATATAGTTTACTATGCTGGTAACAACAAATTGAAGAAGTATGGCATAGCATCATATTCTTTGTCAAAAAGGGCATTTCAAGATCCATCCTGAAGGACAATGCTTTCTGTGATAGGTTAATATAATCTACAAGGAAGATCAGTTAATAGGGAAAATATGGCCTTAGTGATAGATGCAATGCTGGAGATCACAAGACCAACAACTTATTCATTGCAAATATCTGTTCTAAACAAAATAAATGGTGACTATATACGTGGACTTCACCAGATGAAATATAAAGGAATCAAACTGACTGCACTGTTGGAAGAAACAATGTTGAAGCTCAATAACATCGGTCAAAACAAGCCCAGGGGCCAATTATGGAACACATCATTAATTCCTCATATGTAAATTCAGGCTGAAGCCGAAAAACTTAAAACAAATCCACAAGAGTCAAAATATGACCTTGAATTTATCCCACCAGAATTTAGAGAGCATCTCAAGAACAGATTTGATACATTAGACACTATTGACTTGAAGACTAGAGTCTTGGAATGACACCAAGAACATCACACATGAAGAAAGCAAAATGTCCTGAAAAAGACAGAAAAGAAAGAAATAACAATATGGATGCCAAGAGAGTATGAAACATGCTTTTGAGCATAGAGAAACTAAGGCAACTGGAAGAAATGATGAAAAACAGTCTAACAGAAAATTTCAAAAGATAGCTCAAGAAGACAAAGTAAAGTATTATAATGAACTATGTGAAGACATATAGTTAGAAAACCAAAAGAGAAGAACATGCTCAGCATTTCTCAAGCTGAAAGAACTGAAGAAAACATTCAAGTCTTGGGTTGCAATACTGAAGAGTTTAATGGGCAAAATATCGAATGATGCAGGAAGCATCACAAAAAGATGGCAGGAAAACAGAATTACTGTACCAAAAATAATTGGTCAACAGTCAACCATTTCAAGAGGCAGCAGATGATCAAGAACCAATGGTATCGATAGAAGAAGTCCAAGCTGCACTGTGGGCATTAAAAAAAGAAAAGACTCCAGGAATTAAAGGAATATAAACTGAAATGTTTCAACAAACTAATACCACACTGGCAATGCTCACTGGTCTGTACCAAGAAATTTGGAAGATAGCTATGAGCCAATGGAAGAGATTCATATTTGTGTCTATTCCAAAGAAATGTGACCAAATGAAATGCAGAAATCATTGAACAATATAAATACCACATAGAAGAAAATTTTGCTAAAGATAATTTAAAAAATGGTAACAACAGTACATCAATAGGGAACTGCCAGAAATTCAAGCTGGATTCAGAAGACATGGAATGAGGGATATTGTTGATAATGTCAGATGGCTATTGCTGAAGACAAAGAATACCAGAAAGATATTTACTTGTGCTTTATTGACTATGTGAAGGCATTCCACTGTGTGGAACATAACAAACTATGGGTAAAATTGCAAAGAATGGGAATTCCAGAACACTTAATTGTGTTCATTGAAGAACCTGTACAAGACAAGAGGTAGTTGTTAGAAAAGAATATTGAGATATTGAATGTTTTAAAATCAAGAAAGACGTATGTCAGGGTTTTATCCTTTCATCATACTTACTCGATATGTATGCTGAGCAAACAATCTGAGAAACTGGATTATATGAAGAAGAATGTGGCATCAGGATTGGAGAAAGACTCATTAACAACTTGTGATACTCAGATAACACAACCCTACTTGCTGGAAATGGTTGTTATTGGTGTTCAATGCTGTTGAGTCGGTTCCAACCCATAGCAACCCTGTATAAGATTTTCAAGGAGCAGCTGGTGAACTTGAACTGCTAACATCTTAGAAAGGGTGGGGTTGCAAGCCAGGAGGGAGAGACATGGCAGATAGCTGGTAGGATGGGCAATTATATGGCTGATGAGAACAGGCAAATCAAGAGAGAAAAAGGTTCTTTGGAAAACTTGTCTGGCTGTACAATTTTGTTCAGAGGTGACTTTAGCTAAGCTCTTCAGCAATGGGATTTGTTGATTTAAAAAAACACCAAAGCATCCATTCATGTCCTTGAAAATCCTTTCCCCCCTCCCCCCTTTATCTATTATAATGCAGGGACTCTTGTTACAGATGACAACTGTGAATCTGGGGTAGGGTACACATGGCAGTGGTATGTTTCATGGATGTTCCAGGAACATCCTCTGCATAGGACCACTGTGCACATGGTCAGACAGATTGTGCACAAGCGTGCCAAGGGAGCACGTGGGGGCTAAAATATACCCAGCTTGCACTTCACCAAGCTGTTTGCCCTAGAGTAAAGGTGCATCTTCCCTGGGGAAAAGAAACTTTTTCTAATTTGCTCACAGGTTCCTATAGGTCATGTAGATGTCACAGGCCACCAATATTGAGCAAAGTCATTTTTATTTATTAGATTATATATTGTCTTTTGACTCTAGAATTAAAAAGTCATGTAAACTTGCATACTGCAAAACTGTCTCTAGGGACTTGTGGGAGAGTGTGGTGCTTGCATACTGTGGAAAGAACAGGATTGAGAATAAGAGGTTCTGGATGAGTCATCCTCCTTCCACTACCTCCCTCCCAAGGTAGCAGTGGGGAAGCCACCCATCAACTTCCTCATCTGTCAAATGAAGAGTGTGGATTAATTCATCTCTAAGATCCCTTCCAAGTTCAGGTTTCTATGATACTTATATTGCCATAGAAAATGAAGGTTGTTACTCCCTTAACACTCCTTTCGTGCCATTAATAATCTACTTTTGGGGTATTTTGTTTTCTATTGTTTTTAAAAGTGTTCACCAGTCTGTACTCTAAGTCCTCTTGTATGAATAAGTCAGGGTATTTGCTATCCAATTATACTGAGAAGATATATGGAAAGGACTGAACTTTTCTCAATTACCTGAGAAAGCAATACAAGGATTGAAGTTACTAATCAAAAGCTACCATATACAAGAAAAAAATCTTTGAATGTGTGAAAAGTTGCTTTTTGGGCTGAGCCAAATTTTTTGATTCGGTCTAATTTTTAATTCATGCTCTGGGTCACAGAAAGAACCAGAATTCACCAAACAGAGAGACTATTTTGTTACTGAAATGACTAAGTTAACCAGCAAAAATACCCTCCAACTGGGCAAAGCTTCCTTCCAGAACCTAGAAGATAAATCAAGACAGAAACTGGTGACCTAAAGAAACGTTTGGCTGCCAAAGTGATGTAATGATGGGAATTTTCCCCTCTTAACCTTTTGATGCTCCCCCTATTTTTCTGCCAGTCAGCAAACTTCTGTGTTTTTCCATTTCTGTTATTGTTTTTGGTTTTGCCCTTGGCTTTCTGTTTTCCTAGGTCTTATTTCTGAACGAAAGGCTGTTAAACCACAGAATTTACTTTAGAAAGAATGGAACAATTTCCTTCTCCTTAGCTTGCCTCCTGCCATGCCAGCAGGCAGCATTGCTAGGTAAGGGAAACTGCAGGAGTAAAGTCTGGGGTTGGGGGAGGATAAGGAGTTAGGGGCAGCAGGCAGGGGCCAGAAGAGAGGCATCTGCTCAGTACAGGTGAGGCAGAGGCAGAGGCAGAGCTAATGAGAAGCATATGCCACCAACCATTTTTAAGGCTGGCTTGAGCCAAGGGAAGTGATGAATTGCAAGAATGTGTTGTGTTCATAGCCGGGAAGCTGGCAGAAATATACTAAGCTAGAGGACTAGAATGGAAGGTGGGGTTTGCCATTGTTTTTTGTTTGTTTGTTTTTTTGAGAACTCAGGTTTCAAAATACATTTCTCTTTGTCAGCAGAATGCTCTAGTTTCAAAACTATGAATGGTAGACTACCTCTCTCAGATTTACACATTCCATTTTTACCTCAAATTCTTAACAACACAGCTTACCCTCAAACTAGCAGACTTACATTTCTAAAAAGCACACTGAGATGATAGGAACTCTGAATACTTAGAGTGTTTTGAATACATAGGATAATCTCAGCCCCTGGTTTGCAAACCATTTACATCAGAGAGTCCTTGCAAGGGTAGAGGAAGACATGAGCCTTCCTTTTCATCCTCTCCCTCCTCTGCCCCCTATGTGCTTAGGAAGTGCCAGAGGTCTGTTTAAGGGATGAAATGGTGAAGAAAAGGCACCTACAGTGCTGTTTCCCACACCTACACCCTTCAGAGCAGCCGCAGAGACTCTACTCCAGAGGCCTAGATTGACCAGTTGCTGTGGAGTCAATTCTGACTCCTGAAACCCCACTTGTTTTCTGAGTAGATCTTAGAGTTTTCAATAGCTGTAATAGTTTGGAAATATATTGCCAGGACTTTTTTTTTTTGAGGTGCCTCTGGGTGGATTTGAACCACTAACCTTTAATTTGCATCATCCAGAGACTCAAGCTCTCTTCAAATGTTTAGTCTCCAGAATCATGGCCAATTTACTCAATTTTACAGTACATTTACTCTTGAAAAAGACCAAGATGAGGTTAGGACCTTACAGTAAGAGGGGTGAATGTTCAAGTTCAGATTCTCTGTAGATTTATACAAAGCATGCTGTTGGTATTTTCCACTTCCCTTTTTACAGGTCTCCCTCTTCCAGACTCCTCCATTGCCCTTGGATGTTTAGCTACCAATGAAGCCACAGGAGTGTGTAGTAGCATCAATGTAGGTATTGATCATCAATCTGAGCCAAGTATCAGAAGAAACAGTGATGCTCAGTGCTCCTTCTGATGCCCAGCACCGGACTGACAATGCCCAGCTCATCAAATAGGGAGGGAAGACTTCAAAAAGTTTGTGGAAAGTGGAACGAAAAGATAATGGAATTTTTTCCAGGAACTTTTTAAAGTCCACTCTTTGTTACTGAATGAATAAATGCTTTTTTCTCTTAATGTTTCTGTTCTAAATTTCCTTTCAGTTTCCTACTATTGACCAACTCACCACCCAATCAAAATTCCAAGCAGTTTTGTCTCAAATCCTGTTCTGGCATTTTCTAATATGAAATCTTGGCCAAGTCACTTCATTCTCTGAGCTTCAATTTCCTCACCTTTTGGCGAAATTAATAAACTTACTTTCCAGGTGTATTTTGAAGATTCACTAGATTATCTATATAAAGAATATTTTAAATGCCTGGTCCATCTCTTGGCTTATAGTTAAGTATTTGACAGATGCTGATGGCTTCTTATTGTTATTTCTATTGATGATCTTCATCAAGTGTTAAGAAAAAAACAAATTGGTCAAAAAGTTATGCTATTGCATAAGACTATAGGTGGAAATCTGATTCTCATCCAGAATCTTCTGAGATGGGAAATTTCCACTTGAAAGTACAAGCAGACCAGCCTGGAGTGATTAGAAGAACAGAAGATACTTCTTGAAAGAAAGACCAGCTGGAAAAATAAAAAACAATAGCGGCAGTCTGATTAACTACTACAAGAACAAGCAAGTAGTTCTCCTGGGAGCTATCAAGGAAAGCGGTCGGGTCCCCTCAGGGCAAATCCCCTTCCAAGACTGAGACTCAAGGGGAATACACTACACGAGCAGGCACTGTGGTCTTGCTGTTTACCATGGTGGTCACTGATCAGGGGAAGTGGGGGAAAAACAGCAATGAAATTGTGAGCTAAGTCTGTCCATGTTCAATAGATTTCTGTCAACCTGGGTTGACACCTGATTGGCCAGCAGTATGGCAAGACCTGGGGAGACTTCTGGGCCCAGAGACAGGGACATGGCCACAGAGGACTAGAGCAGAGAGTGAAGCATTCAGCTGATATGAAGTGAGGGGAGATGCACAAGAACACCCATACTTGCAAATAGTACCCACTTCACCTGGCTTCAATGGTTGGATGATCAGAACGCGACAAGGAGGAAAAAAAGAGTAATCCGCTACAATGTGAACTTGACCTATGCTTCTGGATGTCGTAGCTCAAAAGAGGGAACAAATCTTTATAGCAAGGATCATTCCTACCCTCTCGGTACACAGGATTGACAGGGATGGACAACTTAGACATTGGCTACCCAAAATGTGGGGAGGAGACCTACAAAGGCAAGAAATGACTGGCTTAAAAGCTTTCAAGAGGGAGCCTAGTTCCAGAGGGTGTGGGGGAAGGTAGAATCTCCACTGAGTGGTTGGTTTCCAACCTGTCTGGACCGGGCTGATGAAAGGAGATGGGGATAAGACTCTTGTGGTTCAATAGTGAATACTTGCTATCAGGACTGACTGAGCATTGCAAATGTAAAGGTAGAGTTTTGTAACAAAAGGAGGGGAGTAGTTGATTTTGTAGTCCAGGAGCGGAGGACTCTGGGACCATCAAGGAAGAAGAGCAGTGTGTGGGACCCTATCCAGAGAATCAGTGATGCCAGAGATGCAGGCAGAGAGGATGATGTGGAGTGATGGAGAGGCGGGGGGCAGGCCTGTGGAGTGTACCCTTCGGTGGTTTGATAATGCATGGAAGGGATTGTAATCATTGCAATGAAATGAAATATGATAGGATGAATGTAAACCTAATGTTCTCCCAAGTAAACTATCACTTAATTCACAATAATAATAATAAAAAGTTATGCTAAAACATGAACAAGGACTGGTTTTAATCCTCCCTGCCTGCGGTAGATAATATGGCAATAGAAGGAAAGATAGATAGTTTTGAGAAGCTGAGACCTTCCAAAATTTCTTACCCAGTCTGTGCTACTTGTCTCCTCCCTGTTCTGTTTGCACGGTGAGAACCCACTCATTACTCCAGCATTCCAGAGCAGGTGTCATAGTATCATAATGCTGTTGTTAAGCGCCATCGAGTCGGTTCCCACTCATAGAAACCCTCTATAGGGTTTCCAAGGAGTGGCTGGTGGGTTTGAACTGCTAACCTTGCGGTCCAGTGCTTATCTGACAGCACCACACCAGGACATAGTAAGGCACTCTAATTTTGAAAGACTGCTAACCCCTACACACACTGCAGTTAACATTATTTTAACTTTATTTAATGAATAAGCAAGTTATTCAAAAGCAATGAAATCTGGATTAAGGTATAAGAATGTATAAGAAAAACATATTAAAGAATTGCAAAGTGAACAAAGTAAACAAAGTGAGCAGGTAAATGTCAGTTCAACAATATTGTTGAATATTATACATTGGTTTCAACAACAAAATTTAGGAGGATGAAACAATTTTAATAAAATTCAACTGTATTTCCCATAAACCTAATGTTTTGCACTCTAGTTCAGACAAAATGAAAATTATTTTAAATGAAAAGAATTCTTTTTACACATATAAACCTGCTGTCCTCGAGTTGATTCCAACTAATAGCAGCCCTGGGTGATACAGCAGAGCTATTTTATAGGGTTTCCAAGGCTCTAAGTCCAATGGAAGCTGTTTGCCTCATTTTTTTTTCCTGTGGAGAGGTTGGGGGTTTCGAATTGCAGACCTTTCAGGTCACAGTGCAATGCTTAACCCACTTTGCCACCAGGTTGTTTTGTTTATTTATTTTCTGAGAAGGTCTTAAAAGGAGCTGAAGGAAGTAAAACTGAATTAGAAATTTTGTTACATTCATTGAAATATAAAATAATTGAATGGATTTCTTCAAGTTCCCTAAAGAAAACAATTATTTTAACTTACAGAAGCAATTTTTTCTTTTCTTTTTCTTCTCATAGATTGGTATGAACTATAAAGAAATACGCAGTTAACGGTTCAAAATGCCATATGTCTACATTTCTCCCCACCCCAAACCTATAGGCAAGTTTTTAAGTTTATTTGGTGATGAAACTGACCAATTAAAATTTTTGCTTGCCAATTGCAAAGTCTTTTGTCTTACAGATCTATGAATTAATCACAGCAAAGTAGGAATGTGTTAGCCATAGCAGATGACTTTCATTTATAGATTTTTTTTTTTTTTTTCTTTTTTCCTTTGGACAGAAATGCATGTTCAAGTACGTTATAAGCAGACAAAACATGCAGTTAAAATTTTTTTGAGAAACGATTAAAATTTTCACCATAATGAACCAGTGATGCTTCCTGATATCCCAAAATGGGGTTCTATTGCTTTGGAACATGTTCTTATGTTATTTAGTATGTCTTCAAAGTAGCTAATGAGTTGTAATTACCATTTCCCTTAAAAGGATTCTGACAGGACTAGCTGTAGAGTAGTGACTGCAAAAATTGCAAATTCCCTTTGTTCTTTATACTTTTTTTTTGTCCTGTGAGATCATTTGTATTATAAGATCCATTTTAGAATAGGTAATGATATAAAAAAGTAGGAGAAAAGAAATTGGAATAAAATGAAGATTTCCCTTTGTCTTGCATATAATTTCATCTAAACTGAACTTTCTTTACCATTTCAATAAAGTCCTTTTCTCTTGCCAAAAATAGATGAAAGTAATTTTTAAAGCAAAGTGCAATATTCCCCAACTGTATTTACAGATTGACTTATTGAAAACAAAACAAAACAAAACAAAACAGCATAGTTTATTTAAGCCAGTTCTATAAAGAAGACATCAATGGAGCTTGGTGGCTCTTTAAGGTAAGTGGTTCAAGCCCATCAGCTACTTCCTGGGAGAAGCTTTCTGCTCCCACAAAGATTCACAGGTATGGAAATCCTAGATAGGCTTGCTATCAGTTGGAATAGACTGGACAGCACTTAACAACAACAACAATGAAGACATCACAGAACACAAGACCATGTGATTTGGATGAATACTAAATCTGATCTAACTCTTATTTCTGACAGACAGCTGAATGACCCTGTGCAAGTCTGTCATCCCTCTATGCTTTGATTTATGCTGAGAAGCAAAGTTAATAAAACCTAATGATTAAACCAGAGAATATAAATAAGACGCTTGGCACAGTCCCTGGCACACAGTAAAAGTTAGATAAATAAAAACTATTATTATCATCCAGTCTGTGAAATAAATAGGGTGCTTAATCCTTTTATGAATGCAAGTTGTTAATATGTAAAATCTCTACCATCTCTTCACTGTTTAGTAGGTGAAATGAACTGAGAGGTTAGTAGTTCCCAGTGGTCAAAAATCTCAAGTACTTAGAATAAAGATGGTTATTACCATTAATAAATCACATCAGGGAAAGTAAGGATTGCTCCATGTTTTTCATGTAAGTAGATCTGACCCAATCCAACCATATTTGGAATTCACTCATATTCTTTCTGAACAGTGACGCTACCTTAGATTTTTATACTATGACTCTTTCAAGTCTTTAAAGCATTCTTCACCTCTTTGGTCTCATTTTATCTTCACAACAGTCCTGTTGTTGTTGTTGTTAGGTGCCATCAAGTCAGTACTGACTCATAGTGACCCTATGAACAACAGAATGGAACACTGCTCGATCCTGAGCCAACCTCACAACTGTTGCCATGCTTGAGCCCATTGATGCTGCCATTTTGCCTGTAAGGGAGGGCAAAACTTTAAAGATCCTTGGTGTTAGGGCACATGAGCTGGGTGAGTCTGTGAAGTTCACACAACTACAGAGAAACTAAAGTCCCTTGTATATTTATAAAAGTGAATGCGTGTCTGTTACAGAGCCACCAAGTCTTTGAAGGACAGGACTATTGGAGGCACGGTTAATGTGAAGGGCAGACGTGGTGTCAAGGATCACTAAGCTTTGGGTTTTGGTGTGTTTGGGGGTGGGGAAGGAGACAGTAGTCAGAGTAGCAGCCATGGCAAAGCCTATCTTATTCCACTTTGAGAAATAGTATGAGATGTAAGAAAGAGCTCTTGACTCTGTGGAGACAGGATGCTAGGTATTTCTCAGGGTATGTTGTAAATAAATATTTAGATGGTGTGGGAAAAGAGGTAAAGGGTTAACAAAAACTCTTTCCCTTTTTGCATGAGAATCTGACCTTTGGTTAACTTCTTAACTTGGTTTCCCTGGAAACAGATAAAGATGGTATGTGTCAACTATGTTACTAGGCAACATTGCATATGGTTAAAATGACCCCTCATTGGTAGACTGCATCTGGACTGGGATGAACTACAAATGAACTATAAATACCTAATGGGGATGCCATGCTTTGGACCTCCCTGAGTGCATCAGTTCTTATAACTGGCAGTGTCCCTTGTGAAGGCCACATCTTGGAGTTTTGACGAGAGTTATTGGCTCTTGTGAAGCATAAGGATTTTAAGCAAAGATAGATCCTTCAGCTGCCCAATATATATAGAATCTCCTTGTATCTGAGCTGCCACAGCTGGCATTGTAGAATGCCTGATCTTCCCTGCTTGCGCCCATATTCTTCTGGGTAGACTGACACCAAATGTAGAATGTGGCAATTTTATATGTCTTAAAGTCCAGTTGAACCTAAAAAGACCCTTGCTGGATTTTGTAGGTTGCTTTTGTGTCATAGTAATTTCCTTTGGTTAACATATGAGGCATGATTATATGGGAGGAATCTGGAAATACTGAGGTCTTTTGAAGTGCCTTTATTAACATAAATTCAAATTTATCCATCCATCCATCCAGTATTAAATGGATGTGCCATGCATTGTGCGAATACAAAATATATTCAAGGTCCTTGCTATGAAACAGCCCTCGTATTTTGTGAAGGCAAAATAAAAGGTAAAGATTGATTATTAGAAATAACAGTGGCTAATATTTATTGAAAACTAATGGTGCATAAAGAAGCTCTGGTAGCGTAGTGGTTAGGAATCAGTCTGCTAACCTCAAGGTCGGCAGTTTGAAACTACCAGCTGTTCTGCAGGAGAAGGATGAGGCTTTCTACTCCCATAAAGATTTGCAGCCTCAGAAACCCTGTGTAGGGTCACTGTGAGTCAGAACTGACTCCATGGTACTTAACAACAACAAAGGTGCCTATGTTATGCATTATCTCATTTAATTTTAAACAATAATTGCATGGGGCAGGTATTATTCTATATATTTTTTTTAGGTGGAGATTAAGGCATTGAGAAGTTATCTCAAATTTACTATTCTAGTGGGGCGCGCCAGACTGCAAAGCCATTTGAACTGCAAGGTCGGCGATTCAAGCTCACCAGTTGCTCCTTGGAAACCCTGTACAGGGTCACTATGGGTCGGAATTGACTCGAAAGCACTTGACGACAACAACAACAATAGAACTCAAACAATCTGACTACAGATTTCATTTCTGTAACAAGTATATTTTTGTTAAGTGCTGTCAAGTCGGTTCCAACTCATAGCAACTTTGTATAGGGTTTCCAAGGAGCAGCTACTGGGTTTGAACTGCCAACTTTGTGGTTGGCAATCCAGTGCTAATCCTACAGTGCCACACCAGGAGTCTCCTGTCTCTAGTATGCCATGTCTGACTGTTTGATGGCATTTAACAACAGTAATAATACCTGAACGTCCCCAATTAAAATTCATTGTGTTAGCAAGCCTCCCTAATACCTCAGGAGGCATCAGGAGAGCCAAGGAGACAGATGGTTAGTATAGAAAGGACAGAGTTTCGCCTAGCCATAATTGTGCCCCAAGGAGGTCTGGTAGTGTAGTGGGTTTATGAGTTGGTCTGCCTATGACAAGGTGACCAGTTAGAATCTGCCAGCTACTCTGTAGGAAAAAGATGAGACTTTCTGCTCCCATAAAGATTTACAGCCTTAAAAACACTATATAGAGGAACTGACTCCATGGCACATAACCACTTGTGTCCCAAAGGAACCCTGGAAGTATAGTGGAATACGTGTTGGGCTGCTAACCACAAGGTCAGCAGTTCAGGTCAGCAGTTTGAATGCACCAGCCACTGCATGGGACAAAGATGAGATTTTCTGGACCCCAAAACTTTACAGCCTCAAAAACCCTATACAGGGTTACTATGAGTCGGAACTGACTCCACAGCACACCACCACCAATTGTGTCCCAACCAGCCCTGGTGGTGTTGCGAGTTAAGCATTGGACTGGCAGTTAAAACTCACCATCCACTCCATGGGAGAAAAATTGGACAAACATCTACTCCTGTATGATTTACAATCTCAGAAACCCCACGTAGGGTTGCTAAGAGTTGGAATGGACTTGACGCCAGCTTTTTTTGTTTTCTATTGTATCTCAGTCCTGTACCTCCCCTCATCTGGAATAGTCTTGAAGCTACTCTTAGACTTAACCTGACAAGTTTCTGATGGCTCTGGCTCACAAATAGGGCTAGACAAAACAACGGTGAGCACTGGGCTATCTTATGTCTTCAGAAATTCCTATTAGAAACCACCTTATTATGAAATAAAATTTAGTAATATGAGCGGAGTGCGGGACCCTACCCAGAGAAACAATGATGCCAGAGATTGATGTGGAGAGATGGAGTGACTGGAAACTCTAGACTCAGAGAGGGAGAGGAGCTGTGTGCTGATGACCAAGGGGCAGGCTTGCGGGGTTTACCCTTTGGTGGGTTGATGATGCATGAAGGAGTTTGTAATCATGGCAATGAAACGATATACATTAGGATGAATGTAAAGCTAATGTCCTCCCATGTAAACTATCACATAATTCACAATAAAAATGTCAAAAAACCCCAAAACTGATGATTAGCTCTGCAAATCTTCAACCAATTCACAATAAAAAGTTAAAAAGAAACAAAACAAAAACAAATTAATATATGTAAAATGACCAGCTTTGTACTTGTTGTATTGTATGTATGTTATAAAACATATCTATTATTATTTCTTCCCAAAAATGCTGAAAATTATGGGAAGGCAGATATCTCAGTGACTTTAGCACCAAGTCAGAAATCTAAAAGGGAAGAACATGCTCAGCATTGTTCAGGCTGGGGAAACTGAAGAAAAAAAATCAAGCTTCGACGTTATTAAAGGATTCACTGGACAAATTATTGAATGATGCATAAAACATCGAAAGAAGATGGAAGGAATACACAAAGGCACTGTTTCAAAAAGAAATGGTTGATGTCCAACCGTTTCAAGAGGTAGTATATGATCAATAGCCAATGATACTGAAGAAAGAAGTCAAAGGCTGATGTTGTTGTTAGGTGCCATCGAGTCAGTACCAACTCATAGCGATCTTATTCACAGCAGAACAAAACACTGCCCAATCCTGGGCCAACCTCACTATTGTTACCATGCTTGAGCCAACTGATGCTGCCACTTCTCCAATCCATCTCTCACTAGGGCTCTTCCTCTTTTTCTCTGACCCTCCACCTTACCAAAAATGATATCTTTCTCCAGCGACTGGTCCCTCCTGACAATATGTCCAAAGTATGAGAGACGAAGTTTGGCCATCCTGGCCTCCATGGAGCACTCAGGGTTAAATGAAGAAAAATGTGGCATTAGGATTGGAGGAAGACTCATTAACAACCTGCAATATGCAGATGATACAACCTTGCTTGCTGAAGGTAAAGAAGACTTAAAATACTTATTGATGAAGATCAAAGAGCACAGCCTTAGGTATGGATTGCATCACAATGTAAAGAAAACAAAACTCCTCACCACTGGACCAATAAACAACATTCTTATCAATGGAGAAAAGCTGAAGTTGTCAAGGACTTCATTCTTCTTGGATCAATCATTAACACTCATGGAAGCAGCAGTCCAGAAATCAAACGACGTATTGCATTAGGCAAATCTGCTGCACAAGACCTTTTTAAAGTGTTGAAGAGCTTGAGGACTAAGGTGCGCCTGACCCAAGCCATGGTATTTTCAATAACCTCCATATGCATGTGAAAGCTGGACAGTGAATAAGGAAGACAAGAGAATTGATGCTTTTGAGTTATGGTTTTATGTTGGAGGAGAATATTGAAAGTACCATGGGCTTCCAAAAGAACCAATAGATCTGTTTTGGAAGAAGTGTAGCCAGAGTGCTTGGAGGCCAGGATGGCTAAGCTTCTTCTCTCATACTAAGGACATACTATCAGGAGGGACCAGTAGCTGTATGTAGAAGGATATCATGTTTGGTAAGGTGGAGGGTCAGAGAAAAAGAGGAAGACCCTCAGCAAGATGACTGGCAAAACGGCAGCATCAATGGACTCAAGCGTGGCAACAAAAGTGAGGTTGGCCCAGGACTGTGCAGAGTTTCATTCTGTTGTGCATGGGGTCGCTATGAGTTGGTATTGACATGATGGCACCTAACAACAACATTCTCTTTAATTACATATATTCTTTGTGCATTTGTCAGGAATGTTTGTTAAGTGCTCATGAGGTAGATTATGGAGGTATCAGAGAAAACACAGTCAAGTTTTTAAGGAAGTTTATGACACAGCTGGGAGACATGACAGAATGTGTAAAAACTTTGATAAATAGGCACCTACACAAAGCAGAAATTGCTTCTCTAATTCTTGCTTCTTCAGGAAGGGAATTATTTTTTTCTATTAAAGAAAGTAGCCATTGGTAATATTTATTTAGCTAAACTTATATACTAATATGTAACAGAGTAAGGAATCAATCACTTCTTAGCCAAATCTAAAGCCTTGGACTTAAGCACTCCACTCTGCTCCTATCCAGTCTTTGCCAATCAGGCCTTGTGCAGCAACGAATCTGCTTTAGTTACAACCAGGGATTCAAACTGGTTCGATGCAGTGAAATTAAAACAGGCCTGAATTTGTAAAATGTAGGTGTACCCGTATGGTTACTGAAATGGGGAAAAAAAATTATGGATCAAAGTCCTGGAATGGGAGGTTCAGAAGAAGTGTAATAAGCCCTTTGAGGGACCTGGTGTGGGAGTGGATTATTGCCAGGACTGTAGAAACAATACATACATTCAACGCAGTGCAGTTAGCCGCCATCTTTGAGCCGGGCACCGTTGTCTCCAATGCTGTCAGTCAAGAGAGTTGGTTGCTATACAACATGCATTATGCCCTTGTTTCCTAAGAAGATTACATTTCTAACATGGCATAGACTCATAGACCCTATTCTGATTATTGTTTTGTACACTCACAATTTACAAATTCGTATCTGTTCCAGTTTAGCTTAATTGGCCATGGCTGAACAGGGAAGAATTAGTTAGAAGCCCTGTTCCAAACATGCATCAGGAGAAGAAACTTTAATGCTGGACTGTGATTCCTTCTTGTCTACCAGAGACTATTTTTTTCTGATGCCACGGCTATCTAGTGTCAAAGCCTTGTGGGATTACTAGGAGGGATAAAGGGGTTGCAGACAACATTGAGTAACATTATCAGGGGGTAACATTAAAGTGACTGTCTGTAGAATTTTTGTGCAGTGTTTTAGCAGAAATGTATTATTTTTTAAAAAACTCTCTATAGTTAGTTATAACAACAAAAACATTTTTTTCATAAGCCCAACTTACATGTATCAATAGACCTACAAGGCTAAAACTCTATGCTACTTTACTTTTTGAAACTTCTAATGCATTCAGGTCAGAACTGTCATTATTAACCAATTAAAATCAAGTTTTGAATCAAGGGTTTCTTCTGCACACACTACAAGTGCACGCTGTTGTTTTTGCTGCTATACCAATGTCTTTATAAGGAGCTCTGGTTGTGTAATGCTTACAAATCGGGTTGCTAACCCAAAGGTTAGCAGTTTGATACTACCAGCTGTTCCACAGGAGAAAGATGAGACTTGCTCCTGTAAAGATTTACAGCCTCGGAAACCCTGTGCAGGGTCACTATGAGTGGAATTGACTCTATGGCATACCACCACCACCACCACCAATGTCTTTAATGGAGTCCAGGTATGGTGCTGTGGGTTAATGTGCTGGACTGCAAGGTCGATTTGAATTGCAAAGTCAGTGGTCTAAGTTCACCAGCCACTCCTTGGAAATGCTATATAGTGTCGCTATGAGTTGGAATTGACTTGATGGCACTTAACAATAACAAAAATGTCTTTATAGTCACTGATTTTGTCAAATTGGTGTTTGGACTATGATATTGTGTTAATTAGTATTTGTGAACATCACCAATAACTTTTTTTACGAATGAAGTAATAAAAATAAAAAAATACTTCAGCTCAGTTGCTCTTAATGTTTTGACTAGTAATGTTCTGATTCAATATAGAGAGATTTTATCATTTTGTTGACAGTATTCACGTAATCTAAGAAATGTTATATTTAAGCAATTTATAACTACATTTATCACATATTATTCTATTATTAAAATTGATAACAAATGTGTAGCATTGTAGGTAGTGACTCGATGGCACCTAACAACAACAACAACAACTGTAGGCATAAGCACTGGACCGTAAGGTCATTTTGAACAGCAGGGTCAGTGATTTAAAACTACCAGTCGCTTCTCGGAAACCCTACACAGGGTCGCTATGAGTCAGAATCAACTCAGTGGTACTTTACCAATAACAACAACAAGGATTCTGTATGAACTGGTATGGGTGGAGATCTATGTGTGTCTGTGCGACACTGTAAGTTATTACAGTAAGTGACATCTACCCTAGTGATACCATTGGCATGTGGTGAGTGTCTCGGTCAGTTTCCTGTTTGCAAGTTTCCTTCAACTGGCAACAGAGAGAAACAACAGAGAAATCTTCTGTACATTATATTGGAGCTGCTCAGGTCTCCCCAATGATTCAGCACCTAACTCAGATTTCTTTTACTGGAGATTAGATTGTGAAATGTTAGGCTACACTCTCTTCTCTGCCTAGAATAAGGCCTGGAACTAGAAATAATCTAAAGCAAAAGATCTCAAAGAAAAAGTCTCACCTCAGGTGATGGGGCTTGCCTGCCATTATGTTTAAGGTGAACATGTCAGTATAGCTGAGTCCTGCCCAAGCACACATCAGAACTCCATTCAGTACTCTACTTGGTTCAGTCACTCATCTCCAATAAGTAGGTACTGTGTTAAGTTTTGAGAACAGAAGGTTGACTAAAAAAATGTGTGCCCCTGAGAAGTTCAAAGTCATATAATGTTCATGTAACATGAAACATATCCATCAGTTTGTAAGTGAAAAAAAAATGTTTTTAAAGGAATATTGATTCCCAAGCTCTCATAGAAAAAATGCTCACCACATTTAGAATTCTAGCCAGGCATTCTAAAATGTTTGGCTCAATGAGAAAACACAGAGTACACATACACACACACACAAACACACAACACTGTCAACTACCACTAGAGACTCCTTTAATGAGAATTCTGTAGCAGAATGATCTTGATTATCTCAGAAATCCCTGACAGAAATGGAAGTAATATAAATAAACATAAAAGAAAATAGAGGTGCTGAAACACGGCTATAAATTGCTCTTCTCCTCGACTTTTTTCCAATCATCCAGGGCAAAAGAAGGAAGTTGGTCTTTGTGGCAGAGAATAGACCAGCAGCTGTTCTATATCTTGCCAAGAGGAGAGAGACTTATTATAAATAATAGCCAACAATATGTCCTTTGGGACTAGAGAGTCAGCCAGTTTTGGGGGAGGATGGAGTGGAGAAGGAGGGTTGATGGGAGCCGGGGGTTGCCAACCCAGCAGAGGATGAATTAGGAGAAAACCCTATCAAATTTTCCTGTGCACTTATATTTCTATTACCTCATTAGGGTGATTACATAATGCTACTCCATTTATAAACTAAGAGGAAAATAAGGGGCAACAGTCTCATTAACAGTGGCTGATGTGATATATTAACGTACTAGTAAGGCATGTGGGCGAAAAGTTGATATGTTTGGGAACATCTTTCCTTTCTCTCTTCATCTGTTTGGTATTTTGTCTGTTCCTTCTCTCCTTTTAACCATATATGTGTATCTGCAACTCAGAAATGGAGATGAAGAGGTGCCCTTGCTTTGAGGACTCTTTATGTAAGAAATCGATGGCATTTGTTTGACTGTTTTACTTTGTATTGGGACAAAATACCAACTACAACAATCCCACAATAATATATGGGGGTCTCACTATTTCTCTCTCTGTAAACTCCCCACAGGGTTTCTAGCCAGATGCAGATTTTTGTTTTTGTTAAGTGCCATTGAGTCCTGCCACACATAGTGACCCTATATAGGGTTCCCAATGAGCATCTGATGGGTTTGAACTGCTAACCTTGTGCTTAGCTGTCCAGTACTTATCCTACAGCACCACACCAGGACTCCAGAAATTTCTCACTTCTTAAGGCACTTTTCTACTTATGAGGAAACTTTCCATTCTTTCAATAGACTCGTACTTGTCAAGATTCTAAGAATGTCCTAATTCTAAGTTAACTCTTTTGTTGTTAAGTGCTGTCGAGGCACTTCAGACTCATAGCAATCTGTATATGATTTCCGAGGAGCGGATAGTGAGTTTGAACCGATGACTTTGCAATTCAAGCTGACCTTGTGGTCTAGGGTGTTATCCTGCAGCATCATGCCAGGACTCTAAATTAGCTCTAGAGAGGGATGTTTTGTGTGGGCTGCTGTTAATGGATAGACTATTAATTTATGTCTCTATTTTAAAGAAAAATAGCTCAGCAAGACAGTAAAATTCATCAAGTAATATTTAACAAAAGAGGAAACTGCTCAGGTAGTAAGAGGGAGAGTCAAGGATGAGATCCAGCATAAACAGGAGAGATACAGAATATGACTATAATCTGTAACATTGGACAGTTTAAGGGGTATTTACTTTATCCATGGACTCTCATAACGAGGGACCAGTGTGAGGAGTGTGGGGGTGTTAAGTAGAGATCAATCCTGTTAAAAGGATCCTTCAGAGAATAAATTCGCTATTTAGTCTGTATTTATGTCTTACATGTGGTTTTAATTTGACATACTTAACCTCTATTTCTATGTAACTCATTTAATCTCTGTCTCTCTACTATTTTCTCTATTACCTCTGGTTTTAATTTTTGCACTCCCAAATGCATTATTTTTTTGCCATGTCTTCTTTTCTCTGAGGATGAGCATTGATTTTGCACTTGTTCTCATGATTGCAAACTAGATAAAGAGTTTTGAAGCACCTAACATTGCACATGAACATGAAGGAGTCTTTAATCAAAATTAAGCATTTATATTATAGATGCTAACTTAAGGAGATTACACTCTACTTGTAGCCTAGAAGTTGTGTTTATTTAAATGAGCAATTCGTCCATTCATTAAGGTATTCTGTTCCATATGTTTTCTGTTCACATAATTTTTTTATTACAATATCTTGGTTATCCAGCAGATGGCATCTGCTTCAAAACTCTCATAAATTCCATTTACATTTCAAGACAAATAGGAGACTGATACATAGAAACCTCCCTTAATTGACTTCTACATTTAATACCTAGAAAAGGCTACTGCAGGAAATCTACTTGAGTAAACAAATGATTCCCCTTTTTTAATAAAATTGATTCTTTTTCTCCTTATGATGTTCATAGCATCATCACGAATACCTAGAAAATCTTGGTTGTTTGAAAGAAAATATAATCAGAATTAAATCCAGCAGCTATCTTTAAAAATCTATTACTTAGTTACCTTCAGCACTGAAAAAGAGCTGAGGAGTATTAATGGCAGATTTAGAAAAACAAAGCTCATCTCAAACCACATACCCTCTAAGGGGAGAGAGCCAGAAAAAGGCCAAAAAGTAAGGAGGGTAATGAATACACAAAGCTTTATGGATAGTTACCATACAGAGCCTTTCCCCTTTACTTTGTATGAAGAGATGGATGTGATTGAATGACTTCTAACATTTAATGACACCTTTGCTCCAGTGCTTTGTAAAGCTCACACATGAATACACTGATCCATTTCCAGATGATCCTAGGGCCCCATCCTTTGTGTCAAACACAAAGAAAAAGGAGAGAGAGGGAGAGACAGAGACAAAGAAACAGACCATGAAACCAAGCCCTGAACATGATTTAAACAACCAACTTAGTAAACATCAATCTTAGGATGCGCTATGTGAAATGGAGTCATACACTCCAAAAGAAATGTTGGCTTCATTTAAAAGATCACTTTGTCTAAAGAAAATGCCAAGTTGAATTTCCAAGCAGTAAGTCATCTTTCCACAAGAAGCTGACAAGACAAAAGCAGCAATGTGAAAAGGTAAAAGATGGCTCATCTGAAAAGAAAATAAAAATAATAATTTCATAACCCGGTTTTTGTCTTTGTTTTGTTGTTGTTTTTAAAGGTCTGGCTTCTTTGTTTTATGTCATTTCTCCAAGATCAATGGAGCTATTAAAAGAGCAATGGGTTAAAAATCAAGAGACGTGTATGACTTGCTATGTTACTTCCTATGAATCACTTCACCTCCCTGGACCTCATTTTCTGACTGTGTAATATGAGGACTGGACCAAATGACTTTTGGGGTTACTCTCGGCTGACGCGAGTGTTCTGATGGGTTATCCTTGCAGCCACAGAGCAGTTTCTTAGTGCACATGTGTGTGTGTGACTCATAATGAGGGACAGTGGGAACTGGGAGAATGGTAGGTTTTGGAGCTGGTTTGCCAAAACTGAGCCATTGGAAAGGTATGCAATAAGGAAGCATTTTAGAATCCTTTGAGATGCATTCCCCCCTTTATTTCCATGGTTGATTTTTCTGAGAAAAAAAAAAAAAAAAAAAGAGCAACTCAAGTTTAGAAGCCAAAGGTTTAGACATGAATCTGTTTTGTTCTAACTTTTAGCTAAAAAAATGAAGTACATTAGACCCTGTAGTTCTTTATGTATAGCATCATGCACACCCATGAATCTCTGTTTGGAATTTTAAAATGCCTGATATGTCCTCCTGCCTCAGCCACAGTTAATATACACAATGGATTCTTCAGAAATGCAGAGCTAGAACATTTGAAGCCGCTGAATATTGATTTACATGAAAGCTGAAAGTGTACAGCACCAGTAAAAAGTATCTTTGACATCTCGGCTTCCAGAGAAACACATTTCCTTTGTTCATTCACATGTCTACTCGATTTCCACCTCAGATTTAATTATTTTTCCAGTTCTCATTTGCGTATGTGTAGGCTACCATTCACAAAAAGCCAAGCCCTACATGTGGGAGGCAAAAATCTTTTCATTCATTCAAAAATAAAAAAGTGGACAAGCCATTTTAACTGCATAGTGTGTGCTTTTGACAAAGCTAAGAAGATGCAAACTGTATTCCAAGAATACCAATGTCCCTGAAATTAAATGTGCTGTTTGATGTATTGATCTAAAACACTAATTTTATTTAGAATTTCAAGTATGTCTCAGATGTGTAAACGAAACTTATCTTTTTTCCCCCTCTATAAACTCATAGACTATTGGAACTGGGAAGGACTTTATAGAATGATCTAGTCTGTAGTCCAACCCCCTCACTTTAAAGACAAAACAATTGGAGCCCAGATATCCCTGCATCAAGGACTGAAACTGTGCAGTGTTGTTTTTTTTTTTAACTTTTATCCTAGAATCAGTTACATATCCATAATTAGTTTGCTTCACAGCTTCTCCTGCTGCCTTACAACCTTTGCTTCTCTGCCTCTCAAATGTGTTCTTTCTCTTTGAAGCCAGCTCTGTAAGAGCAATTTTATTTCTGATTTGGGATTGATAGTCTCTAGGCTGTCTCATTTACATTTTTTAAATTCCTCCTAAATGTGGTGTGGCGCTGTGGGTTAATGAGCTGGGCTGCAAAGTTGGTTTGATGAGCAAGGCCGGTGGTTCAAATTCACTGGTTGCTCCTCAGAAACTCTATACAGGGTTGCTATTGGTAGGACTTACTTGATGGCACTTAATAACAACAACAACAAATGAAATTTACACCATATTAATCTCATCTATCTATCCATGCCGTGTGGCTCTGTAGGATAAGCACTGGATTGTTAACCTCAAGGTTGGGTGTTCATACACACAAGTGATCCACGGAAACCCTATACAGGATCGCTATGAGTTGGAACCAACTTGCTGACACTAACAATAACAATCCATCCATTTCTTGATTAAACTCAATAAACTCATCCTTCCATTAATTGATCCATTTAGGTATCCATCCATCTTCCATACAAAACCAAAAAACCAGTGAGTGCTAGACACTGTTCTAGACCTAGTAAACAAATTTAAAACAAAATAAAAGAAAAATCCTGTTTCTCAAGAAGCTCACAGTATAATTGAGTTTGTTCTCCTGAATAATCTTTAAACAAACAAACAAAAAAAGAAACCAATTTTTAACTTTTTCTTCTTACTGCCATTGAGACTGGATTTCAAATCATAATGACCCTGTATAGAGTTTCTGAGGCTGTAGATCTTCACAGGAGCAGAAAGCCTTATTTGTCTCCCGTCGAGCACTGGTAGGTTTGAATTGCCGACCTTGTGGTTACCAGGCCAGAGCTTATCCTACAGAACCACCAGGGGTCCTTAACAAGTATAAAATAAAGATTCACATTGTTACAACAATCCTCCACTTTCCTTATTCTCTAAATACAACAATAATTTATTTATTTGATGTTGGCAGAGAACGAGGTGTTCCACAAAAGTAAACTCTACAGACCACTAAAACCAAAGCTTGTGAACAGAAATCTTTCTCAAAGCATGTTTCATATTCCCCTGCCTTTGGGAACAAAGGATACTGAACATAATTTACCCTTTTTTTTTTTTTTTTTTTTTGAGATGACTAAAGGTGATCTCGTAAGGAGTGCCAGTGGTGTACTGGGTTACACCTTGGGTTACACCACAAGGTCAGCAGTTCTAATCCACCAGCAGTTCCATGGGAGAAATATGAGGCTTTCTCCTCTCATAAAGATTGACAGCTTCAGAAACCCTATTCAGGGTGTCTGAGTTAGAACCTACTTAACGGCATACAACAACAACAAGGGTGATCTTCTTGTTGTTGTTAAGTGCTGTCAAGTTGTGACTCATAGCAACCCTGTACAGGGTCTCCAAGCAGCAGCTGGTGAGCCTGAACGTACGACTTTGCGGCTCAAACTGACCTTGCGTTCCACTGCATTATTCTCCAGCACAACATCAGGACTCCTCCCATAAAGATTTACAACCTCAGAAACCCTGTGCAGAGTGGCTATAAATTGGAACCAACTCAACGGTTTACAACAACAACAGTAATCTTGTAGGAATATCCATTATCATACTGGGCAACAATATTGTTCTGTGCCTAATTTTCCAGTTCACCCTCTAAAGTTTAGGCACTTAACACTTTTGATTAAAAGTTATACTTACTTCCAGCAGTTTCTCCATAATCCCTCTTTCTAATTTGTCAGGGACTATAAGCCGGATCGGGGAGTCCTGGTGTGGCATTGTGGGTTAATGTGCCAGACTGCAAAACCGTTTGAACTGTAAGGTTGGTGGTTCAAGCTCACCAATCGCTTCTCAGAAACCCTATATAAGGTTGCTATGGGTCGGAACCGACTCGACAGCACTTAACAACAACAACATAAGTCGGATCAGGAAATTCATTTAAAATTTTGTTTTAAATCTGTGTCAGAATCAGTAAGGCTCCGAGTAAAAATCTGAGGTATAGTTAGTATACATGCTTTCATGTGTGAATTTGAGGATCACAACTGTATACTTTTCCTGAGTGCTTCCAAGCTTAGAGTTGTGCTCTGGAGGTCTGAGGCAGACACACCTGCTGGCCAGCTTGTAGTTAACATCACACTGGAATCTTTCATCTTATTCCTATACCAGAAGCAACAATGGTGTCACCTAAATTCAAGCAATTTTCAACCAGGGTAAGATTGCTTCTCTGAAGTCCCTTGTTTAAATCGAACTGTTATTTAAAACAATCCTGCTATTCCTGTTGCAGAGAACCATCAGAGCTATGCAGACCTGGTTACATCACCTACCCCACTGGGTTGTGATGTAACAGTCCCAGCTCCACTTTCAATGTGTCTATTGCCAAGTCCTGTGCCAAACCCTTTACAAGAGGATTTCTTGTTTTCCCTACAACTCTGTGAAGTCAGTATTACTATTTGCATTTCACAGGAAGAAACTGATGAGCAGAGAGATTAGGCAATTTACCTATGTTCACAAAACTAATAAATGGGGTATGGGGATTCTTTAACTTGATTCTTTGTCACAGACAATTGTATCCCCAAGATGGTGACCCTGCAAAAGTATTGCAAAGGTAGATGATGGAATTTTTTATATCTCTTGAAATAAATATTGGATAATAGCACTAGGTTGTACGATGAGGCCTACAGGATAGTTGATAAGTAATGAAGAAGTAACTTTTAGAAAAATATCACTCTAGAATTTAGTTTATTCTTTATCTATTTGCAACCCCAGCTTCCAATGTCTTACTCTCGGATTTCCAAGTTCCCTGCATATGTTTTATGATGAATTGTAATGCCAAAGAAAGCAGAAGAAGGTAAAATTATATAATAAAAATAGAAGAAGAAAACATTAAGAGATAATCAGGAGATAGGCATTAAAGATAGACAGAAAGTGGTTCTTTTGTGAGCCCCTGACAGTCTTGTGAAAGAGGGGTGGAAGTATACGGAAATGGCAAAATCGGTGTGCCAAGTAGTTAAGTGCTAAAATAGGAATGAGATAAAAGGTGATTGGTAATCTGTTAGAATTTGATGAACTTGACCTACACCTATGGATGCAGTAGCTCAAAAGAGGGAACAAATCTTTATAGCGAGGATCATTCCCACCACCTCCATACACAGAGTAGACAGGGATGGGCAACTTGGACATTGGCTACCCAAAATGGGGGGTGGGGGATGGGGGGGGAGGCTACAAAGGCAAGAAATGACTGGCTTACAAGCTTTTAAGAGGGAGCCTAGATCCAGAGGGCGTGGAGAAAGGTAGAATTTCCAGTGAGTAGTATCCAATCTGTCTAAGTGGGGCTGATGAAAGGAAATACAGATAGGTCTCTTGTGATGTAATAGTGAATAACTGTTACCAGGACAGATTTTGATGGTTGGAAATGTAAAGGTAGATGTTTTGTAGCAAAAGGAGAGGGGAGTGACTGACTTTGCAGTCTAAGAGAGGAGATCCCTGGGACCATCAAGGGAGAAGAGCGGAGAGCGGGACCCTACCCAGAGAAGCAGGGAGCAGCTGGGGACTTTAGACCCAGAGAGGGAGATGGGGCTGTGTGCTGACGGACGGGGGGAGGAATTGTAACCCATGGCAATGAAATGATATATGATAGGATTAATGTAAAGCTAATGTTCTCCCATGTAAATTATCACATAATTCACAATAAAACATTAAAA
Source organism: Chrysochloris asiatica (assembly GCF_000296735.1). Taxonomy (NCBI): domain Eukaryota; kingdom Metazoa; phylum Chordata; class Mammalia; order Afrosoricida; family Chrysochloridae; genus Chrysochloris; species Chrysochloris asiatica. Next base: position 2,420,436 of record NW_006408526.1, read on the forward strand.
AAAGAAAAAGATGAAAGGTGATTTAGGAGTCCAGTGCTTAATTCAGAGGAAGAAGAAGATGATTGATCAATGTGCTAGGTCTAGTGGGTTGAGTACAGCCAGGAGAGGCAAGGAAGTGTCAAGTCTCAAATGGAAAAACAGCAAAAACAAATGCACAGAAGGATGAAAGTCTTCATTTATATGGGATAGTGAAGCAGAACTTTATGTACTAAAATTTAAAGTTGTTTTGCAAAATATATTTCATCACAATAATCTTTTTAAAGCATAACAACTAAATAAATATTTGTCTAAATTTCTGGCACAATTTTAAGTAGATAAAATACACAGTTGAAAAATTTGGAGAAAACTATTGAACTTTACAAGGAACCAGTAATGCTTCTGATATCCTAAATAAGATTCAGTTGATTCTGAATCTGTTCTTATTCATTTAGGTTGTGTCTCTTCGATTACAAATGTTTCTGCCTGGTTTTCTGTAGCAAGTAGATCTGGATTAGCTGATGTCTTGATTTTTAAAATTTTATTTAGAAAAGACCCTATCCATTATTACCCATCACAAAACATCCCAAGTAACCATATTAAACCATTTTAGCTAGAAATATTAATGCATGCATTCTGAGGTCCCAGATCTAAATGAAAGACCTAATGAGAAGAAAATAGAAATTCAAGTGAAAATTTCATGGTCTTGCACTTCTTTAATAAATATATGTACTACAATTGGTTAAAGCTAAGATGCTTTTTTTTAAGAAGGTCAAAGAGCCACATTGAACGATATTACTCTATGGGAGAAAATTAGGGTCCTTTGGTAATAGACTCACCTCTTGTACAAATACTGCTAAATTCTAGTTTACTGGATAGTAATCTTGTATCTGGGGTCTGCAAGACTTATTCCTTTCCAAACCATGACAAAGCTGTAGTTCATAGAGTAGATAATCAAGTTCTGTTTATTAAAGAACATAATTAAAAAAAATTATTTTATGAGTCTAGCCTAAAGCAAAGGAGCTCTGGTAGTGTAGTGGTTATGAGTCGGGCTGCTAACCTCAGGGTCAGCAGTTTAAAACTACTAGCTGTTCTACACGAGAAAGGTGAGGCTTTCTACTCCCATAAAGATTTACAGCTTTGGAAACCCTATGAAGGGTCGCTATGAGTCGGAATCAACTCCATGGCACACTACCACCACCACCAGCAGCCTAAAGTAAAGAAGTCTTTAATTCTCCAGTATTATGAAAGGGAAAACTAAGAACCCAAGAGGATAAGTGATTTCAGAGGCCAATGAAAAGTTGGAAGTGGAGTCAGGTCTCATGGTTCCCAAGTTCTTATGGGTCTCAAATATATATAGATGTACAGATGAAAGAATGTGAAATGATGAGGCAACTATACTCTGCTTTTCTGGCACTTTTGGAAAAATAATTATTTGTTCCATAATTTTCTCCTTAAGTAACATATCAGCAAGGTTGTCCAATTCCCAAGAAATTGCTCACATAAGGGATTAATTTAGAAATCCTTTGAATAAGTTTTAAGCATATGACAGCTATTCTTTTGATTACAAGAAGTTGTCTGCTTGGGTTGTTCTTTCCCTCTGGTGTTTCTGGATGAATAGATGGTGCAATTTCAGTAGTCGGGTAGAGAACCAATATTCATAGGGCAGATTGTACATCTGAAGGGTAACTAAGGTATTTTAAATGAGATGGAAGCAGGAAGCCACATAATACAGGTTCCTCTTTCTGAACAATATCATTCCAAGAAAGAAGAATAGAAAGAGGCCTTAAAAAGTTCATGAAGAGAGAGCAGTAGGATGGTGGAGTAGGTAGACACACTGAGCAAAACCCCTGCAACAAAGGCAGGGGAGAACATATGGAGTAGATATAGATGATGATCCTGGAACCATGAGCTTCAGAAGATAGGAAGGAGAGGTGGATTGAGTGCTGACTGGAAAAGGAAGTTATACAAGAGCAGCAAGAGAAAAAACAACCAGGGGGGCCATCTGCTGGCATGGATTGGCACCATCATCCAATACAAAGGTCTGCAGGCACAGGACATAGCTGCAGGTGAGAGATAAGGGAGTCACAGTCCTCCCTTGTTTCCCTGTCTTTCAGGTTGACAGGACCATGACTCGCTCCACAATCATCAGTGCAGGGGCCAGTGGCATCCCCTCCTGAACAACCTTGGCTAGGGTCCAGTGCCAGACAAGTCTCCCCCTTTTTTGGAGGTGCATGAGCCCTCCCTGAACTATGCTACACAAACAGCAGAGAACAGTGTTTCACATATCCAGACTCTCTATATCCACCAGGAAATAGGTGGTGACTGAGAACACATCCACATACAATCACCAATTAAATATAAATACAACACCACCACAATGTCTCAGAGAAAACAGACAGTTTCAGCTTACCTGAAGAAACAAGACAGAGTACCTCAAACAAGTGACCAAAATACAGAGTCAGAAAAATATATGTTTCCGAAATGGTATCAGAACTACTTGATAAAGAACGTAAAAGAATGCTATTGAGGTACCTTCAACAAATTGAGAGAATGATCAATGAAAGTAAGAACAAACTGACAAGAACAAAATGAGAAAATAAATGAAATATTGGGAACCATACAAAAACTACAAATAGAAAGGCAGAAGATTAATACTAAGACCTCAGAAATAGCTAATTCAGTAAAGGACAAAGAAATAGAATTGAATCAATGGAAGGTTGAATCAGTGAGCTTATAGACAAATCTCTCACTACTCATCTTCAAAAGGGAATATCAGAAAAAATAATTTAAAAATTCAAAAAAAGTCTAAGATTTATGTGGTTTCCTCTCAAGAGGAAGAACTTACATGTGATTGGAATTCCAGACAAGAAGAAATAATAATAATAAAAAAACACAGAAAATTGTATGCAAAAAAACTTCTCTAGCATCATGAAAAATGAGCAGATAGCCATTCAAGAAGTTAAACGAACTCCAAACAGGATAGACCCCAAAAGAAAACCATCAAGACATATTATAATCAAACTTTTCAAAACCAAAGACAAGAAAAAAGTCCAGAGAGCAGCTCAGGAAAAGTGAAAAGTACTGACAAAGGAGAACTAATAAGACTAAGCTCTGATTTCTCAGCAGAAAGCATGCAAGCAAGAAGACAATGGGATGGCATAGATAAAACTCTGAAAGAAAATAATTACCAACAAGAATCATAATATTGTTGTTAAGTACCATTGAATTGGTTCTGACTCCTAGCATCCCTCTGTAAGGTTCCGACCTTGAGGTTAGCAGTCCAGTGCTTATCCCACAGTTTCCCACCAACAGTATTGTTCATCAAATATACTGGTGAAATTGGGACAATTCCAGATAAACTGAAATTAAAAGAACTTGCAAAAAACAGAACAAACTTATAAAAAATACTAAAGGGAGTTCTTTGTACAGATAACCAATGACAGCAGCCAACAACCTGAGACTAACATACATGACAACACCACCCAGAACTCAACCCAGATATGATAGCAGACAACAGCCTGAGACTAACATACATGATGACATCACCCAGAACTTAACCCAGATACTGAAGTATTCAAGTAAAACAAACCTACAACAGTGAAAATAGGGAACCATAGATATCAGTTGGCAACAACAAAATAAAGTAAAAAAGAGGAAATAATGTAACAGTTACAGAACTTCCAAATGAAGAGCAAATCAAGTAAATTTCAACAAAAAAACATAAAGTCAAAAAACAGAAAAAAACAAACTTAACTATAAGCCTAAAACTAGACCAAGCCTTGCACCTAACCCCAGCCCATCCCCTACCCCTAGTCCTAACATAACCCTAAGACTAAATGAAGTCCTAAGCCTTAATTGTTGTTGTTGTTAGGTGCCATGGAGTCGGTTCCAACTCATAGCAACCCTGTATAGGGTTTCCAAGGCTGTAAATCTTTACGGGAGCAGAAAGCCTCATCTTTCTTCCACAGAACAGCTGATAGCTTTGAACTGCTGACCCTGAGGTTCGCAGCCCAATTCGTAATCACTACGCTACCAGAGCTCCTTAATTTAGACCTAGCTATAGTCCTAACTCTAACTCCTTACTCTTACCCATGTCACCCTTCCAGTACCCCAACCCTTCCCAAAAAAACTTTATGAAGAAAAATGAAATTACAAGACAGTGAAAAATTTCCACAGACTTTTTGAAGCTCTCTTGGTATAAAGGTTGAAAACAAGTTTGAAAAGATTCATGTGATTCCTTGGCAAGTGCACCAGCTTTTCAAATACATCTAGAGAAAAGACTAAAGCCAAATGTACTTCAGTGGAGTGTAGGTATATATACCACCAGTCTAGTTTTGACCCCAGAATACTATGTCAGGAATAAAGAATGTTGTTACACTGTTGTCAGGTGCCACCAAGTCAGTACTGACTCATAGCAACCCTATGCACAACAGAATGAAACATTATCCAGTCCTGGGCCAACCTCACAATCGTTACTACACCCATTGCTTTCTGATGCCACATTTTTCTTGATATAATCCAGCTTCTTAGATTATTTGCTAAACATACAGATTGAATAAATACAGTGAAAGAATCTGAAGAACCCACAGACCTTTACTAATTTTAAACCATTCAGTGTTCCCTTGTTCTGTTCAACCAATTACCTCTTAGTCTATATACAGGTTTCTCATGAGCATAATTAAGTGTTCCAAAATATTCATTACTTTGCAATGTTGTCCATAGCATGTCATGATCTACACAAACAAAAACCTTTGCATACTCAATGAAGCACAGGTAAACATTTTTCTTGTATTCTCTGCTTTCAGCCAAGATCCATCTGATGTCAGCAATGATATTGTTCGTGCCATGTTCTCTTCTGAATCCGTTTGAACCTCTGAAGTTCTCTGTCAATGTATGGTTGCAGCCATTTTTGTATTACCTTAAGCCAAACTTTACTTACTAGAATATCAATGATATTGTTAGGATAATTTCCACATTCTGTTGGGTCACCTCTCTTTGGAATGGGCACAAAAACTGACTCTTCAGTTAGTTGGCCAGGTAGTTGTCTTCCAATTTTCTTGGCATAGATGAGTGAGTGCCTCCAGTTTGTTAAAAGATTTCAATTTGTAACCTATCTATTCCTGGTGCCTTGTTCTTTGCCAATTCCTCAATGCACCTTGGATTTCTTCCTTCAGTATCATTGTCTCTTGATCATGGTTGAAAACTGACCACTTCTTTTTGGTACAGTGACTCTGTGTACTCCTTCCATCTTCTTTTGATGCTTTCTGCATCATTCAACATTTTGCCCAGAGAATCCTTCAATAACACAATTGAGGTTTGAATTTTTTCTTCAGTTCCCTCAGCTTGAGAAATGCTGAACATGTTCTTCCCTTTGGGTTTTCTAACTCCAGGTCTTTGCACATTTCTTGAGAATATTTAACATTGTCTTCTCAAGCTAACCTTGACATTTTCTGTTCAGCTCTTGTACCTCCTCACTTCTTCCATTTGCTTTAGCATCTCTACAATGGAGAGCAAATTTCAGAGTCTCTTCTGACATCCATTTTGGTCTTTTCATTTTTTCTTGTCTTCTCAATGAGCTTTTGCTTTCTTCCTGCATGATGTTCTTGATGTCATTTCAAAACTCTTGTGGTCTTTGGTCTTTAGTGTCTAATGCATCAAAAATGTTCTTCAGATGATCTCTAAATTCAGGTGGGATATATTCAAGGTCACATTTTTGTTCTAGTGGACTTGTTTTAATTTTCTTCAGCTTCAGCCTGAATTTTCATATGAGTAGTTGGTGGTCTGTTCCACAGTCTGCCCCTGGCCTTGTTTTGGCTGATGATATGATGTTTTTTCCACCGTGTCTATTCACATCTGTAGTCACTTTGATTTACATGTATTCCATCTGATGAGGGCCATATGCATAGTCATCTTTTATGTTGTTTAAGAAAGGTATTTGCAATGAAGAAGTCATTAGTCTTCCAAACTTCTATCATGCGATCTCCAGCATCATTTCTATTACCAACATCATACATTTCAACTACTGATCCTTCCTGTTTGTTTCTAATCATTGCATTCCAATAACTAGTAATTATCAATACATCTTGATTGCATATTTGATCAATTTCAGACTGAAGAAATTGGAAGAATTCTTCAATTTCATCATCACTGGATTTAGTGGTTGGAGCTTAATTTTAATATTACTGGTATTAACTGGTCTTCCTTGTAGGCATATGGATATTATCCTATCACAGACAGCACTATACTTCATGACTGATCTTGATATGTTCTTTTTGATGATGAATGTGACATCATTCCTCTTTAATTTGTCATTCCCGACATAGTAAACTATGTGACTGTCAGATTAAAAATGGCCACTAATGCTTGGGATACAGACATTTATGAGCTCCATTTCATTTTTGACAATTTTTAATTTTTCTAGATTTATATTTCATATATTCTATGTTCTAATTATTAATGGATATTTACAGATGTTTCTCTTCATTTTGAGTTGTGCCCCATCAGCAAATGAAGATCCCAAGGGCTTTACTCCATCTGCCTCATCACAGTCAACTCTACTTTGAGGAGGCAGCTCTTCCCCAGTTGTAATTTGAGGACCTTCCAACCTCAGGGACTCATCTTTCAGCACTATGTCTGAAAATATTCTGGTGCTCTTCTTCATGTTTTAATATTCAATGATCTGGTGCTGACAGAGTCCCACTGCTATTCATAAGGTTTTCAGTGTCTGAATATTTAGAAGTAGCATCTTTCCTTCATCTTAGTCTGTCTTCATCTGGAAGCTCAGCTGAAACTTGTCCACCATGGGTGACCCTGCTGGTTTTTAAAATATCTGTAGCTTCCAGAATCCCAGCAACACAGGAGCCACAACAGTAAGATAATATAACAGAGGAGTGGTGGAATACAGAATGAGGGATGCCTAAATCTTACAAGAGAAGTCATTCTTTTCCCATATGAAAGCTATCAAAAACTCAAACCTAATCAACTGCCACTGAGTTGACTCTGACTCATAGCAATCCTATAGGACAGAATAGAATTGTTCCTTTGGATTTCTAAGACTGTCCTAGTGTGGTGCTCTGGGATAAAACACTGGACCGCAAGTCTGTTTGAACCACAAGGTTGGTGGTTCAAACTCACCAGCCGATCCTTGGAAGCTCTATACAGGGTTGCTATGAGTCAGAATCGACTCAATGACACTTAACAATAACAACAACAACAAATCTTTACAGGTGCAGACAGCTTCTACATCTGGTGGGTTTGAACTACTCAGTTAGCAACCCAACACTACGTCATCACGACTTCTTGATGAAAAGCTCTACAAATCTATCATTCTTAATTTCAACAGAATTGTTTTTCAGGTAGAAATTTTAATTTCAAACTAAACATTTTTTCCTACTTTCATTCTCCCTCTGTTTGCCCTCATTCACATACCCCCCACCTTTTCAATTTTTCTCTATGGTACTTAATATAAATATATGCCACAGATATAAATATAATGAAGTGAGAAAGAAACCATTTCCCTCTCATTTTTCTAATGATTTTCAATGAGCTTTTGGTTTCTATCTGTTTGGTGCTCTTATTGCTTGTCCTGGTGTGGCGTTGCAGAACAATGCACTGGACCACAAAGTCAGTTTGAACCATAAGGTCAGAAGTTCAAACCCACCAGCTGCTGCTCAAAAACTATTTACAGGGTCACTGTGAGTTGGAAACGACTTGATGGCACTTAACAACAATATATTGCTTAGAGCAGTATGAGCCTTCTAACTGCACATATGCTGACTGACTAACTGATTGCCAATAGTAACAATAACTAACTGAAAACAAAACCAAGTGTGACCTGACCAGCTATTTTACATCTGGGAACAGAGGATTGTTCAACGGTGTGAGAATCATTTACGGAAAACCTGCTATGTTCCAGATAAAGTGAATCAGATGTTTAATGTGAAAACTGTATTCAGTTCAGGCACTGTAATGAATATAAACCTCATAACAAAATATGAAACCATCACACTGTGAGAGCAAAGTTCTTATTCTACATTATTTTGAGGAAGAAAGTTTATTTAAAATGCCTTTTAATGATAATAATTTTTAAGCTACTGCTTTGATATTCTTTTCATAAAATTAATCAATTCACATAAAGTAAATAAAAAATTAAGGAGGAGTTGGGGTAGTGTACTGTTTTTGACTTGGTTTGTGTTACACAGAATGACTCAAAGGAAACAGAAAGTTGCTACGACTGTGATGTGGCATTTATAATAAATGGTTCACCTTCATACTACCCAGACACTAGGTGATTTAACTGTGTAGTGCCAGTGGGATGATGTAGTATTTCCTGTCCGGTTTTAACTTCTCAATAAGCATGGAGACATTGCAGTGAAGCACAGGTAAAAAGTTCACAGCTGGAGGGGGTATATAGGAAGTGCTCTGCAAAGCTATAAGCTTACACAAGCATCCAGCTGGAAATAACCTTGGAAGAATGAAAACGGGTATACACATGGTAATAATTTGAAATTACAGAAGTTGGGTCTTAGAGGCTACAATAAGGGTGGCAAAATTTTCTCTCTGAGGGATTCTGAAATATGGAATGGTAGAAGAAAGGGAAATGTAGAACCCAGTTAAAATAAGCGGGAAACACTTTAAGCGTATGGCTTCTAGTTTTACCTCTAAGACAGGGTATTTAGGAAAGAAAGCATCTCTCACCATCACCAGCTCTTCTTATTCAAAAGGTGCCTCTCAAATACCACATCAACTAAATATGTCCCCTTTTAAAAACCTTTATCTAGAACTTTGCACCTAAGAGTATTTTTCTTTTGGGGCCTTCTTTAATTATGTACTTGTTTTAGTAAACATCTTTCCTTCATTTCAAGCTCAACCAACTCCCCATGAGATTAATAATTATCTTGGTGGTAAGAACCATGTCTTATTCATCTCTATTATGTTGAAGGCAGAGCTGATTATGTTGTCAAACCCCAATCCCAAGCAAAGCTTTTCAATGGCTTCCCATTGACTTTAGAATAAAACACAAACTACTTAAATTAGCTTAGAAAAGATTTTCCACAATTTCACCGCCTCAGCTCCCTCCTCTGTCAATCTCTCTAGTACTTTGCTGATCTTTCCTTTCCTTGGACCTTCCGCTCTCTTCTAGGCCTTTGTGTATGCTCTTCCCTTCCCTGTGTCATGCTGCCCACGCATCCCCACCCCCCATCTATCTGTAGCTGACGCTTCCTTTAGTGCTCCTAATCTTCTTCAACCCCTAGACAAGGTTATGCATCTCCAAACTTACTTACTCTTTTATTTTTATTCTTTTAGTGCCTATTTTCCTAGCCAGATTACAAAAGTCTTTTTGCCATTCCATCTACAGTGCCTATGGCATGAACCTTAGCTATATGGTTCTACACTATGAAAACACTACAAATTTTTCTTGAGTAAGTGAACAAAGAGCTACTATAATAATAACCACCATAGGCTGAGTGCTAACTGTGTGCCAAGTAGTATACTAAATACTTTATACACATTATGACACTACATCATCATAGCAGCCCCATTATTACCTGTAATGAATATTATTACTCCTATTTATAGGTGGGAAAACCAAATCTTAGCTAGGCTGTTAATTACCTAAGTTACTCAGGTAGAAAATGACACAGCTGGGATTTAAGCCCAAGGCTGTCAGATGTTAAAGCGTATGGCTTTCTTTGGACTTACGCTACCTTGAAAATAGCTACCCAACACATGCTTATTAAATAAAATACAAAATTATAAATATATTATATTTTTCCAACTTAAGAATATCTTGATAATTAAATTTGATTTGAGTTCATATGATTAGAATTATTTCTAAGTCCAATAAATTTCTCTAAATTCCAAACCCAACTCTACTTCTGATTTTCCTATCTTTATCCTATGGATACAATGTCTACTGGACTAGATGTCAAATGGTTCTGTTCAGATGCTGTGAGCTCAGTTCATGTCTGTATATTAAGCCAAGGGTTACTTTTAATCTAAGAGCTCTAAGGCTTATGATTGGCTAGCATCAGAACACCTTTGTAGGGTGCCTCTAACTCCTTTTCTATTAAGATACATGATTTACTGTAGTGCCAGTTACTTCTGAAAAATGGAAAAATTTACTCCCCAAATAATGAAATAAATAAAATTAGGTCATAGCACAACAGCTCAATATAAGAAAACTACCAACCAGCAGTGTGAATCAGTAATGGCATGTTTCTGTTCCTAGGTGATAAGACAGATGCATAGAACCAGAAATGGGTGATCATTGGTCAACTCCAGAAAATGGTGTGTGCTTTGGATGACTTTTAGACAAAGTTCCTTCCAACTCTATGGGAAGGGATGTTTAATAAAATATTTATCTGAATTATTGTGAAAGTGGGTCTGAATGTTGAAAAATAGTTGTATAATATTTTTCAGCATTCAGAGCTCACACTTTAGATTCAGATAAATTCCAAGTACAAGTTCTTTCTCAACCTTTCCAAACTATATACTTTGGACAAATCTGTTAGAGCCTCAGTTTCCTTTTCCATGAATAACAAACTTCACCATTATATTTGTTGTTGTTAAGTACTGGCAAATCTGTTCCAACTCAGCAACCCTGTTTATGGTTTCCTTGGAGTCACTGATGGGTATGAACTGCCAACCTTGTGCTTAGCATCCCAGTGCTTATTCTACAGCACCACATCAGGACAATTTTTATAGAGAAGAAATGCAGCCAGCGTGCTCCTTGGAGGCCTGGATGGCCAAACTTCATCTCTCATACTAAGGACATATTGTCAGGAGGGACCAGTTGCTGGAGAAGGACATCATGTTTGGTAAAGTGGAGGGTCAGAGAAAAAGAAGAAGACCCCCCAGCAACATGGATTGGCCAAGTGGCAGCATCAATGGGCTCAAGTGTGGCAACAATAGTGAGGTTGGCCTAGGATCAAGCTGTATTTTGTTCTGCTGTGCACAGGGTCAGTATCAACTCTATGGCATCTAATAACAACAACAAATTATATTTAGTCTGTGGAATACATTTACTAATTGCATGATCTTGGACAAGTTAATCAACCTGTCTGTACCTTAGTTGTGAAATCTCTAAAATATGAATGATAATAGTATTTCTATTAAAAAGTTATTGTGATTATTAAATTAACAATGTAAAGTTCTTGAAACAATATCTGGCACAGAAAAAAAAAATCAATTGGTTTAAATTAATGTTATAATTTTGCCAAAAACAAACAAACAAACGTTTTTTCACTTTCCATCCAAGACGTTCATATTTTATTAATTCAATCACTATTATTTTACTTGAACTCTAAAAGTAGAATAAAAGTTTAAAATTTAGAAATTATTAGAATTCATGCCCTAGCCCAGGACCCAGGAAGCCAACATCTCAACAAGGGAGTGTATTCTTAAAAAACTAAAAGTAACGTATTTGTGTCAAAGTGAACAGGAAATAGCTCATTTTCAGACCCTAAAGTATCTCAAGAAAACTGATATTTATACACACACACACATATATACACACACACATATATATACACACACACACATACTTGAAATTTGGAAAATTCTCTGAATACAAGAGAATTTTATGCCTACACACATTAAATAAATAAAAAAAGAGAGAGTTCCAAGAAAAGTTACTAAGAAAATTGCCCTGGTTTTACTAAATACGTATTCCAAAGCCAAGATAAAGAAATAGAGGTTCTTGTACTTAACTCAGGATAGCAAATGATGTAAGTTCTTAGGGCATAGCAAGATCAAGTTTTGATTTTTTTTTTTTTTTTTAATCTCCGGTATCATGCTTGCTAGGCAGCTTTCTCCATTTCTCCTTCTCTCCCCTCCCCAAATGAAAGAAGATATAGCTAAGAATCTTAGCTGTTAGATTCCCAGCCTCCTGTGAGGTATTGTTGTTGTTGTTGTTAGGTGTCATCGAGGAGGTCCCAACTCACAGTGACCTTATATACAACAGAATGGAATACTGCCTGGTCCCGTGCCAACCTCATCATCGTTGTTAAGCTTGAACCCATTGCTGCTGCCACTGTGCTAATCCATCTTATTGGGGGTCTTCCTCTTTGTTACTGACCCTCTACTTCACTTAGCAGGATGTCTGCTGATAATATGTCCGAAGTATGAGAGTCAAAGTCTGGTCTTTCTGGATTCTAAGGAGCATTCTGTTTCTTCCAATACAGATTTGCTTGTTCTTCTAGCAGTGCATGGTACCCTTAATATTCTTTTCCAACACCATTACTCAAATGCACCAATTCTTCTACAGCTTTCTTTCTTCAGTGTCCAACTTTCACATGCATTTGAGGCTTGGGTCAGGCTAACCTTATTCCCCAAACTGACATCTTTGCTCTTGAACACTTTAAAGAGGTCTTGTGCAGCAGATTTTCCTAATGCAATACATCGCTTGCTTCTTGACTGCTGCTTCCATAAGTTTTGATAGTGAATGCAAGCAAAAATAAGTCTTTGACAACTTCAATCTTTTCTCCATTTATCATGGTGTTACTTATGCTCCAGTTGTGAGGATTTTTGTGGTGCAACCCATATTTAAGGCTGTGGCCTTTGATCTTTAGTAAATATTTTAAGTTCTTGCTTTCAGAAAATAAGGTTGCATATTGCATCTTCCACCAATCCTGATGCCACGTTTTTCTTCATATAATCCATCTTCTCAGATTATTTGTTCAGTATACAGATTGGACAAGTATGGTGAAAGAATACAGTCCCGGCACACACCTTTCTGGATTCTAAACCATTCAGTGTCCCCTTGTTCTGCCTGAATGACTGCCTATTGGTATATGAAGAATCATATTTATGACAGAAATCTCTCTGACATGCATAAAGAATGATGCAGCTGTTGTTTGGCTCTGGGGAGTGGATTCTTAGCTGAGCAGGTATAGGGAGTTTTTGCTGTGATCCAGAGCCAACCCAGGACATTTTCTAAGAATATTTTTATTTTGGGGCCAAAGCAAGTCCGTATGTGTTATACAACTTTTTGGTATGAAATTATTGAAGTTTAAAAAATACAAAAGTTGCCATTTCTTGTGGATTTTTCTATGTGCCAGAAATTGTGTTAATTGTGTTAACTGTTTAACATAAATGGTATCAATTACTCTTCATAATAATCATGTATGATAGGTAACCATCTCATTTTCCTGATGATATAACACAGAGAGTTTAGGTACTTTGCTGATGGTCACACAGCTAAGGACTGGCAAAACCAGAATTTGAACCAAAGACTGACTAGTTGCATTGCTGGCGTTTTATTAACCACTACCCTGTACTGCTTTATATTGGGAGACACTGAGGATGAAGTTTGAGCTGTTGGAATACAGTAGTCTCACAGTATTCTGCCAGGTTTCATACTTGACCAAGGTATAACAAGGAGGGTGGTTAGGTTGGCTTTTGATCCACCCAGGTCCCTAGGTCTGATCCTCTGTTTCTTCCCAACTTATTGCAAGCAATACTGAAAAGTCATTCAAAGAAAAGTATCAATGGCTAGTGATCTCTTAGTTACCCTGCACAATTCTATTAGCAGCAAAATCAGTGGTTCTTCTCATGGTTTCAGAAATCATATCAGGGAACAAGGTTACTCTGCTTATACCGAAGACTGGTTCATTTTTAACACAATCTGAACCTTTCTGAGAGGACATCAGTGCTATAGGATCATCTTATCAACACAGTGAACAATGTCACTGTGTGCTGAGTGAATCACTGAGGCCCACACACCCTTCCATTCTGAGGGCACAAGGTAGAACCCCACCTTCGTCAAGAGAAGCATAGCAGCTACTGATTAAAAGCAGGTCTTTATTCATAACGATTTCTCCTGTCCTATGCATCTACATAACTTCAGCTATGCTGTGGCCCAAGGTGTGTGGTAAACAGCAGGAAATATGCCTTTATAGATGGGTTGGGCAATATAATACTTAGCCTTGAACATCTATCATTATATACTCAAAACAAGGAATAAAACAATTGCTGTGGAGTTGATTCTAACTCATTTTGACCCCTATGGGTGTCAGAGTAGATGTGTACTCCATGGGGTTTTCAATGGCTTTTCTTCCAAGTTGCCTCTGGGTGTCTGGGGGGATCCAAACTGCCAATCTACTACATGTTCTTTAATAATGGTGTGTACTATGATGTTTCTGTAGATCATGGGAGACTAGATTCTGTTGGATCACTGAGATCAGATCTCTATGAATGGATTATAGTAGATACAGAATGGGATGAAAAGTCTTTGATTCATTCAATAAATATTTATTGAGCATATACTATGTGCCAGACAGTTTTAGAAGCAATGGAAATACAATCGCTATCTTCATTGTGCTTAAATTCTAGTGAGGGCAGACACACATAAATAAGAAAATTGAAATGTGTGGTCAAGGGTGAGAAGGGCTAAGGAGAAAAAGAAAGGCAGATAAGGGAGATAGAGAGGTATAGAGGGTACAAAAGCATACTCTGAAATACACATGTACTTGATGAGTCTGGGAATGCAGATGTGGATGGAGGACTGAGTGACAGGGAGAGTGACAGGAGCTTCTGTGTATGTCTATGGAGCAAGGCTGTAATGTGTGTATGTGTGTGTATGTGTGACCTTGTCAGTAGAATTTATAGGGGCTTGTAAGGACTTTGGCATTTATATCTAGTGAGGTGGGAAACCAATGGAAGATTTTGAGGAGGGAGATATGGTAGAACATGTGCCCATATTTCCCAAGGTTCCTTGCACCATCTTGCACACATCTAACTGGCCTTCTTAAACAGGCAGGTTTGCCTTGTCCTTTGGAACTCCCTCTTCAGCTGGTAGCTTCCATTTGTATACATTTTTCTCAAGCCATAGCATCTTTGAATCAATGCTCGTCTGTCCAGTATAGTCTGACACTGTTTTAAAAACATCGCTCCAAAACACGGACTGCCTTTCAAACTTTCAAAATGCCTTCTTCTACACAACAGAGCATGCATTTAAGAAAGTAACAAGGAGTCGTTTCTATTGAAGTAAATGTGTTTCTTGTAGCCAACAGCACAGCCATTTAACAGTAATGTTTCTATTTCAGAAAGCAAGGCTATTATGTCAGCAACAGCCCTTCAACACCCAAAAGTTGTCACATGATTTCCTTACTCCATGCAGGATAAGTAAGGATCCAACAAATGAAACATGTCTCTTGGAAATTATATTCCATTTTGGGTGTTTTTTCAAAATAATCTTTCTAAAGTCTACCTTTGATAAACAGGATTTAGAATCTCAAAATGGTCTCAGATTCATTTTGAGATTCCAGGAAAGAAGAGGAAACAATTGTTTATTAAATTTTACTAAATTCTTTGTATATGAATATTTCTGTTAATATGAATGTTGCAATAGAGACACAAAAATACATATTTACAACTGTCTCTCTTGTTTTCATTTTTATTTCAAAGCCCATATTACTTATACATTCCCAAAGAAAAACTTCAAATGCCATATTTTGCAATCTTGTGGTTTCAAGTTGCTGATTTAAAAGGTCTTTTTGACCTCTGTACAGAATTTTAACATTTTTTCCTGCTTTGTTGGCCTGAGGGTACTGACAGAATCAAACATGTTTATACATAGGGCAAAATAAATTGAAAATCCTCTCCTAGGAAAGAGGCAATTTTATTTAAAAAACAAAAAACAAAACAAAACAAAAAAACCTGAGCAAGTCAGATTAAAAAAAAAACAAAAAAAAACTCTCAGAATAATCACTGACATTTCCAGTTCAACAGGTTTTCTTCTTAATGTAGTTAAATGTCAACAAAAGTGCTGCTTCTTAATTATCTAAGTATCCTGAGTCATAATAATAATGTATATGTTACTTCACTTAGGAAAGGTTTTGTTCTCAATTATATTAGCTGTTTTTACGAGAATCCTTACCCAGTCATTGGAAAGATGATAATTTTCCCCTTAATGACTTTCTCTACTACACTAATTGACTTGGGTTGATTCTTTTTGATATTATATAAGCAAGCTTGACTTTTCAAAAATGTAGCAAGTCTGTAAACTTCCCTTCTCCTCATACTTCCACTAGAGCATCAGTTCTCAATTCTGATGCATAGTAGAATTTCCCAGGGAGATTAAAAAAAATTACACACACATATATAATCCCCCCCCCCCCCTGCAACAAACTGTTGTAGCACTGGAGGCAATCACTCATCTATGCCAAGAAATTTGGAAGACAGTTAACTGGCATATTGTTTGGAAGAGGTCCATATTTGTGCTCATTCCAAAGAAAGGTGACTCAATGGGATTTGGAAACCGTTGAGCAATAGCATCAATATCACATGCAAGTGAAATTTTGCTGAAGATAATTTTTAAAATGGCTGCAACAGAACATCAACAGAGAATTGTCAGAAATTTCATTTGAATTCACAGAAGGATGTGGAACCAGGGATGTCACTGCTGATGTCTGATGGATCTTGGCTGAAAGCAGAAAATACCAGAAAGATGTTTGCGTGTGCTATACTGACCAAAAAGGTTTTTGACCATGTGGATCATGGCAAGGTATAGATAACATTGCAAAGTATTGGTATTCCAGAAGAATTAATTGTGTTCATGAGGAACTGGTACATAGACCAAGAGATAGTCATTCAAACAGAACAAGGGAATATTGAATGACTTAAAATGTGTGTCATGGTTGTATTCTTTTACCATACTTACTCAATCTATATGCTGAACAAATATTCTGAGAAGCTGGATTTTATGAAGAAGAATGTGGTGTCAGGTTTGGAGGAAGACTTATTAACAACCTATAATATGCAGATGATACAACCTTACTTGCAGGAAATGAAGAGGGCTTAAACTACTTACTGATGAAGATCAAAGACTATAGCCTTCAGTATGGGCTGTGCTTCAATATAAAAAAAGAAAAATGTTCCCAATTGGACCAATAAATAGAATCATGATAAATGAAGAAAAATTGAAGCTGTTAAAGACTTCATTTTGCTTGGATACACAACCAACACTCATGAAAATCAAACTCAGCAATGAAGAAATCAAATGACGTATTGCATTAGGCAAATCTTCTGCAAAAGACTTTAAAGTGCTCAAGAGCAAAGATTTGAGGCCTAAGGTGTGCCTGACCCAAGCCATGGTATTTTCAATAGCTTCATATGCATGTGAAAGTTGGACAAAGAATAAGGAAGACAATAGAAGAATTGATGCATTTGTGTTATGGTGTTGGAGAAGAATATTTATAGTACCATGGACTGCCAGAAGAACAAACAAATCTGTGTGGGAAGAAACACAGTTAGAATGCTCTTTAGAAGCCAGAGTGACAAGACTTCTCTCATATTTTGAGCATGTTATCAGGAGGTACCAGTCTCTGGAGAAGGACATCACACTTGGTAAAGTAGAAGGTGAGCAAAAAAACAAAACAAAAAAGAAGACTCCCATCAAGATGAACTGGCAAAGTGGCAGCTGCATTGGGCTCAAGTGTAACAATTGTGAGGATAGTGCAGGACCGATGATGTTTCATCTTGTTGTGCATTGGGTCACTATTAGTTGGAACCAATTTGATGATATGTAACATCAACAATAAATAGAATAAGCACTGGATTGCTAATCACTAGTTTGGTGGTTCAAACCAAACAGCTACTCTTTGGAAAGCCTGTCAGGGTCACTATGAGTCATAAGCAACTTGACAGAACTAAATATAACAATTTGTAAATATTATATATATTATATTTAGAGTCTTGGTGTGGTGCTGTGGGCTAATGCGTCAGACTGCAAAGTTGTTTGAACTGCAAGGTCGGTGGTACAAGCTCTCACCAGCTGTTCCTTAGAAACCCTATACAGGGTCACTATGGGTCGGAATTGACTCGATGACACCTAACAACAACAATATCTATATATACACACATACACACAAACTCCACCCATCATCTGTCAGTTTGTTGTACTGTGATAGATTTAATATTAGTGTAATGCTGGAAGCTATGCTACCAATATTTTAAATACCAGCAGGGTACACCCATGGTAGACAGGTTTTAGCTAAGCTTCTAGACTAAGATAGACTAGGAGAAGGAGAGGCAGAATACCTCTGAATTTTTAGCCACTGAGAACTTTATGAATAGCATTGGAACATTGTCAGATAGCACCAGAAAATTGAAATTAAAACAAGATGAATAGCACCAAAATATTGTCAAACAAAGTGCTAGAAGGTGATGACTCAAAATATGACTGGGGAAGAGCTGCCTCCTCAAAGTAGAGTTGACCTGAAGATATGAATAGACTAAAGCTTTCAGGACCTTCATTTGCTGATGGGTCACAACTCAAAATGAGAAGAAACAGCTGCAAACATGTATTAATAATGGGACCATGAAATGCACAAAGCATTTTTCTAGAAAAACCAGAAATTGTAAAACATGAAATGGAATACATTAAGGACAATATCCTCGTCATAGTGAACTAAAATGGACTGGTGTTGGCTAATGTGAATCTGACAATCATATGATTTACTATGCCAAGAAGGACAAATTGAAGAGGAATGGCGTCACATTCATCATCAAAAAGAACATCTCAAAATCGATTGTGAAGTATAATGCTGTCTGTGATAGGATAATATCTGTATGCCTATAAGGTAGACCAGTTAATATCACTATTATTCAAATTTACGCACCAACCACTAAAGCCAGTGATGATGAAATTGAAGAATTCTACCAACTTCATCCGTCTGAAATTGATCAAACATGCAATCAAGATGTATTTATCATTACTGATGATTGAAATGAAAAGGTTGGAAACAAAGAGGATGTGTAGTTGGAAAATATGGCCTTAGTGATAGAAATGATGCTAGAGATCACATGATAGAATTTTGCAAGATGAATGACTTATTAATTGCAAACATCTTTTCTAAGCAATATAAAAGGTGACTATTCACATGAATTTCAGCAGATGGAATATACAGAATATAAAGAAATGCATCTGTGGAAAAGCTCCATGTCATCAGCCAAAACAAGGCCAGGGACAGATTGTGAACTCATATCCAAGTTCAGCTGAAGAAAATTAAAACAAGTCTACAAGAGCCAAAATATGACCTTAAACATATCCCACTTGAATTTAGAGATAATCTCAAGAACAGATTTGATGCATTAAATACTAATGACCAAAGACCAGAAGTGTTGTGGAATGATATGAAGAACATCATATAAGAAGAAAGCAAAAGGTCATTAAGAAGACAAGAAAGAAGGAAAAGAAGACCAAAATGTACGTCAGAAGAGACTCTGAAATTTGTTTTCCAGTGTAGAGATGCAAAAGCAAATGGAAGAAATGAGGAAGTAAAAGAGCTGAACAGAAATTTTCAAAGGGCAGCTCAAGAAGATAGTCAAATATTATAGCGAAATGTGCAAAGATCTGGAGTTAGAAAACCAAAAGGGAAGAACACAATCAGCATTTCTTAAATTGAAAGAACTGAAAAAAAATTCAAGCCTTGACTTGAAATATTGAGGGTTTCTATTGGCAAAATATTGAATAGTGCAGAAAGCATGGAAAGAAAATGGACGGAATTCATAGAGTCCCTACACCGAAAAGAAATGGTCGGTGTTCAACAATTTCAAGAGGTGGCATATGATCAAGAGCCAATGGTACTGAAGGAAAAATGCAAGGTGCACTGAGGCATTAGCAATGAACAAGGTTCAGGGAATTGATGGGCTACATATTGAAATCTTTTAACAAACTGATGCAGCATTGGAGGAACTCACTCATCAATGCCAAGGAATTTGGAAGACAGCTAACTAGGCAACCCACCAAATCTGTCCGTTTGTAGTACTGTGGTGGGTTGTGTGTTGTGATTCTGGAAGCCATGCCACTGGTATATTAAATACCATCAGGATCACCCATGGTGGACAGCTTCCAGACAAAGACAGACTAGAAAGAAGGACAGACAGACTACTTCCAAATATTTAATCACTGAAAACCTTATGAATAGTAGTGGAGTACAGTCAGATAGTACCAGAATATTGAAACATGATGAAGAGTGCCAGAATATTGTCAGACACAGTGCTAATATATCTGCCAAGACGAGCCTTCCAGGTTTGAAGGTACTAAAAATACAACTGGGTAGAGACGCCTCCTCAAAGTAGAGTGGAAAGAGTTTACCTGTGCTTTACTGACTACGCAACGGCTTTCAATTGTGTAGATCATGGCAAACTATGCATAGCATGGCAGAGAATGAGTATTCTGGAACACTTAATTGCACTCATGAGGAACCTGTACATTGACAAAAAGGCAGTGTTCAAACAGAACAAGAGACACTGAATGGTTTAAAATTAGCAAAGTTTTGCACCAGGATTACATTCTTTAACCATACTTATTCAATCTATATGTTGAGCAAATAATCTCAGAAGCTGGAGATTATATGAAGAAGAACATTGCATCAGGATTGGAGGAAGGCTCATTAACAACTTGCAATATATAGATGACACAACCTTGTTTGCTGAAAGCAAAGAGGATTTAAAATACTTCATGATGAAGATCAAAACTATAGCTTTCCGTACGGGCTGCATGTCAATGTGAAGAACACAAAAATCTTCACCACTGGACCAGTAAATAACATCAAGATAAACTGAGAAACACTGAAGTTGTCAAAGACTTCATTGTGCTCAGATCAACCATCCACACTCCTGGAAGCAGAGGTCAAGGAATCAAACAACGTATTGCATTAGTCAAATCTGCTGCACAAGACCTCTTTAAAGTGTTGGAAAGCAAAGATGTCAGCTGGAGGACTAAGATGCGCCTGATACAAGCCATGGTATTTTCAATAGCCTCATATGCATGCGTAAGTCAGACACTAAATAAGGAAGACCATAGAAGAATTGATGTATTTGAGTTATAGGATTTGGAGGAGAATATTAAAGTGCTGTGGACTGCCAGAAGAACAAACAAATCTGTGTTGACAGAAGTACAGTCAGAATACTCCTTAGAAGCCAGGATGGTCAGACTTCATCTCTCATACTTTGGACATATTATCAGGAGGGAGCAGTCCCTGGAGAAGGACATCATATTTGGTAAAGTGGAGTTTCAGCGATAATGAGGAAGCCCCCCAATGAGATGAACTGACATAGTGGCAGCAGCAATGAACTCAAGCATCACAATGATTGTGAGGATGGCGCAGGCCAGGGCAATGTTCCTTCTGCTGTGAACAGTATTGTTGGAACTGACTCGATGGCACCTAACAACAACAAAAAATACATGTAGGTACATACACACACACATAGTTGTTGTTAAGTGCTGTCGAGTCGGTTCCGACCCATAGCAACCCTGTGTAGGGTGGCCAACCTTGTGGTTCAAACTTACCTTCAGAGCCACACCATAATTCTCTCTCTCCATATATAGATTGAGTCCTGGTGGCATTGTAGGATAAGCACTAAACTACTAACTGCTGCAAGGTCAGCCATTAAACTCACCAGGCTGCCCTTGGAAACTTTATATACAGGGGGTTGTTACAAGTCAGAACCGACTATATGGCACTTATCCATAAAACAACAACATATATATATATATGGTGGTGGTGGTTATGTGCTGTGGAGTTGGTTCTGATTCATAGTGACCCTGCATAGGGTTTCTGAGACTGTAAAACTTTACAGGAGCAGAAAGCCTCATCTTTCTCCTGAGGAACAGCTGGTAGCTTCAAACTGCTGACCTTGGGGTTAGCAGCCTGACCCATAACAACTACACTACCAGAGCTCCTTATATATGTGTGTGTGCATGTGTGTGCATATGCATGCATGTATGTATTCTGGAGAAAGAGCAATGAATGCCTAGGGTGAACCTACAAGGTTTCTAATATGATTGGTTCAGGGTGGGATCTGAACATTTAAGAAATATAATTCTAATGCACACTTTAGCTTGAGAACTAAAGCTTCAAAAGGAGGGAAATTGCTTCTTTCTGTCTTTGCTACCTTTTTATTTTTCAAAATTTTACCTAAAGTGACCATATATTTGAAGTATTTCTAGTTTTATTAAAACAAGCAAAGAAAATTCCAGACTAATAACAGTTTAACTTTCCAAGAAATACCAGCCCAAGCCAAACTCACAGCCTTGCAATCAAGATGATTCCGACTAATAGGGTTCAGAAACTCTACATCTTTATGGGAGCAAACAGCCTCAACTTTCTAAGAAGCAAGTACACTATAAATGAGAGAACAATCATATTGCTTGTTCTTGATTAATTCAGATGTTGAGACTCATTTTCTAACCACAGGACACGGCAGCACTATTTATTCAGTGCATTCAATAGACAAGTATCGTTTTAAGTGTTCAAAAGCACTGACTGACTACAATGGTGATTTACTTTTCTCTGCTATTCACCTGTGTCTTCAATGATTGTTTGTTGTTGTTGTTACCTCAGCATCTCTTGTGTAGCTGACACCTGAATATACATGGCAGGGGAATATAAATGAGGCCTCTCTCTAGATATTTATACTGAAGCCCAAGGAGCTTCATGAGCGGGCAGGTGGGAGGGTGGAAGTTTGAATTGTATCCCTAATTGATGCTTAGAGCTATTAATTCACATTTTCAGAATGGTAGAAGAGTGAGATTGAAAACAGGTTCCTGGGAGGGACTAGAGATATGTGAAAAATAATAGTACAAATTGAGTGATTCAGCAATAGGAACTGAGGGTCAGAGGGGAGTTGTCAGCCTGGCAACTGGCACCTACCTACCAGTGTCTGGAACCAGCTACCATAGCTGTTCCCAGGGAAGGCAAGGGCTGTGAGTAAAGGAGGAGAGATGCCACACTAAACTTGGACCACACTAAACTGGGTCCAAGGGCAGTGGAGATTTGAAGTTCCGGGAAGTAGAGGCCAGTGAGGTGTGCACTTAGCTCTGAGTAGCAGCAACTAGTTGAGCAGTTGCTTCTATGGATTCAGGATAACATGCCAATCATTTCTACAGACACCTAGCATGTAGATGAGGGTGAGAAATGATTTTGCACAGGACCTAATTCTCAAATGAGAAGGTGAGATACATTCTGATTTTGATGTTATGTGGCCTCATTTGCCCTGATGGGCTGAAAGATTCATGGATATTTGGGTGTACTGGGTTTTACCCAATTCTTTTAATTTCCCTGACACCAAACCTCATCTCTTCCATCTATATTATTCAAAGGCCTTCAAAAAACCAAAAGCATGGCCCTGTTTTCCTTATCCACGCCAGTACCTTCTGCATATGCCTAATACACTGAGATATATTAAAAGAGGTTAGCATGACATATTACCACTGGCTATTTTGAAAGATCACCTGTCTTCCTGGCAGTCAGTAAAACTAGTTGTCACCATAGTGAAATCACCCCTTGGGGTAGCTTTCTTCAACTGTCTTAGCAGACCCTTATGGAGGAATCCTCTCTTCATTTATCTTGTTTGTTGAATCAAATACCTTGAGAATCTTGCAAATGAATATTGCATCCAAAAAATAAAGGAGACCAAGTGGGATTGGTGTAAGGTTTAGGTGACACAGAGATGTGTTTGTTTAATTCATCTTGAAATACATTACTTTTAAAAATGAGGAATTCAAGTAACTACAGACTTCCTCACTGGCTTTCACCATTTCCAATTTGCAATGTGTTCATCTAGCCCACTTAGTAAACAAAGTTCTTGTTAAAAGGTTAGGTCTTTGATGTATAGTTACAACTTTGTTTCAGGGTAAATCTTGACTACATATAGGTGGATGGAGTGTTGCATGCTTTTTAGATAGTATTAGCTGTAGACTTGCTAATATTCAAATTATAGAGATTCACTGAGAGAGCCCCAAAGGGTCTAACATTGATCTCGACATTGGGAGATCAGTTTTATTGGGGTTCTAACTAATGAATGGAGTCCTGGTGTGGTGCTGCAGGATAATACACTGGACCACAAGGTCAGTTGAAACACAAGGTCAGCTGTTCAAACCCACCAGCCACTATGGGCCAAAACTGACTTGATGGCACTTAACAACAACAACTAGTGAATGAATTTAGAGAAGCCACTGAATTTCTCCTACATACTAAGAAAAATGGGGAATAAGGATTTATTAGACACGTTTTTAAGACTCATACCATTTCTGAAGTTGTGAACCTAAATATGAGCATTTGCAAGTATAGATAAATTAAGTACTTTTTGCCTCCTACACCCGGAAGGTACATGGCAAGGAAAAAAAAGGAAGGAGGCTGAGTCTCCTCAACTTCAAAGGGAGCTTCCTCAAAGAGGGAGCCATTTTCTAAAAGTCTGATTTCATTCTAAAACCAGATTTATTACAAAATGAACCCTGAACAGGACCAAGGGATACGACCTCACTCCAAATGGCTTTGTATGCTTAAACCAATGAATGCCAAAGCCGGCCTCTTACCCCACGCTGCCAAAAGAAACAGGAAGGCAAATCCACAAGCATCCCAAAGTGATAAACTCCGTTTGTCACCCTCTCACATGTGCCTCTAAGACTAAACTTGTCTCTCAGTGGCTCCATTTCAGTTACATACTTTTAAGTCTCAGTCCAAGCCCCTCTCTTAGGATTTGGCTCAAAATATTGATAACCATAAATTTCCATATTTATATTTCCAATCTGTGAGGACATAAAAAAATACTATTATGGAAACCAAGTACAATCTTAGGGAACAGATTGTGTGTTTAATTTACACAATGAAATATGGGCTTCAGCATTAATACTGTAACAATAGTGAACAATTTCACTGAATTGTATTATGTTTTTTGTGCTGCAAATCCTTTCTTCTACTTTTATGTTTTTAGAAAAATCATCAATTTAGCCTTGCAAAAAGACTTGTTTTGCTTTTTTATTCTCTTGTCCCTTTGATATCTCCTCCATTTCTTTTCATTTGATTTCCTTTTTACTAGATTCACTCCTAATTACAGGAGTCACTGCAGCTGAGAACAATGACAATTTAGCAGCGGGAAACAGATCTACTTATCTGTAGATAAAAGCAGATGATGTGGTTGGCAATGAAGCCCACATTTTAGTTAGGTTGGTGCAGAAAAATGTCACAACCTCTAATATAACAAAGTAGAAAGTGATACATCTCTGGTTTGCTTTTGTTTATCTATGTACTTATTTGTTTATGGTTGTCATTAGGTGCCACTGAGGCAATTCTGACTTACAGCAATGCCATGTGACAGAGTGGAACTGCACCATAGGATTTTCTATGCTGTAATCTTTATGGAGTACTGGTGTGGTGCTGTGGGTTAATGTGTTGGACTGCAAAGTTGGTTTGACCGCAAGGTCGGCTGTTCAAGCTCGCCAGCCACACCTCGGAAATCCTATACAGGGTCACTGTGAGTTGGAACTGATTCAATGGCACTTAACAACAACAACAAGGTAATGGTTAAGTGGTTAGTTGCCAACCAAAAGTTTAGCCTTTTGAACATACAGAGGCTACACAGAAAGATCTGGTGATCTGCTTCCATGAAGGTTGTTGTTAAGTGCCATCCATCCAAGGAGCGACTGGTGAACTTGAACCACTGACCTTACAGTTCAAACTAACTTTACAGTCCATCACATTAACCCATAGCACCACACCAGGACTCCAACCACTGGCCTTACGAGGGCTCATTTTGGTAGTTTTCAGTATTGTCCTTAGAATTACAGATGGATGCAGTTAGATATAGCCATGTGGGTCATCTTAGCCTGATGGTGCACTACAGACATATGTCTATTTCTGAGGTTTTGATATGCTCATGAAACAAAGAAAAATAATGTTCATGTAGCTAGCTTATCAAATGGTTAAATATATTCAAAATAATAAAGTTGTTGTTTGATGGCTTCCAGTCAGTTCCAATTCATAGTACAACAGAACAAAACACTCACTAGTCCTGTACCATCCTCACAATTCTTGCTATGCTTGAGTGCATTGTAGCAGCATTTTAGCAGTCCATCTCATTAAATATCTGCCTGTCTTTTGCTATCCCTCACTTTACCCAAGCACAACATCCTTCTCAAGTGGCTGGGCCCGAACCACATGATCATAACAATTGATGTAGAAAAGGCATTTGACAACATCCAACATCCATTCCTGATAAAAACACTCAACAAAGTAGGAATTGAAGAGAAATTCCTCAACATAATTAAGAGCATATATACAAAATCAACAGCCAACATCACTGTCAATGGAGAGAAACTGAAAACCTTCCCTTTGCAAACAGGAACCAGAAAAGGATGCCCTTTATCACCATATCTCTTCAATATTGTGTTGGAAGTCTTAGCCAGAGTTATAAGGCAAGATAGGGATATTAAAGGCATCCAAATTGGCAAAGAGGAAGGAAAACTCTCTCTATTTGCAGACAATATGATTCTGTACATAGAAAACCCAAAAGACTCAGCAAAAAAAAAAACTACTAGAACTCATTGGTAGATTCAGAAAAGTGGCAAAGTATAAGATCAGCGTACAAAAATCAGTTGGATTCTTCTATACTAATAATGACAACACGGAAAAAGAAATTAGGAAAGCAATACCATTTACAGTAGCTGCCCAAAAGATGAAATATTTAGGAATAAATGTAACCAGAGAAACAAAGGACCTATGCAAAGAAAACTACAAAACACTACTACAAGAAATCAAGAGATTTACAAAAATGGAAGAATATACCATGCTTCTGGATAAGAAGGCTTAACATAGTGAAAATGTCAAAACTAACCAAAGCAATCCCAATCCAGACTCCAACAACATTCTTTAGAGAGATGGAAAAACAATGACAAACTTTATATGGAAAGGAAAGAGACCCAGAATAAGCAAAGCACTGCTTAAGAAGAACAACAAAGTTGGAATTCTTTCACTCCTTGATTTCAAATTTTACGACACGGCTACAGTGGTCAAAACTTCCTGGTACTGGTACAATGAAAGATACATAGATCAATGGAACAGAATCGAGAATCTAGATATTAACTCATCCACATACAGCCAACTGATCTTTGACAAAGGGCCAAAGTACATTACATGGGAAGGAGACAGTCTCTTCAACAGATGGTGCTGGCAGAACTGGAAATCGATACGCAAAAGACTGAAACAAGACCTTTACCTCACACCATATACAAAACCCAACTCTGGTTGGATTAAAGACCTAACTGAGAATCCCAGATTTATAAAGGTCGTTAATGAAAACCTAGGGACAAATTTAAGGCCCTAATACAAGGCACACACAGACTATCAAGTGGTTGGACCCTCCTGATAACATGTTCAAAGTACTTGAGATGAAGTCTCGCTATACTCACTTCTAAGGAGCATTCTGACTGTTCTTCTTCCAAGACAGACTTATTTATTCGTCTGGCACTCCATGGTAAATTCAATATTCCTTGTCAACACCACAATGCAAAGGCATCAATGCTTCAGGTTTCCTTATTTATTATCCAGCTTTCTGGAAATAGAAAATATCAGGGTTTGAGTCCTGCATACCTTAATCCTCAGAATGACACCTTTGCTTTTGAACACTTTAAAGAGGTCTTTTACAGCAAATATTCCCAATGCAATGTGATGTTTGATTTCTTGACTGCTGCTTCCATTAATTGTGGATTCAAGTAAAACGAAATTCTTGATAACCAGTCTTTTCTCCATTTATCATGATTATGCTTTTGGTTCAGTTGTAAGGATTTATGTTTTCTTGATGTTGAGGTATAATCCATATTGCAGGATGCAATCTGTGATCTTCATCAGCAAATGCTTCAAGTCCTCTTCACTTTCTGTAACCAGAGTTATGTCATCTGCATATCACAGGTTGTTAATGAGTCTTCCTCAAATACTGACACCACGTTCTTCATATAGTTCAGTTTCTTTGCTTGGCATACAGATTGAATAAGTATTATGAAATGATACAACCCTGATGTACATTTTTCCTGATTTCAAACCTCATAGTATCCCTTGTTCTATTAAAACAATTTCCTCTTGGTCTATGTACAGGTTCTACATGAGCACAATGAAGTTCTAGAATTCTCATTCTTCAAAATGTTATCCACAGTTTGCTATGATCTACATAGTTGAATGCTTTTGCATAGTCCAAAAAACACAGGTAAGCATCTTCCTGGTATTCTTCACTTTCAGCCAAGATCAATCTAACATCAGCACTGATATCCCTTATTCCACAGCTTCTGAGTCCAGCTTGACAGTCCTTGTCAATGCACTATTACAATCATTTTTTAATTAACTTAAAATACACTTTTACACTGAATTTAGATGCAATCTCAAGAGTAGAATGACTGAAGACCAGATGAACTGTGAGATGACATCAAACACATTATATATGAAGAAAGCAAAAGGTCATTAAAAAGGCAGGAAAGAAAGAAAAGAACAAAATGAATGTCAGAAGAGACTTTGAAATGTGTTGTTGAACGTACAGAAGCTAAAATATGTAGAAGAAATGGTTAAGTAATAGAGTTGAACAGAGTATTTCAAAGGGTGACTCTAGACGACAAAGTCAAGGATTATATTGAAATGTTCAAAAACCTGGAGTTAGAAAACTAAAGGGAAGAATAAGGACAATATTTCTCAAACTGAAAGAATTAAAGAAAAATTCATGTATCTAGTTGGAACATTAAAAGAATTATATAGGAAAAACATTGAATGATGCAGGAAACATCAAAAGTAGACAGAAGGAATATACAGAATCACTCTACCAAAAATAAGTGGTTGACATTCAATCATTTCAGGAGGAAGTATAGGATCAAGAACCAATAATATTGAAAGAAGATGTTCAACCTTCACTAAAGGCATTCACAAAAAAACAAGCCTACAGAAATTTATGGAATATCAATTGAGATGTTTCAATAAATGGATGCAATACTGGAAGCACACATTTGTCCTGGCCAAGAAATTTTAAAGAGAAAGTCACCTCTGATTGGCCAACCAACTGAAAGAAATCCGTATTTGAGTCCATTCCAAAGAAAGATGACCCAAGAGAATGTGGAAATTACTAGACTGCTGTTGTTGTCAGGTGCCATTGAGTCGGAACCGACTCATAGCGACCCCATGTACAGCAAAACGAAACAATGTCCGATCCTGGGCCAACCTCACTACCCTGCCACACTTGAGTCCATCAATGATGCCACCTGGCTGATCCATCTCGTTGGGGGTCTTTCTCCTTTTCTCTGACCCTCCACCCTACCCAGCATGACATCCCTCTCCAACGATTGTTTCCTCCGGATAATATATCCAAAGTATGAGAGACGAAGCTTAGCCATCCTGGCCTCCAAGGAGCACTCTGGCTGCACTTCTTCCAAAACAGATCTATTGGTTCTTT
>NW_006408526.1:2452434-2458473 GCF_000296735.1 Chrysochloris asiatica
CAGCTGTTCCGCGGGAGAAAGATGAGGCTTTCTGCTCCCGTAAAGATTTACAGCCTCAGAAACCCTGTACAGGGTCGCCATGAGTCGGAACCGACTCCACGGCACATTACAACAACAACAACAACTTACATAGTATATATGTTTTTCTCACTTTTTAAATGTTAAAATATATTTTCTTTCATGAAATAATGTTAATAGTAGGTTGTTGTTGTTGTTGTTAGGTGTCATCGAGTCGGTACTGACTCATAGAGACCCTATGCACAGCAGAACGAAACACTGCCAGATCCTGGGCCAATCTCACTACTGTTGCCACACTTGAGTCCATCGATGCTGCTATTTGGCCAATCCATCTCGTTGGGGATCTTCCTCTTTTTCTCTGACCCTCCACCTTACCAAACATAATATCCTTCTCCAGTGACTAGTCCAGGTGTGCCTGATCCAAGCCATGGTTAATAGTTGTTGTTATTAAGTACTGTGGAGTTGGTTCCAACTCATAGCGACCCTGTACAGGGTCCCCAGGCTGTAAATCTTTATGGGAGCAGAAAGTCTCATCTTTCTCCCATGGAACAGCTGGTAGTTTCAAACTGCTGACCTTGAGGTTAGCAGCCTGATTCATAACCACTATACTACCAGAGCTCCTTCTGGTTGATAGTAGGTAGTAGTTTTAAATCTTAATGTCTTTACAGAGGAAAAAAAAAACAAAACAACATAGCAAACTTTGTCAGTTGCCCAATCAAAAATAAACATGATCTTGAAATATAAATTCTAGGGACTGCTCATCAGGTCTGATCATCTACTTTATTGCATTTTTGGAGAAATTGAGGCAGACTAGTAAAATGGCTTATATGTAATCACTGGCACAGCAGTTATGTGACCTTGGACAAACTCAGCCTCTCAAAACACAACAGTGTGTGTCAAGGAGAGAACATACTATCACAACAAAATTCAAACACTTATCCAGAAGCTATTGTAATACTGTTTTCTATTTATACAGCTCTAGTTTGTCGACTCGACAGCACATCACAACAACAAGAAGTTTGTGGTCTTTTTGGTTACATGAAAGTTCTAATAGCTGCAAAATCTAGTATCTGCCAACAAAGCAAAATGAAACCCTCACAAAACTAAGACAAATGGTACCAAAAGATTCACCTCTTCAATATACTCTACCCTTAGATTGGATAGGTCAGTGTGGAGGGTAGAACCAGGGTCACACCACCTTTTGTGTTGATCAAGATGGTGACTCCAAGGACACCTGGAGTCATTCCTCTTTAAAAACTGCCTTCAGTTTCCTTGGTTCTGTCTGCATCAAGCATAGAGAGACCCACTCTGCTGTAAGAGGAATGATAGAAGTGCTGACAAACATCCCAATGAAAAAAAAATTTCAAATCATTTTGACATTGGAATAAAAGTTAGATCCCTGTGTCTGAGATTTGAAATTATCTTTTTAAATGGCTCTCTCTAATCGAATCAGAAAACCCTTAAGGAAGAGACTTCACTTCCTTTCTGTTATGCCAAACACTAAGAGTGCTCAATAAATAATGCTCTAAGGAGGAAAGGAGGCCAAGGTAAGTAGGTATAACATATTCGCTTTTCATTGCTCCTCTGGAAAAAGAAATGAATGAGAGAGTGACAAAAGGAGTAGACAACAGGAAATAGAAATGGGAACCTGTGCATGACTCTTTCATTCTTTGTACTTTACTATAAACCCATTTGTGTATGAGCTTTTATTTCTGAAGTTTAGAAAGTCAATGTTAGACACCACAAGGCTAATCATATAAAGCTATGATTTCCCAGATATACTGTTTTCAGAGAGATGAGTTTGATAATATTTCATG
The DNA here is from genome assembly GCF_000296735.1 of Chrysochloris asiatica. NCBI lineage: Eukaryota > Metazoa > Chordata > Mammalia > Afrosoricida > Chrysochloridae > Chrysochloris > Chrysochloris asiatica. The sequence goes on from NW_006408526.1 coordinate 2,454,270, forward strand.
TGTTCTTCCTGATATAGCATTCTCCCAAGTGAAATCCATTACATTATGGATATTGTGCTATTTTGGTAGCAAAGTTGAAATGTAAGGAATAGAATTCTATTTGCAACTTTTTTATTAGTAGATTTATTAGATGGGAGATGTAGCTATGGTAGTTGTCTGTTTTATTGCTCTTGTTGTTAAGTGCTGTTGAGTCAGTTCTGACTCATAGTTACCCTGTATAAGTATTCCAAGGAACGGCTTGTGAGTTTGAACTGCTGACCTTGAAGTTCAGCGCCACACCAGGACTCCTTTTATTATTTGTTGTTGTTACGTGTCGTCAAGTTGGTTCCAACACATAGTGACCCTATGTAGGGTTTCCAAGGAGCAGCTAACCCTGTGGTTCAAACTGACTTGTGGTCCAGTGCACTAACCCTCAGTCCCATACCTGTACTCAAAAGTTGAAACTTAAGTTGCTCCTTTACAGAGCAAGTCTCACGGGCATTTCAGAGCTTGGAAAGAGTTGTGTCACTTCTTTCTGTCAGTCAGGAAAGGGATTCTATCATCTTAATTTTTGTATCCTTCACGACCTAACACAGGACCTCAATACTCCATTTAATCATTGAACACATAGTTAAGTGAGTACAGGGTGTTAAGGAATGTTCTGGGTGTGGGGGTTGAGTGGTGAAGACTGTCTACTGAGAAGACAGATAATTTTGGAGCCATAACCTAAAGAGCGAGAAGAGCTGAGGTAGGGGAATTCAGATGCAAGTGGAACTGTCTCAACTGCTTTCTGAAGGAAGTGATGTTTACGGGAAAACCTGAACCATAAGTAGGAGTTTCCCCAAGTTCTTCTTTTTTCTTTTTTTCAAGTTATTGAAAAGTTGATGGGGTTTGTGGCTAAGAATATACTGTTGAATGTGTCATCTACAATAATTTTTTTTTTTTTAAATGATTCTTCTCTTAACTAACTGGTGTCCATAGAGTACCTTTCATGTTGATCATGTTCTAAAACTTCTGAGCTTTGGCCTTTCTATGCTATATTCTCATGCTTCTTTAAACTTCAATACTGAAGTAAGCTTTGGCTAGTGAATCTTGCTTTTTAGGTCACATGTCTCCACTTTCAAAATCAACTTTCTTACATTAGTACATAATACACAGAAGAAACTTACTTTAAAAACAATCAAGTAACGAAAAAGCAATTACAACTGTAAGTTATTCTAACACTATTATGGAGAGGTGTGATCTCCACAGCCATTTGAATTACCACCCAAGCTGACGCTCATATTTTGAGGGTGAAAGACAAATGTGTATCACTTGGAGGTGTGTGAATAGTGTGCATCTTGTAATATATGCGTGGACAGAAATGTTAGCCTTGGAGAGAGAAACCAGCTCCTCTCTAGCTCTATTTATTGTTCTCTGTGAAATCTGAAATTGATTCCACATGTATTATAATGCTAGTAATGATGGAAGACTGCTCTGTTTTTACTCTCTCTCTCTCTCTCTCTCACACACACACAAGAGTACAGCTCTTTAAAACTGCCTGCTTAATTTCTCACAGCAGCTTCCTCCATAAGGGATGGGCTGTGGTCCCTGAGGGAAGCCTCGGCATCTGAATTTGGCAAGGAATCCCATTCCCATGAAAGTCAGGGCTGCCCTCACACCCCCAAGGAACAGCCTGGCAAGGTTCTCACACATTTGCTTCTGGCTTCCCTGGTGAATGTGTACACTCAAGGTGGACCCTGTTGGGGTCTCTAGCATTCTCCAACTCACACAGACCCACAGGCTGCTACAAACTTCTTGCCTCTTAATATGAGGAAAATAAAACCTATGTGAGTCTTCACCTATCCACAGTTTAGCCTTCTTGCCTCTCAACATAAATGAACATCGACAGCACTTTTCCTATTAACACTATCCAAGTGAAGCTTGACCTTTGGGCCTTATCATTTAGAGTTGAGTCCACTTCAAGTGCTTAGAAAAATGTGAAAGAATCTTACATGAGCAAATTTGGACCCCTTTCCTCTACATAAAATTGACTGAATGAAACATGAGTTGAGAAGGGCTGGCTACTTCTTTTGCAAACAGAAATAGGCAAGTTATCAGAGTTTAAATTGCCTTATAAAGTATCTTTACACAGCGGAAGAGATGATCAGAAATGCATTTTTTGGCCCAAATTTCTTTTCATTACTCTCTTGAGATATCTCTTTCCTTCTTTTTACACCATCTTTCTGACCCTCCGTCTTTCTCTCTGGCTTTGACTATGGAGCAAATTCATCACACAGTGGGCAAAAAAATCTTATTTTGGGAATCTTCTTGGTTGTAAGAGTCTACTTTTTAAAAATCTGATACTTTTGTAGACTGTGTTCACATACACAGGACACAACTTGGTCTGCTAGACCCTGCCTCCAAGTAGGTGTAGAGTCTCTGGCAGAGCCCCACGAGGCTACTGGACCAGCTGGCTCAGTGGTGGGTCCTTTACCACCTGGCACACTTTTTCCAGATGTTGGAAATAGAAATGAAAGCTCAAAGCTGATTTTGATATATGAAATAAACAAAATTCCGTCCTCAACAATGGTGTACCTAGACACTGAATGCCGAGTCCAGATAGAACTCAAACTACCAATGTCCATGTTGTAAGTGACCACCAGAAACAAAAGCTCAGTGCATCCGCTTACTGGTGATGTTTTGGCTAATCTCATTTTCCTTCATCCCTGTGGCAGCACTCTCCCTATTCATAATCTTGGGCCAGGCTTAGGGGTGTACCTCTTTTCTGTGGTTTCCATAGCAAAGCATTCTGTGTACAACAGGGACTCATACTCTCCTTTGTACTGTAATTCGCTGACTCACTAAACAGATTGTGGTCCTGATTCTACCACTGTTCCTGGCTTAATGTACAGTGAAAAAAATTTTAAAACTTAAAAAATTTTTTCAATAATGTAATAAGTACTGGACCGCTAACCACAAGGTCAAACTCACCAGCCCTTCCTTGGAAACCCTATACAGAGTCGCTATGAGTCGGAACCCACTTGACAGCACTTAACAACAACTATAAGGTAATGTGGAAACCACGATGAGACACCTCTAATAGCTCAATGTTCATATGAGTCAAATAAAATAGTTTTTTGTATGGGATAGCCTGAGGACTTAATAAACTTTCCTTACATTTTTACTATGGAAAAAAAAGGAGCCAGGAGTGCCAAGTAACTAAATTGCAAAATGAACTCTTGGAGCCCAACACTTTCAAAAATCAAGACTGTTTAGAGAACAGGTATTAGTTTCTGGTGTGGTGCTGTGGGTTAATGCAGTGGACTACAAAGTCGGTTTGAACTACAAGGTTAGCGGTTCAAGCTCACCAGTCGCTCCTTGGAACCCCTATACAGGGTCACTATGGGTTGGATCTGACTTGACGGCACTTAACAACAACAACAATTAGTTTCTAATTTCTAACCGTTAGAAGGGGTTCCTGTTTCTGCTTTGGAGAACAATGGTACTGGAATAGCAACCAGGACACTGCTAGAGACTGTCGCCTTGCACCATCCACAGCAGCTTACTTTGCTCCTGTTCTCTTTCATTAAGTGAGAGCAGTGTCTGAAGCGTGAGGCCCTCTAAGGAAGCAAAGCAGTCAGTGGGCTGCCGCTTTGCAGCATGAATGAAATGTATCGATGGTCTCTGCTTGTATTGCCTTGTGAGTAACTTATGTGGTTCTCTTTTAAATCTTTCCATTCTCTGTTTCTAGTCCTTATACTTTACTGTTTCGTTTTGTTCTGAGAGGGATGTCAATTCAGTTTTGAAGGGAATGAGAATTAGGAGTAATCTGCTAGTACAGTACATAAACTAGAAGCATGGATCATTCCTGCCTCAGTTAATTCCCCACCAATAGTCCTGGATATCCCTTAGGTGGGAGCTAAAGATGATAAATGTTAGCAAATAAACCAAATGGCATAGAAACCAAAATACACCAGAGAGAAGGGCAAAACCACTAACGTATTTAGTTGTAACCAGATCAAACTGTAACTACCTAATCCCTAATAAATAGAGGGGATAAAGAATTGAAATCTCCTTTGGAAAGGATTCGGTTCCAGAATTTCATGGAAAAATATTATAATAAAACTTGATGTACCTGGGACTATAAAAATAGATGTTGCATTAACCAGAGTTAAATTATATATATAAAACTCTGGTTAATGCAACATCTATTTTTATAGTCCCAGGTACATTATGTTTTATT
>NW_006408526.1:2458573-2525788 GCF_000296735.1 Chrysochloris asiatica
CATTGAATTATGTTCCTGGAGCATATATGAATATAAAATATATAACTTTAACACACACACATATATATTTGGAGCATTGGACTGTGAACCACAAGGCCCATGGTTTGAGCCTGCCAGTCGCTCTGTGGAAGAAAGATGAGGCTTTTTGCTCCCACAAAGATGCAAACACCTCGGAAACCCTACATAGGTTCACTACAAGTCGGAACAGACTCAAAGGCACTTAACAACAACAACATATATATTTATTTATTTATAAAGTGCCATAGAGTTGCCACCCTGTGTAGGGTTTTCGGAGGCTGCAAATCTTTGCAGGAGCAGAGAGCCTCATCCATCGCCTATGAATCAACTGGTGGGTACGAAGTACCTACCTTGCAGTTAGCAGTCAGTGTTTATCCTACAGCACCAAACCATATATATGCTATTGTTAGGTGCTGTTGAGTCTGTTCTGATTCATACCAATCCTGTATAGGATTTCTGAGGCTGTAAATCTTTGCAGGAGCAGATAGCCTTATCTTTATCCCTTGTAGTGGCTGGTGGGTTCGAACTGCCAACCTTGTGATTTGAAGTACTGTGTTTAACCTACAGAGTCACAAGATTGATGGCTCGAGTCCATGAGCCACTCCTCAGGAAAAATATGAGACAAGTAGTATACTGTATGTACTTCTGGAGATCACGATGAGATACTCTTATAGATCAATGCTCAGATGAGTCAAACAAAATAAATTTTGTACAAGATAGTCTGAGGACTTAATAAATTTTCCTTAAATTTTTCCTGTGGGAAATAAATGCACCAGGAGTGCCAAGTAACCAAACCACAAATTGAACTTACAGCCTTAGAAACCCTATACTCAAAATATGTATATTTTGTTGTTAAGAGTTGTCTGTTGTTGTCAGGTGCCATCGAGTCAGAACCGACTCATAGCGACCCCATGTACAGCAGAACGAAACAATGTTTGATCCTGGGCCAACCTTACTACCGCTGCCACACTTGACGCCATCAATGATGCCACTTGGCAGATCCATCTCATTAGGGGTCTTCCTCTTTTTCTCTGACCCTCCATCTTACCCAGCATGACATCCTTCTCCAGTGACTGTTCCCTCCTGACAATATGTCCAAAGTAGGAGAGACGAAGCTTAGCCATCCTGGCCTCCAAGGAGCACTCTGGCTGCACTTCTTCCAAAACAGATCGATTGGTTCTTTTGGCAGCCCATGGCACTTTCAGTATTCTCCTCCAACACCACAACTCAAAGGCATCAATTCTTCTACGGTCTTCCTTATTCACTGTCCAGCTTTCGCATCCATATGAGGTTATTGAAAATACCATGGCTTGAGTCAGGCGCACCTTAGTCCTGAAGCTGACATCTCTGCTCTTCAACACTTTAAAAAGTTCCTGTGCAGCAGATTTGCCTAATGCAATATGTCGTCTGATCTCTTGACTACTGCTTCCATGAGTGTTGATAGTTGATCCAAGAAGAATGAAATCCTTGACAACTTCAATCTAATCAGTTCCAATTTATAGCCAATTTTTATAGGGTTTCCGAGGAGTGGCTGGTGGGTTTGAACTGCTGACCTGTGGTTCAAACCAACCTTGTGGTCCAGTACTTATCCAACTGTGCCATACCGGATTCCATATATACATATACACACAAATAATTTATGATTATATATACCCAAGGGCTTCAAAAAGTGTGTGGGAAAATGGAATTGAAAGATAATGGAATTTTGCCACAAATTTTTGAAGCCCCCCTCCCACTTATATATCACTTATTGCAATATCTGTTTCTATAGTGCCAGGTACACCATTCATCTGTCAGTGTGCTGCACTGTGATGGCTTGCATGTTGCTGTGATGCTAGAAGCTATAGCACTGTATTTTGATTACTGGCAGGGTCATCCATGATGGACAAGTTTCAGCTGAGCTTCTAGACTAAGACAGCCTCAGAAGGACAGGCAGACTATTCCCAAATGTTTAGCCACTGAAAACCTTATGAATAGCAATCAAACACCGTTAGATAACCCCAGAATAATTAATATTAAAACATGATGAATAGCATAAGAATATTATCAGATATAATGCTTAAAGATGAACCCCACAGGTTAGAAGAGTGCCTCCTCAAAATAGAGCTGACTGTGATGATAGGAATGGAATAAAGCCTTCAGGACCTTTATTTGCTGAAGGGACACAAGTCTAAATAAGAAAGAACAACTGCAAATATACATCCATCAACAAACAATTGGAAAATGGAATGTACAAAATATGAATCTAGGAAAATTGAAAGTTGTCAAAAATGAAATGGAATTCATAGACATCAATATCCTAGACATTAGTGAGCTGAATGGACTGCTATTGATCATTCTGAATCTCAGTCACATGGTTCACTATGCCAGAAATGACAAATTGAAGAGAAACAACATCATATTCATCATCAAAAAGAATCTTTCAATATCTGTTTTGCAGTACAGTGTTTCTATAATAAAATAATATCCATGTACCTACAATGAAGATCAGTTCATACCACTATTATTTGGATGTATGCTCCAACCACTAAAGTCAACAATGATAAAATTGTAGAATTCTATGAACTTAGTCAGTTTGAAATCGATCAAACATGCAATCAAAATGCACTGATAATTACCAGAAACTGGAATGCAAAGGTTGGAAACAAAGAGGAAGGATCAGTAGTTGGAAAAGATGGCCTTGGTCAGAGAATGATACTGGAGATCGCATGATAGAATTTTGCAAGATCAATGACTTTTTCGTTGCAGATACATTTTTAAAAAGTTTTTATTATGAATTGAATGATAGTTTACATGGGAGAACATCGGTTTTACACTCAGTTTCATTGCAATGATTACAATCTCCTCCAGCATATATGCTTTTAAACAACATAAAAGACAGCTATACTCATGTACTTTACCAGATAAAATAAACAGAAATCAAACTGACAACATCTGTGGAAAGAGATGGTAGAAAAGTTCCATATCATAGGCCAAAAAAAGGCCAGAGGCAGTCTGTGGAACAGACAACCAATTGCTCATATGCAAGTTCAAGCTGAAGCTGAAGAACATTAAAACAAGTCAAGTGAAAATTAAAATTAGAGCCAAAATATGACTTTGAACATATCACACTTGAATCTAGCGATCATCTCAAAAACAGTTTTGATGCACTAGACACTAATGATTGAAACCCAGAAGAGTTGTGGGATGACATCATGAATATCATACAGGAAGAAAGCAAAAGGTCAGTAAGAAGAGAAGAAAGAAAGAAGAGACCAAAATGTATGTCAGAAGAGACTCTGGCATTTGCTTTCCAGCATAGTTATGCTAAAGCAAATAGAGGAAATGAGGCGGTAAAAGAGCTGAACAGATATTTTCAAAGGGCAACTTGAGGAAGACAAAGTCAAATATTCTAATGAATCGTACAACGATGTGGAGTTAGAAAACCCAAAGGGTAGAACAAGCTCAGCATTTCTCAAACTGGAAGAACACAGGAAAAGATGAAGCCTTGACTTGTAATGCTGAAGAATTCTATGGGCAAGTATTAAATGATGCAGAATACGCCAAAAGAAGATGGAAGGAACACAGAGTCCCAACACTAAAAAAAAAAAAAAAAAGTTCATTGATATTCAACCATTTCAAGAAGAACATATGATCAAGATTCAATGGTACTGAAGGAAGAAGTCCAATGTGCACTGAAGACATTGGCAAAGAACAAGGCTCTGAGAACTGATGGAATATAAATTGAAATCTTTCAATAAAGTGAGAAAATACTGGACACACTCACTCAACTATGCCAAGAAATTTGGAAGACAGATACCTGGCCAGCTGATTGGAAGAGATTCCTATTTGTGCCCATTCCAAGGCAAGGTGACCCAACAGAACGTGGAAATCATCAGACAATACCGTTAATATCACATACAAGTAAAATTTTGCTGAAGATAATTCAAAAACAGCTGCAATGTCCATTGACAGTGAACTGCCAGAGGTTCAAGCCAGATTCAGACGAGAATGTGGAACGAGAGATATCACTGCAGATGTCAGATGGATCTTGGCTGAAAGCAGAGAATAAAAGAAAGATGTTTGCCTGTGCTTTATTGACTATGCAAAGACTTTCAATTGTGTGGATCATCACAAGATATGTACCACATTGTAGAGAATGAGTATTCCGGAACACTTAATTGCGATCATGAGGAACCTATATATTGACAAGGGGACACTGAATGGTTTAAAATCAGGAAAGATGTGCACCAGGATTTGTATTATTTTAGCATACTTATTCAATCTATGCTGAGCAAATTATCTGAGAAGATTGATTATATGAAGAAGAACATGGCATCAGCATTGGAGGAAGACTCATTAATAATCTGTAATATGCAGCTGATGCAACAATGCTTGCTGAAAACAAAGAGGATTTAAAATACTGATAAATATCATAGACACAGCCTTCGGTTTTGGTTGCACCTTAATATAAAGAAAGAAATCCTCACCACTGGACGAATAAATAACATCATGATAACTGAAGAGTATATTGAAGTTGTCAAAGACTTCATTTTGCTTGGATCCACCATCAACACTCATGGAAGCAGCAGTCAAGAAATGAAATGACGTGTTACATTAGGCAAATCTTCTGCACAAGACCTCTTTAAAATTTTGAAGAGCAAAAATGTCAGTTTGAGGACTAAAGTGCACCTGACCCAAGCCATGGTATTTTTAATAGTCTCATGAGCATGTGATAGTTGGACAGTGAATAAAGAAGACTGTTGAATAATTGATGTATTTGAGTTATGGTGTTGGAGGAGAATACTAAAAGTACCATGGACTTGCAGAAGAACAAACAAATCTGTGTTAGAAAAAATACAACCAGAATGCCACTTGGAAGCCAGGATTGTGGGACTTCGTCTCTCATACTTTGGACATATTGTAAGGAGGGACCAGTCCCTGGAGAAGGACATCATGCTAGGTAAAGTGGAGGGTCAGAGAAAAAAGAGGAAGACTCCAATGAGATGGACTTGCACAGTAGCAGAAGCAATGGGTTCAAGCTCCCTGAATAACAATCGCAAGGATAGTGCCTGACAGTTCATTCTGTTGTGTATAAGGTTGTTATGAATCGGAATCAACTAGATGGCACCAAACATAACATAAGGTACATCAAATTTTATCATAATGGAATAGATTAGAACAAAGTAGAGTATTTCTAACAAGCAAAGTGAAAAGGGTAGTTGATTTGGGTGAAAGTAGCCATTACCTGAATTGGGTTAAAAATATGATTGAGCATACTTCTTAAGGACAAGGATTACATATTTATGCCTTTTGCTTTGGAGACACAGTGTGAGAAGCATGGCTTAATGGAAACACTGAAAACTGCCACTGTGTGACCGTAGGTAAATTACTAAACCACTATGTTCTCAATTTCTTAATCTATAAAGGAGAGAAAAGTAGTCCTGTTTCTTGGAATGTGATGGAGAAAATGGTTAGCACATAGTTGTGTGCTATCAAATCTGTTCCAACTCATAGCAACCCTGTGTGGAGATTCAAAGAGTGGCTTGTGGGTTTGAACTGTTGGCCTTGCAATAACAATCTGGTGTTTATCCTTTAACACAACACCAGGGTGCTCAAATAATAGGTTCCATTTTTTTCTCTTTTTGCATACAAAATTGCTAGGGCACTAGCTATGTTTGATGATTTTCTTTCTATCTTGTTTTGAATGACTTTTTTCTTATCTCCTCAAATGGGTTATGATTTCTCAAATGATTTCACATTTTTACCTTTCATATACATTTCTCCAGAAGCTACCAGCAGATACGACCAAAAACCAAAGCCAATCCACTGCCATCAACTTGATTTCAACTTACAGAGGACCTACTAGCAAATATGTTGTTGTTAAGTGCCATTGAGTCTGTTCCAATCCATAACAACCCTGTAAAGAGTTTCTAAGCATCAGCTGATGAGCTTGAACTACAGATTTTGCTGCTCAAACCAACTTTGCAGTCCAGCACATTTACTCACAGTGCCACACCAGGAGTCCACTAGCAGATATAGTCCACCAAAATGAGGGGGCAAATAAACCAAACAAGAGAGAAACACAAGAGATCCAGGAAACAGGGAACTGGATAAAGGAAGTGCAGGGGATTCCCAGGAAGGCGTCATCAGCTAGACCCAGAAAACACCTGTCAAGGTTGTTCCAGGGACAGAGGGCTCCCGAGGAGTTGTATCCAGGAAAAGAAACAGAGTAGACAGATCGTCTGACAGGAATTGCTGTGTGGAATATGTATTGAGCGATGCTTTGGATGGAGAAGACAACCAGAGGTTCAAAACTCCCCGAATAAAAGGAAAAAAAATTAGGTACTAACTCCTGGAGAGTTAAGTACATACAGTACAAGCATCGTTTACCTCATAATAATCCTGAGAACACTACTATTAACTGAACCTAATAAAGGAAGAAAGAAGTTGGAAACAGAACTAAAATCTTCATCGGCTATAGTATGATGTAATAGATATTATTGGAAATTAATAACTAAGGAGATATCAGGTACATAAAGAAATACAGTGGGAAATATCAGAAGGAAAAATTGCAAAGTGAATTCCTACAGAGATGAAGATGGACAGGGGAAGAAGGAGCAGGGATAGCTTTCATATTTTATCATTATTTATCTTTATAAGCTATGTACATTATTACTTTATAAAACTTCAAATTAAACTTAAGAATGACAAACACTGCTAAGTTACTATTGTAATATAAGAATTACAGTTACTATCGTAATATCAGAATTACACTAGTGACTGCATCTTGTTTAATGCTGTCGAGTTGCTTCCGACTCATTGCGACCCTGTAAAAGGATTTCCGAGGAATGACTGATGGATTTGAACCACTGACCTTACAGTTCAAACCGAATTTGTGGTCCAATTCTTATCCTACAGTGCTACACCAGGGCTCATGCATCTTTGAATCACAATATTCAGAAATATAGAATAAAATTATAACAGAGGAAGTAAACAAGCCTTAATTAATGGAAATAAAATACTCAGCAACAATTTAGGGTCCAGAATCCATTATACTGCTCCTGCTCTACAGAATATTCCACTTAGCAACATTTTAAAAAATATATAGCAGCTAGCATGGTTTTCTGTATACAGGAGGTTCTTAAATATTTGTATAATGAAAAAGAACTAAACCAATTGTTGAATTTTTCCATGGTGATTTTTAATGAGCTTGGTTTGGAGGGCAGAGGGGGTCACACCTGAATTTTATAGTTTTATTCTATATGGAGGGATAAGATTATAACTTAAAGGATTTTGAAAAGCTTTCTCTGAAACCTGACTCTGAGGTAGACATTCCACAGGTCTAATCTACTTCATACAATGCATGGGTCTGCCAGAGTCTCATTTGAGACAACTGATATTTGAGTGAGGCAGTCTAATGGGCATTTTAATTATGTATTTCTAGTCTATCTCTAGATGCTGTTCTTGGGTTACCTTAGAGCCCTGGTTGCAAATTGTGTCCTGTTGGAACCTAAAGGTTCCAAAGAGATCCCTCAGGGCAAGCAATACTGAAGGATGGGTAGCGGAAATGAAAGAGAGATTTTTGTGAAAACCATCAAAACAGATCTTCAGAAAACAATATATCTGTGCCACAGTATCTCAGCTTCTTGAGATAAAGTCTTCATTGAATAAAAATGTAATGTTTTGGCCTCAAATTTTATAGTCCAGGTTAAGAAAAGAAACATCAAAGTTAATAGTTATGGTGTCTTTGCTGAATTTCCAGTGAAAGATGCTACCATGCTACCTGACCTAACTCTCCTAATGATAAACTAACCTTTGAATTCATTTACAGAAAAGTTTGTCTCCAATGATGAACTTGTATGTATGTGTGTGTGTATACATGAGGGGCTTCAAAAAGTTGTGGAAAAATTCCATGTCTTTTCATTTCATTTTCCACAAATATTTTGAAGCCCTCTCATACAAATATGTTCTTGTTGTTGTTACGTACTATTGCGTTGGCTCTGACTCATAGTAACCCTGTATTGAGCTTCTGAGACTGTAAATATTTGCAAGAGCAGAAAGCCTCATCTTTCTCCTGAGGAGCGGCTGGTGGGCTCAGGCCACCAATCTTGTGGTTTACAGTCTAGTACTTATTCTATAGAGCCACCACACTTCAAAATTGCTGAAATATTCTTGACACAGAGCTGTTGTGAAGGTCTCCTTGCCTTGACCTAAGTCCTTCCTGTGAGTTTCTCTATAGCAACTAGAGTGACTTTTCTAATAACAAACACACCTGACTCTATAATATCCAACACAATTTGCATTAACTACCTTGTGCATAGTGGTTACAAATTGGGCTGCTAACCTCAAGGTCAGAAGTCCAAAACTACCAGCTGTTCCGTGGGAGAAAGATAAAGCTTTCTGCTCCTGTAAAAATTTACAGCCTTTCAAACCCTGTACAGGGTTGTTATGAGTCAGAACCGACTGCATGGCACACCACCACCACCTCGTGCTGGACACACGTTACACCTCTGTTTACAAACACCCCATAAAACCTTTCCCATTGGTTTCCAATGCCCTCAGGATGGATTCCTAAACTCCACACCATAATGCTCCTCATGATCTGGTCCCTGCATATTCCCTCTAGTTTTATATCTTTCCTTTTCTGAACTTGCATTTCACAGGTCAGGCATACTGACTGAAACTCTTCCAATTAACTCAACCGCTGTCTGGAAGGCTCTCTTCCTTCAATATGACTAACTCCTATTCTTCCTTAGGTTCAACACATAGAAGTTAACTATTCCAGGAAGAGGTTTCTGGTTCCCAAGCATATAACAGGTGCCTCATCTCTGTGTTCTCATAAGACCTAGTAGTAATTTCTATCAAAACACTTATAACACTATACTGTAATCACTTGTTTCTTTCAATTACTTATGAGTAGGGATTGTGTCTCGATCACTGTTTGTTTACTGTGGAAGTTCCACATCCACACGTGTTTGTTAAATCATAAAGAACATGGAAAGAATCACCAACTGCTCCTTGGAATCCCTACACAGGGTCACTATGGGTCAGAACCGACTCAACAGCACTTAATAACAACATAATCTTTAGGGAAACAAGTCTTTTTTCCTCATGGAGCCACTGGTGGGTTCAAACTACTGACCTTTCAGTTAGCAGGTGAGTGTTTCACCATTGTACCACCAGGAGTCCTGTGCATCAGTTTGTTGTTGTTGTTAGGCACTATTGAGTCAGTACCGACTCATAACAACCCTATGCCCAACAGAACAAAACACTGCCCGATCCTGGGCCAACCTCACAATTGTTGCCACACTTGAGCCCTTTGAAGCTGCCACTTTACCAATCCATCTCGCTGAGGGTCTTCCTCTTTCTCTCTGACCCTCCACCTTATCAAACATGATATCCTTCTCTAGCAATTGGTCCCTCCTGACAATATGTCCAAAGTATGAGAGATGCAGTTTGGCAATCCTGGCCTCCAAGGAGCACTCTGGCTGCACTTCTTCCAATACAGATCTGTTGGTTCTTTTGGCAGCCCATGGCACTTTCAATATTCTCCTCCAACAACACCATAACTCAAAAGCATCAATTCTTTTACGGTGTTCCTTATTCACTATCCAGCTTTCGCATGCATATGAGCCTATTGAACATACTATACATCAGTTTGTTGTTGCTGTTGTTGTTATGTGCTTGGAGTTGGTTCCAACTCATAGTGACCCTGCACAGTGTTTCCGAGGCTATAAATCTTTAGAACAGGGAACAGAAAGCCTCATCTTTTTCTTGTGGGACAGCTGGTAGTTTCGAACTGCTGACCATGAGATTAGCAGCCCTATTTGTAACTACTACACTACCAGAGCTCCTTACACATCAGTTTAGTCTCCCTCAAAAGATACTCTGAAGAAAAACCTCCCAAAGGTTTGATTCATGGAGCAGCTGAGAGTGAGTTTTTTGGTACTCAGCTCTGACAATTATCACTGTTGATGTAGATTCATAAGCAAACTTTGTATAAAGGTGTTTTTGCTATGGGGAAAGGTTGAGGCATTAGCTCCTGTTACTACTTTCTGAGAAAGAGAGGATGCTATGTTGGTGTCCTTAAATGCCCAGAATAGAACAAAGGATGATACATAGTACAATTTATTTGTATATTTACTTGTTCAACAAATAGGCTTTGGTTACTGTTATGGATTTCATTGTACCCTTCCCAATTATATATACAATGTAAGCCCTACCCATAGTCCCATGGTTATAATCCTGCTTAGGAATGGGTTTTCATTGTTGTGCTACTGAGACAGTATTAGAGTACGGTGCATTTTAAACAAGTAGGTGAGCAAGCAGACATGGGGGAAGAGAGATGCCAAGCCACATGAAGATTGATCAGGAACAGAAACTCAGAGACAAGGATCTTTCTCCAGAGGCTGCAGAAAAATACAAGCCTTCCCCTTGACCCAGTACCATGAATTCAGACTTCTAGTTTCCTTAACTATGAGAAAATAACTGTGTTTTTTAAAGCCCCCTATTTGTGGTATTTCTTTTATAACAGTGCTAGATAAGTAAGACAGGTATCTACAGCATAGTAGATTTGTGTGGTCACCCAAAGAGATACAATCCCTGCCTTCAAGCAGTCTAGTTGGGGTAGACAAATAAGAACAAAAGTATCTGAGGAGTGATACATGCTAAAAAAGAGAGGATATAGAGGAAACTACCAGATCAAAGAAGAACGGAGCTAATCCTAACACAGAGTGGAGCCTTTCTGGGGGGAAATGATGTTTTAGCTGAGACTGAAGAAAGTTTAGGGTTAGATTAGCCAGCCGAAGTAGAGCAGCAGAGTGTTCCAGGCAGAAGGACCACCATATATGAAGATCTGGAGGTGGGAAAAAAGCATGGGCCTTTCAGGAATTGGAGAACATTCATATGGAAGACACCGGAGTGCAGACTGTGTGTATGAGTTGGGGTGGATGAATGGTAATCAGGGAGAGGGCACCTGGGAACAGAAACTAATCAATCTGGAAGGTTTAGTAGGAGTCAGATCATGCAGAGCTTTTAAGCTACAGAAGGGTGAGAAAATGAGACCATTCAAAGGGCTTAGCAGATGATTGACGTGATAAAATTCTCATTTCAGAACGCTCACTTAGGTTGCAGGTTGAAAAGCCTAGAAGTTAGCAGACCAGTTCATAAGCACTTGAATAAAAAAGGAACAGAAGCAATTCCATGTTATGTCCATGGGTATGCCCATTCAAAGGAGCTCTGGTAGTATAGTGGTTACGAATTGGGCTGCTAACCTCAAGGTCAGCAGTTCGGAACTACCAGCTGTTAAGCTGGAGAAAGATGAGGCTTTCTGCTCCCAAGATTTGTAGCTGTTATGGATTTCATTGTACCTTTCCCAATTATATATACAATGTAAGCCCTGCCCATATTCCCATGGTTATAATCTGTTCCAAAGATTTGTAGCCTTGGAAACCCTGTACACAGTCACTATGAGTCGAAACTGACTCCACGGTACTTAACAACAACAACATGCCTATTTAGAATTCATCTGTGCCAGAGACTCATAGACATAAGCTTATTTGCCTCATGACTCTCCCCAACATGGTTCTTCTTCCAGGAAAAGTCTTCTTACACTGGTGGCCAATAAAAACTCCAGTGGTTATATTTCCTCACCTCCCAACCTCCTTTCAGGGCCTGCAATGGAACAAATCTCAAGGAGGTCAGGAAAAAGAGGCCAGTTCAAAATGACCTGTAGGGAAAGGATGAATGAACAGAGGGTACAGTCAAGGATGGGGGAACTAAACAAAGACCCAAAGCCATCGAGTAGAGATTTGAACCAAAGACCAGAATGTGAGGTATATGCACACATGTGATCACACACAGACCTGTGGACTACGGGAAGTAGAGCCAAAAGAGTTCATTGTTTATTAGGTTCATGTTTCTTAAAGGTGGAGTTGCACTTAAGCTCCTGTGAAAAGCAAATTGTGGAAAATGCCAGTGATTCAGGGTGGAGGGAATTAGCAGTAGAAGAAAGGGAAACAGGTCAACCACCCCCATTCTTTCATCTTTGGAGACCTTGAAAACTTGATTTTGCAGGATGCACAGGAAGGCAGTCATTGGCTTCCCTCTATTATGCTCTACTCAATTTATTGCTTGGAGAATAAGGCACCACTTTATTGTTCAAATTCATTGCATCAAATGCAAATATTCAGCCAGAGTTCTCTAATTAGTTAGTATCCAGAGAGCTGCCTTGGCTCTGGGTTTTTATGTGTGCGTGTGTGTGTGTGTGTGTGTGTGTGTGTGTTAATTTTTGTCTTTCCTGCTTGAAATACAATGGAAGAGTAAGATGATTTGTTCACATCGCATCTCTCTGATCTTACTAGTCTAAACATTTATACAGTCTTTGGTTTCAAACCTAGAACTCCTTATAATAAACAGCTCAAGTCTTTCTGCTTGACTTTAACCATTAATGTGCAAATTTACTTATTAGTGCAATGGGTTTTTGCTTCCTTTCCTTCCCCCCAAATTCCCACCAAACTGATAACAACTGACATCTGATTAGAAAAGATAATACTAATTAGAAAAGGATGCAAAGGGATTGTTTGAGTTATCTACATTAATGCACTTTACAGTTAAATGTCTGTCAGATTTTCCATTAACCCTCCCACATTTCCATCTTCAGGATCAAATCTATTTCTTAACCCTATACCCCTTCTTCCCCTAGTTAGAAACTTGGCATTCAACAGGCTAAATTACTTACTAATGCTTTAAATGCACAGCTCTCCTTGATGGATGTGACATATAGACAAAGCCCTTGGAATGAGAATAATAGAAGCCATTCCCCTAACTGTGGATTTGAACCCTATGTATTGTGGCTCCAAGGCTAACATGTTCCTCTTGATATTGTGTTTATTTCTTTATTGATGGATACAAGAGTTAATTGTTGCTTTGTGCCAATTCACTCTATTGTGTTCTGAGGTATTATATACTAGGATAACAAAAATAAAATCGAAAAGAAAGTGGAATATCCAGCAAATAGAGTTCTATTTTATAAAAGGTTAAAATAACAGTTTCAAAGTTGAACTTGTTTGCTTAAGGAAAAGGATCATGAGATCTGGGCTCTGTTATTGCACAGCTAATTGTTCAGGACTAGGACAATGTAATGAATATACCCAATGGGAATGCACTAAGTAGTAGGGGTAGATGTCTCCTTCAGATCAAAAGCTCTTTGAGGAGAAGGACCATGCTTTCCTGAACTTTCAGATTAAATTGATTCAAAGGGGATTCTTTGGGTCACTTAATCTTTTAATCTCCAGTGTCTAGCACCTTTTAGGTGCTCAATAAACTTTCATCATATGAATGAATCAATGCAAGAATTATGGCTTTATTGTGAAACTCACAGTGTCCCTGATGGGTGGTGTAGTATTAAAAGAGAAAGAGGGTGAGAATGAATTAAATTTTCCTTAAAATCTAACTTTAAAAATCTGACAGTTCCCAGAATTATTTTGTTTTAAAAGTTAAACAGAATACCCAATACCTTGGGTGTTTTTCATTTTATTTCCGGGATCAGATGTATACAGAAACCAAACAATAAATCTGTCAAGCAGCAGAATCAAGAATAAGCCTGTAATATAATGAAAATAGTTCAATTTGAAAACATTTGATTATTTAATTTTTAAAAATTTTTCTTTAACGTTTCCCTTTACTGTATCATCGCTTATTATTGTCTCAGTTGCAGCATCAGTATGTAGAACAGGATCTGACACACAGCAGGCACACAACACATACATTAGAATTTTCTGGGACTAGAAAGAATAGAAGCAATTGCCAAGCTAAGATTGAAGTACAGAACTTAATTTGCCAGACCAGGTAATTTAGAAATCTATGGATTCAGAAAAGGCAATGTTCAGTAAATTTGACCAAATGTTCCTTCTTGCATCAGAATTGGATTAAAGTTTTCCTAAATCCTGATGTGGCACTGTGGGTGAATGCATCAGACTGCAAAGCCATTTGAACTGCAAGGCCGGCAGTTCAAGCTCACCAGCTGCTCCTTGGAAATCCTATACAGGGTCGCTATGGGTCGGAATCGACTCTAAGGCACTTAGCAACAACAACAGGTCAGTAATAAACTGTGCATAGAAAGAATGGTGAAATTTAAACAGATATCACAGAGACTTGGTGTGGTGCTGTAGGATAAGCACTGGACTTTTAACTACAAGGTTGGTGGTTCAAACCCACTAGCCACTCCTCGGAAAACCTACACAGGGTCACTTTGAGTCTGAACGACTCGACAGCACTAAAACCATCTACAACAACATCACAAAGATGGCCCTAAAGACACAACCCAAACCATTTCTACCTATTTCCTTAACTTGTTATGAACCTTGAATTTTAAATCAGACAGTTTACGCTGAGCCAGTTATTTAACTTTTCTGAGCCTCAGAGTCCTCGCCTAAAAAAGAGGGGTTGCTAATGAATCCTGGTGTGATATTGTGGGTTAATGTACTAAGCTGCAAGGTCATTTTGAGCTAGCCACTCCTTGGAAACCCTATATACAGGCTCACTGTGAGTTGGAACCAACTCGAATGTACTTAACAACAACAAAATGTCTACCATAAGCACAGAATTGGTGCTAAATTAAAACAAACCAATCAACTAACAAAGCAACAACAAAAGAATCGGCCCCCCCCCCAAAAAAAAACCAAATAAACAAAACTATTCAACTTCTCTCTTCCTGCTAATTTTTCCAATCAAGGTTCATTAGTACAAACTTTGAGTCAAGGAATTCTCTCTAAATTCTTGACTGAGCACTGTTGTTATGTGTTATGTGTTATGTTGTTATGTGCCTACTCAGAAACCCTGTATAGCATTTCCAAGGAGCAACTGTGAGTTTGAACTGCTGACCTTTCAGTGAGCAGTCCAGTGCTTGTCCTACAGTGCTACACCAGGACTTCTGCCTTAGCACTAGTTTCAGGAATTATTAAAAACGAACTTTTGTTTTGCTTGGAAGTTTAAAAATGTAAAAGATAAATGACGAAGTAAAGATAAAAATGCAGATGCAAATATCACGGTCGTGATCTGCCAAGAATAATCCTCAGTATGTCTCTACCAACTCTTTCCCCAGCCACAGTGAATCATAATAGAAATCAATGGTCAAGAATCATTTGGAGTGATTTCCTGGGAGGTCTTGAAAGTCTATCTCAACTTCACTCTAGATTCTATTTTCTCTAAGCTTTGTTCTTTACTATAGATTTATCACTAATTTTTGGCCTCACTTTTTTTTTTTTTTAATGATAACACTAAAATTTAATCCACACATAAAGGGCTATAGTAGTTTTTCTATTTTGCCTTCTAATTTCAGTCAACAAATAACCATCAATTCAAAGAGAACAATTATTAGAGATTATGGGAAACTACACTGAACATATATAGGCTTTAAATATACTGAATAAAATACTGGAAGACATTCACAAACTATACCTAAATTTTTGTAACCGTTATTTCCTTAGCAAAACCGAGAAACACTTAACAGTAATCTATAGTAAACTAACCATCTCTGCTAACAAAAAAATAACCAAACAAAATTCATTAGTCCTTCAAAAATGTGAGATTCCTTAATCTATATCATTAATTAACAACTTGACATACTTGTTATTATTCCTTCTACCTATTATGTGCCAGGTGTGATGCTAAGATCAGAAATTAATGATAAAATATTAAATCTTGATAGCACATAGTTTTTGGAAGGGCACTGGGGTGGGGGATAGAGGGTGAAGGATGACAGAGAGAGGACCAGCATCATTGCTGCTCCAGTTAGGTACCGTGAGTTGGTTCCCACTCACAGTGATCCTATGCACAACAGAATGAAACACTCCCCAGCTCTGTAAGTCATCCTCCCAATGATTGTTCGGCCTCAACTCTTGAGTTCTGAGAATACTGACTAATTTTGTTTCCTCAGCTTTTTTAGGATTTGGGCTTGGTTTCATCTCTGGCCCTTCTTGCTCCTGACCTCCCCTAATCTAGTTCTAGCTTCTTAACCCAAACCCAAGCATGAGTCTAAATGGCAGACCCTCTAACCTCTTCCAATTCCCAGAGAAAATGAAATTTGAATGTGAAAACTGTGGCAGAACACTGAAATCATGATTATTTCCTCATTAGAAGAAGCATTCCTTTCTATCTTCTCTCTAGACTATCAAGAAGGCAATTATAAGTGTTTAGAAAAATTGACTTTGTTTTGTTTTGTGCCATTGAAGTTACTTCTGACTTATAGAAACCCTGTAGAGGGTTTCCTAGGAGCAGCTGGTGAACTTGATTGAACCACCAACCTTGTGATTCAAACCAACTTTGCAGTCCAATGCATTTTGGAAAGTCTTCTTGGTGTCCATCTTTAAGATTGTTGTTGTTGTTAAGTGCCGTCGAGTCGGTTCCGACCCATAGCCATACAAAAAGGAACTTAAAGAAGCAAGGTGGTTTTGACTCCAAAGAGACTTGCTAACGTCTGATTAAAGAAGCATTGTGGTCTCCTACCCCAATTAATTGAAAGCACAGATTCAAAGATACCAGTGCTCATTATTCACAATGGCTCAAAGATGTTAACAACTAAAATGCCCATCAACAGATGAACCGATAAACAAAATCTGTCCTATACATACAAAGGAGTATTATTCAGACAGATTCCATTGTATGTGCAGAGACAGATGAAGTTCTGACTCATGTTGCCATGTGGATGAACCTTGGAAACATTTTGCCAAGAGAAATAAACAAGACACAAAAGGACAAATATGGTATGATCCCACTTATACGTATGTACTATCTAGATGAGGTAAATGCATAGAGACAGGAAATATATAAATAATTCCCAGGGATGAGGGATGAAGGGTAGAGACAGAACTGCAGAGCTGTTTCTAAATAGGTACCGAATTTCTGTTTGGGATGATTAAAAAGTTTTGGAAGTATTATAGTGATTCTTGTTGTGTAGCATTGAGAATATGATTGATACCTCTGTATTGTATACTTAAATATGGCTAAAATAGCACATTTTACATTATACATTTTACCACAATTTAAAAAATAGAAACATTGTGACAAGTGGAAGTGGCTAATCTATTGTGGATCTACATAAAGAAGAGAGTAGCAGGGACAAGAATTGGCAGTGCACATCCAAGCTTGGATTAGGTACAGGAAACCTTGGTAAATGGCAACATTCAACAATGTCATCTTGATTCAACTTGATCCCTGTAAGTAACAAAATGTAGACATTATACTGCAGAGGAGAAAACAGAGGCACAAAGAGTTTAAACAACATTCTATGGAGTCACACAAACATTAGGAAGCAGAGCCTAAATACAAATCCAAGCTTGCCTGATGCCAAAGTGCACAATTATAACCTCTATGCTATCAAGGTTAACAAGACAGGGAAAAGTGTAGTAGATCATAGGGAAAAAAATAAGTTAAATTGTCTTATCTGATGCCATTAAACACTGGATCCTAAATTGGTTTCACACTAGAATCACCTGGGAAATTTTGTTTTGTTTTGTTTTTTGTCTTTAATGCTAAAACTTGGTCCTCAAATTTCTATTTTTTCAATTGGTCTGGCAGGGGCATACATAGATCCTGGACCTTACTGGAATTAAAAAAAAGACTCTCAGGTGATTTTAATGTGTAATTAGGGTCTAAAGTAATTGATGTAACCCTAATCCCTAACTCCTAGTCCTCTGTTTTGATTCCTTAACCATCAAGTGACTTTCTGGTAATAATTTGGTTTCCTGTGTATCTTTGCCTATAGGGATTCTTGCTGATATGAATGTTCTAGTCTATATGCCACTATATTTTTCATTTCAAATAAATAAAATGGCATTATGGCTTTACATATCAAATCTTTGAGCTTGGGTGATGTGAATCTTCTCTCAGAGGTTTATTAGCCATCAAGGCCAAGGGGAGACCAAGAAGGATGATTAACCAGGAGAATGTCACCTATGGGACCTCTAGGTATACTCAGGGGATATCCTTTATCTTCCCAGAACATGTTATCCACAAAGAAATGATTATTTCTATGACATTAAATGAAAAAAATAAGTATCATGAAAGGATGGTCTATAGTCCCTCAATTCATTTGGTTAGTTAATCAATGGTATTTTTACATCAACTCCTCTGTGTCTGGGAGTATAAAATCCCTTGCTGAACAATACAACAATCCAGCTGAGGCAAGTATTGTTGTTGTTGCTGTCAAGTGCCATTGAGTCAGTTCCGACTCATAGCGACCCTATATTAGGTTTCCAAGGCTGTACATTTTGTAGGAGAAAAAAAGCTGCATCTTTTTCCCACAGAACAGCTGAGGAGCTCTAACTGCTGACCCTGTGGTTTGCAGTCAGTCCAGTGCTTATCCTACAGAACCACAGCATACTGAAGAGAAAAGGAGAGAAGAACAGCAGCTTTCAATCTGACTGCCGGTACTTAGTACTACATCAATCCATCACGGTTAAGTCAAGATAACAGACCCAATCTAACTATTTAAAAAACAGGAAATTATGGGATAAAGCACAGGACCACAAGGTCGGTTTGAACTACAAGGTTGGTGGTTCAAACTCACCAGCTGTTCCCTGAAAACCCTATACAGGGTCCCTATGGGTCAGAACCGACTCAACAGTACTTAGCAACAAGCAACCTTAATACAAGAAGTAGGAATTGTTGTTGTTGTTGTTATTATGTGCTATGGAGTCGGTTCCGACTCATAGCGACCCTGTACAGGGTTTCTGAGGCTGTAAATCTTTACGGGAGCAGAAAGCCTCATCTTTCTTCCGCAGAACAGCTGGTAGTTTTGAACTACTGACCTTGTGGTTCGCAGCCTGATTCATAACCATTACACTACCAGAGCTCCTAAGAAGTAGAAATAGCATGATTAAAACCTTGAACATATGAACTGAAATGAAAAGTGGGAGGCTAGAGGGAGGAGGACATTAGGAGGCTTGCCTGAGGTTAAGCCAAGGGTTATGGGGAGTAGGTAAGGATAATATTGCATAGATAGAGATGGTGAGGTAAAGTTATGGAAAGGGTCTCAGTACATGATGGAGGAGCTTGGCTTTAAACTAAAGGGGGGATGAAACAAATTTATGTTTCAATCATAACAAATCATCCACTCACTTGCTGGCTGCCTTCCCTCCCAGAAGTTTTAGAGATGGGAGAATTCTAAACCAAATATAGAATGTACTTCATGGATGTGATGTTAGAAAGCATTTCACACACTTAAGTGTCTGATTAAAGAGCTCTAAGAAGATCACTTCTGGTTCATAGAGGTAACTACTTTTGGGATGAACTCTTATGAGCTCTGGACAGTCAATAATTTATTCACACCTTAGACAAATGTTCAATGACCTGAAGACAAATCAGAAATGAGAGTGTTGCATCCTTGTCCAGCCCTCTCCTTTGACCCTCAACTCAGGAAGAAGGGTAGGAAATTACAGCCAGAAGGCATCGCCACTAGCCAAACCCCAAACATTAGCAAAACAGTCACTCTAGGCATTTTGTCAAACACCAGATTTGTTCTTCTAGTCACTAAAGAAAGGATTACTTAAAATCACCTCAGGCATGTAACAGAAAGGATGTCTCCAAACAATTCAAATATGCTGTATCTAGGAGCCCTGGTATGGTGCTGTAGGATAAACACTGGATTACTAACCCCAAGATTGGCAGTTCAAACCCACCAGCCACTCCTGAAAAACTCTATATAGAACTGACTAGATGACACTTATTAAAAACAACATCCCTCATGACCCATTTACATCTGGGAGAACAGAGGTAAGTATAGAGCAAAAGGAAAGGGGAGTAGAAGCACTCTCCTCCCAACATGGCCAAATTCATTCTCTGACTGAGCATATGGATCTGTCTGGTTCTGTGTTCTGACAAGTGAAGAGAAGTTAACTGTGTCTCCATTGGCAAATTTTAGGCAACTGATCTTCAAATTCAATGTGCCATTTTGCAGCAGGAGCCAGTCAAGAAAATTTTCACTATTTCCAAAGCCTAAAGCATTTCAATTAGCAAACTCCATAGTTAATCTTTCTGTTTGTGAGTATGACAAGCAGAAAAAAACAAAGAAAACAAATAAACAAACAAACCATGGCTAGTGCTTTTATTTCTTATTCTTTAGATGATAAATATGTTGTTGTTGTGTGACATGGAGTTGGTTCCGACTCATAGCGACCCTGTACTGGGGTTCCAAGGCTGCAAATCTTTACAGGAGCAGAGAGCTGCATCTTTCTCCTGCGGTACAGCTGGTAGTTTCGAACTGCTGACCTTGAGGTTAGCAGCCCAATTAGTAACCACTATGCTACCAGAGATGATAAATGTAGCCACTGCTTAATTCCCAATTCCTTTTGCTCCTCATCGCTCTCTGATTTAAGCCATGAGTAACACACATTTAGATATTCTGGCATGGAACACATATTTGTACTGTCTACTATGAATGGTAGCGTCAAAACCACCCTCTCCGAGTTGAGAATATCTGACAATATACTAAATGAGATCATAAAATTTGGAAAAACCTGAGAAATATGTATGTCCAAATGAAAGTTGTTTCTCAAAATTATCATCTTGGGAAGCCGTTCATTGATTTTTCTTTATTGCTTTTAGAGAAAGTTCACAAACCACACCTGAAATTCAGTCGTATCGCATCATAGCTATTCCTTGTTTGTGACTGACTCAAAGCAACATGACCCAGCTTGACTGTTTTCAAAAATCACCTAAAAGAATGAATATTATTTTACTTAGTAATAATCAACCAAGTATTCTATGGGTTCTGAAGACAATTCCCAAAGAAGAATTCTGAAACTGTATTCAACAATAACATCACTAATAGAACACAAGCCTACCTTCACCCACAAGCGGAATCCTTGTAAGAGGGCCATCCTTATTTGACTGAAGGGTTATGATGCATTTGCTTAAAAACTCAGACACAGGACTTTAAAGCCATACCTTATATATAAAACCACTGAGCCAGAAGAACCCAAAGGAATAATCTGTTCAATTTATTCTCTTAGAGTTGGGATGAACTATTCCATGAGGAGATTTTGTTTACCTATTATATAAACAAGGTTTTTCTAGCTTGGAATGTTGCCACTGTTTCTACTATTAAGGGTCTTTTTGAAGAGATGAAAACTATCATAAGCACTGGGAAAAGTAAATATTATCACACACAAAAAATATCAAAATCCTAATGGTTGTGCACAGGCTTCAAAGTAGACCACCAGGTCTGAATTCTGACTCTGCTACTTACTATCTATGTGACCTTGGGAAAATTATTTAACATCTTTCTGACTTAATTCACTCATCTGTCATATGGGAACAATGGTATTTCCTCATGGATGAACAGATATACCACAGGGAAAGGAGTCAGAAGTCATATCAGATATAGTGTTGTTGTTGTTGTGTGCCATGGAGTCGTTTCCGACTCACAGTGACTCCATACAGGGTTTCCGAGGCTGTAAATCTTTATGGGAGCAGAAAGCCTCATCTTTCTCCGGCGGAACAGCTGGTAGTTTCAAACTGCTGACCTTGCGGTTCACAGCCCAATTCGTAACCACTACGCTACCAGAGTACTCAATAAATGATAACTCTTATTGTTGCTTTTAAGTGCTGTTGAGTTGATTCTGACTCATGGCAATCCTGTATAGACCTTCCAAGGAGAAATGTATGGGTCTATACAGCCGACCTTGTGGTTTCTTAGCAATCCAGTGCTTATCCTGCAGCAGCATCCCAGGATTCCCTCATCATTTATTATTTCCATTTTTATGGGCTAGGAGCCTAGGCCCAGGGAAGTAAATCACTACCCACTCATCATACTGCTGGCTAGTAGAAGAATTAGGGCTAGATCTTTTTCTATTTCTCATCCTCACCCCTACTTCAACACAGTTTATGTTTGAATTTGGGACTCACTCCAAACCTCTCCTACATATTAGTAACACTTGTTAAAAATAACATTTTGGTATTATTTATAGCTCTTTCCATGATAATCATAAAAATATCCAACTTTATTTTTGTTTGGGATAAGAATGATCTCATTTCATTCTCAAAACAACCCTAGGAGGTGATACTATCATCATTCCCATTTACAGATAAGAAAACTGAGGTATAAAGAAATTCAGTGACTTCTTGAGGTCATATAGCTAGTGAATGTCAGAGTAGGAATCTGAACCCATCTTCATCCAAATCAAAATACCTATGTATCACATTATAAACTAGTTCTTCAATGCTGTTTGTTTTTAAATGATTTCCATATTACCCGTGTTAAAAAAGCACACAAAACTTTATAAAATATACACATGACTCTATTCTAAGTTCATTCTCCATAACCCATAATAAACACACACACACACACAACAAAAAACAAAACAAAAAATAAAAAAACACTTTCTAAGTGGCTAAGGGTTTAAGGTTTACTAGGAGCATAGCTTTGTTGAGACTAATTTTCTTTTGGCCCACATCTAGAGTAAAGGCCAGCTTAGACACAGTCTGCGGACCTTGTGGCATTCTTTTCTGGGTAGTAGCTATGAAAACGACTCAAGGAATGTCACTGGATTAAGCTCTGTGCTGCCATAGTGCCTTGACATGTTGTTTTGGCATGTAAATGCCCTGTCTTTCTGCTTGAATACAAATGTAGGCCTGTCAAATTACATGCACAAAGCAATATACAAACTAAATAGCTCCCTTCCTTCTTTCTTCCTTACTTTCCTCCTTCCCTTTTCTTTCCCTCCTTCCTTCTTCCTGTTTCCTCCCTCTCTTTTTTCTTTTACTCCTAGAAAAGTTTCCTTTTTCAAATTTCCTGGAGTTCAGGGGATACAGTACTCATCAGTATGAGTTCTGAAGACACAGAGCAAATCTCTTCATACTATTCATATTTGAGGCATAAGAAAATCTTTGCTTTATAATACCCACAACCTATAGTGTACTGCAGATTATGTGTTTGTCATTATGATAATTTCATCCTTTAACACTTAACTCAAATGTTACTTCTTCAATGAGCCTTCCTTAATTTCCTCTTTCTGGGCCAGATATTCTGCCTCTTGTCAAATCGCGTTACACTTTACACACCACATTAAAGTGACAGCTTTTAAAACTTGCCTTCCTCTTCAGATAGTACTTACAGATAGAGACTGTGTCTTATTTAGGGTCCATATTCAGACTACATGCACCAGCACAGACTCATAGAAGGATCTATTTGATGGGCTTGGGAGTTTAGACATTCCAATTGGTTGGAGGTTATATAACATGGGTCTTTATAAACTTTTAATATTACCTCTGGTCTTACTCCAATATTCAGCATAATCACAACATCTGGCATGTGATAGAAAGTGCATATTAACTTATTAACTGATGTCACAAAAAGCATCAGTTTGAATGCAACATTCTTAAGAAGCAAGAGCCCTTGCTCATGCAAGATCCCTTTGACAGTAATGTTCTATAAGGAAATATTAGCCCCTTCCTCCAGATGCCCTAAGTGAACCAGGTTTTATGAGGTCTTCATACGAATCCATCAAGGGCTTTAGTCTTGATTATATCCCAACACAAATACAATGGCAACCAAGGAATAATGAAGAAGCTAAATAGTCTCTGGGAACTTAGGTTGAAAGAGGAAGAAGTCTTACCTGTCTGTGTTGTTGGGAGACTTGATACCCCAGTCCTGTGATGCCCTGATTCTGCATTTTCTGAAGTAGAATCTTCTGTTGAAGTGGCAAGGGAGATCTTAGCAAAGGCTGGCTTGATAGAGGTTGGGTGGGCTGGGGAGGTGGTGGCTGCTGTTGTTGTTGTTGTTGTTGTTGTTGTTGCTGTTGCTGCTGGGCTGAAATTGAGCTCTGCTGCTGCTGCTGTTGTTGTTGTTGTTGTTGTTGTTGCTGCTGCTGCTGCTGCTGGGTGTAGTGTAAGAGAGAAGGCTTGTTCTGGGGTGGCAAAACAGAAGGCATCTGTTGGTTTGCTTGATCTGAGTTAAAATGAAACAGAGGCTTGGTGTTGCTGAGACGGGCATCCATGGCTGAGTGTGGATTGTTCATAAAACTTCGGCTGAGATCCTGAGGCTTTTGCTGCATGAGCACATCTAGGTGCCCACCCTGAGCTGAGGGACTGGCCTTATACATGTAGTTAGCCATTACTTTTGACTGGCTACTGCTGCCAGCGACCCCCGGCATGGGAGAGCTCTGAGGGCTGAATGACTGCTGACCAAAAGAAGGGCTGGGGATTTTTTCCTGCCCAAATGGACCTGGGGACGGCCCAGCAGAAGACGGCAAGGCTGACCAGTTGGTAGGTTGATGCTGCTGGTGCTGTTGCATCCGGGCATGTTGCTGACGATTGGCAGCTATCTGTTTGAGCTGTTGTGCATGGGATACTTCCTGCCAGCTGGGCAAAGCCCGGCTGGCTCCTGAGACTGTCTGAGGCTGAGCCTGGCTTTGAGAGACAGAAGGGATCGGGGATGAAGTGGAGAGGGCAGAGCTGGCCATGGAGAATGCAGGACCAGCTGATGGGGGCCTCAACTGAGGTGACCCCGAGGGGCCCTGAGTCAGGCCAGGTGAGTATTCACTTTTGATCACTATCTTCTCCATAGGCAGGGAGGATCTGGGAGTGCTCCTCTGGCTTTGCTGACCCAAGTCAATGTTAAATGGGTCATCCTGCTTTATGGTGGCGTTGATCATATTCTCTAGCTCAAGATCACTCATGGGAGGCACAGATATGTTGGTCAGCTCATTGAACAGTTCTTGCAGCTCAGGGTCCATCAGTTGCTCTCCAGGGTCATCTCCATACCTATTAGAAAAAGTGGTCTCCTGGGTTATCTGGACTTCCATATGCTTACTGCAAGACAGAGTCTCTCCTGGCTCCTTCTTTACCTCCTTTAAGCCCATGTTAAACATACCATTACCAGGAGAATGTGTATTGTGTGACAGAGTGTTAGTCTTTCTCAGGGGTGCTTGATTCATAGGCAAGGTCCCTGACATAATTTGACTTTGTCCATTATTTACTTGGAGGCCTCCTTGTCCTGTGGATAAGTTCTCCCCAACGCGGATTCTCTTGATATCAAGGAATGAGTTATCAACAAAGCCATTGGGCCTCTTGCTGTTGGCAGGAGTCAGGTTGACTACTTGTTTCCTTTTCAGGGAGCCTTGGAGCTGAAAGACAGAAAGGGGATAAAAAGAAAAGCATGAGCTATTAATCCAGATGTGCTTCTTGTCAACAGAGACCATATTTAAATATTTCCTCCATTTACACAGTGAGATGAGTCAGAAAGGAAAAGGCATAAAGAAAACATGGCCTGAAATATAATCACACTCACAGTAGAACAACCCATAGAAAATACAATGTTTTTGAAGCAGTAGATCAATTGGTGATTAGAAATCACAGTGTTTTGTGATTGGCACATAGGTCAAAATGAATGAAGATCCTTGCTATGTTAATAGGGACACTGATATGAGCTTAGACTGGTCATGAAAGCTCTGTTGTTTCCTGCAACAGACAAAAATATTCCACATGTGCACACACACATACCCATGCAGTCAATCTGAGTGCACACACTTTGACCCAGATGGAAAAGACAGGTAAGTGTGAAGCTGGGCCAAGAGTTCCAAGTTCTCTTTGCACCGATTCAACCCCTTCCTCACTATTATCCTCTGTGTAAGTGTGACCATTAAGTTTTTATGTCAACTTTGTGAGAAACTTGGTTCATACTGACAAATGCCCAAGTAATCCAATCTGTACTCATTTTAGCAAGAGTGAGGTTTTCTTTATTTGGTTTTGCAAAATCAGGTGCCCAACCCAGTAGACATGGGCAGAGATGTGCCGCATGGCTGGCCCACAAACAGTTTTATTCTCCTGTCCCGTAAAAAGCCCCTCCTCCAGTTCTCCTTCCACTGGGTATTACAAGGTTACATTCTCCTTTCAAAGTTGACTACTAGTCCTGCCTGGGAGTATTCTCATTTAGTTTCCCCCTTCCCCCATGAACTTTCCCTATTTCCTTGATGGTTGTATTCTTAGTTTAAAGTTCTTAGCCTGTCAAACTAGTTTTTTACCTCCTTTTGTTATCATAGCCTGCTACCCCCAAGACTTCCCTGATTCCTTCACTGAAAATGGACCACACCCACAAGAGTTATTTCTCACAACTTGACCAGGCCAGGATTCTCAGTGGTTTAGCTTTTAATATTTGTAATTCCCATGATGAGAGTTAATATAATGCTACTTATACTCATGGAAAAAGGAGCTCTGGTAGCGTAGTGGTTACGAATAGGGCTGCAAGCCTTAAGGTCAGCGGTTCGAAACTACCAGCCGCTCTGCGGGAGAAAGATGAGGCTTTCTACTCCCATAAAGATTTACACCCTCGGAAATCCTGCACAGGGTCGCTATGGGTCGGAACCGACTCGATGCCACTTAACAACAACAACAACATACTCATGGAGGTAGAAGCTCTGGTAGCATAGTGGTTACGAGATGGGCTGCCAACCTCAAGGTCAGCAGTTCGAAACTACCAGTGGTTCCGTGGGAGAAAGATGAGGCGTTCTGCTCCCGTAAAGATTTACAGCCTTGGAAACCCTGTGCAGGGTCACTATGAGTTGGAACCGACTCCACAGTACTTAACAACAACAACAACATACCCATGGAGGTAGTAACTCTAAATACCAACAGAGTGGGAAGGAGTCTTCACATCTAGTATCAATGTTATCCCCTTTGTACACATGGTAGATAGGGACAGGCAGCTTAGATATAATGAGATCTGCTATGAGCAGCCAGTCAATTGAAAGGATATTTCTTCAGAAATATAGCCTGCAACACCTTTTATCTTACAGGAGACAGAGGAAACTTCTACCACCAAGGAAGAAGAATTGGGACTGGAGTGCATTCTTTAGACTGGGGCCCCCACACAGTGAAGCTTCAAGAGCCAGAGGAAGATTGATGCCAAGACGCATGAAGATCTCAAAGGAATGATGGGCCTACAGACCCTGGAAGGTGACAAGGACCTTTCTCCAGAGCCAGCAAAGAGAGAAGATTTCCCCCTAGTATGAGCACTCTAAATTTGGACTACTAGACTTTTAAACTGTGAGATACTAAATTTGTTAAAGATATCTATTTGCGGTATTTCTGTTAAAGCAATACTAGGTAACTATGACAGTAAGTAATTAGAATAGTTATTGAGTCCAAGAAGGTATTCTATCTACTGTTCCTCTGTTTTTCTTACTAAAATTCACTGTTCTGCATTCGGGTTCATGCAGTGACATTGTGTGAACACATAGAAACCATGAGGTTGTCATTTATCAAAAATGAGACACAATGAGCATAGGTTTTCCTGAGGATTTATTTCTTTTGTTGCCTGCCTCTAAATCTTGTAACCAAATCCAGGTGTAAAAAGGCAATACCACACACTTGTTAAAAGCATAGGCTCTGGAAACAGACTATACCAAGCTCAAGTTTCAATCTGTCACTGAAACCTATGTGTCCATGGCAATTTACTTATCAGAGCTTCTATTTCCTAATCTGGAAAATGGGAATGTTAGCACTTAACTCAGAGGAAGAAATGGGATAATTCATGTAAAAGTTTTGTGCATTGCTTGCTATAGGAAAAGCTCAATACATTTACATAGAAAATATAGCTTACATAGAAAAGTATGGATTACTCCGCTCTCAAAGGGGGAGTGTCTCTCTAAATAGCAACGATAGCAACAAACATGGCATTTCATTCACTTAGCTAGCCAACAGATTGCATTTTCTGAACTTTAAAAACTATACACCCAAACTTGCAGACAGTACCCATTTGAGCTAGCCTCTATGGCTTGATAAACAGAACTCGACTAGAAGATTACAAATTTTTTTATTATTATTATTAAAGTTGTTGTTGTTATGTGCTGTGGAGTCGGTTCTGACTCATAGCGACCCTATACAGGGTTTCCGAGGCTGTAAATCTTGATGGGAGCAGAAAGCCTCATCTTTCTCCCGCGGAACAGCTGGTAGTTTCGAACTGCTGACCTTGAGCTTTGCAGCCTGATTCGTAACCACTATGCTACCAGAACTCCTTATTAAAGTAAACAAGGGTAAATTGCTACAATTTGATGAATCTGACCTATACTCATGGAGGTGGTGGTAGTGGTAGTTATGTGCCGTGGAGTCGGTTCTGACTCATAGTGACCTTGTACAGGGTTTCTGAGGCTGTAAATCTTTACGGGAGCTTTAGAAAGTCTCACCTTTCTCCCGTGGAACAGCTGGTAGTTTTGAACTGCTGACCTTGTGCTTCACAGCCCAATTTGTAACTACTACGCTACCAAAGCTCCTTATACTCATGGAGGCAGTAACTCTAAATACCAACAGAAAGGGAAGGAGTCTTCACATCAAGTATCAATGTTATCCCCTCTGTACGCAGGGTAGATAGGGACGGGCAGCTTAGACATTGGCTACCTAGAATGAGGGGATGATAAAGGCATGAAGTACCTGGCTTAAAAGGCTTCAAGAGGGAGTTTAGTTTAAGAGTATGGTGGGGGGTGGGGGTGGAAAAGAGTCTCCAATGAATAGTTTTCATCTTGTCTAGATGGGTCTGGCGAAAAGAGATGGGAATAAGATTTGTACGATTCAATAGTGAATAATTGTTAGGACTAATTGCAACTGTAAAGGTAGAAGTTTGTAACAAAAACAGGGTAGTGGTTAATCTTACAGTCCAGAAACAGAGGACCCTAGGACCATCATGGGAGAAGAGCATAAGCGGATTGCGGGACCTTATTCAGAGAAGCAGCGATGCCAGAGACGGAGGCAGAGATGGGAACATGGAGATGGGGAGTGGCTGAGAACTCTAGATTCATGGGAAGAAAAGGACTAAGAGCTGGTGGCCAGAAGACAGACCTGCAGAATGTGCCCTTTGGAGGTAAACATTATTATGTATGCCCAAGTGTTTTTTTTTAAAAAAAGCTAAAGTGAATAGAAAGAAATACTGTTAACTGATGGTACATGGAGGGGATTATAATCATTGTAATGAAACAAGGTGTATGATTTGTTGAATGTAAAACTGATGATCTGCTCTGTAAATGTTCACTCAATCCACAATAAAAAATTTTTTTTAAAAATTTAAAATAAAGAAATAAACAAACAGCTTTAAAGATGGAACAAATCTTTACAGTGAGGATCATTCCCACACCCTCCATACACAGAGTATACAGGGATGGGCAATTTGGATATTGGCTACCCAAATGGGGAGGGCTACAAAGGCAAGAAGTGACTGTCTTATAAGCTTTCAAGAGGGAACCTAGATCCAGAGGGCGCGGAGGAAGGTAGAATCTCTACTGAGTAGTATCCAATCTGTCTAGGCGGGGCTGATGAAAGGAGATGGGGATAGGTCTCTTGTGATACAATAGTGAATAATTGCTGTCAGGACTGACTGTGAGGATTGGAAATGTAAAGGTAGATGTCTTGTAGCAAAAGGAGGGGAGTGGTTGACTTTGCAGTCCAGGAGCGGAGGGTTCTGGGACCATTAAGGGACAAGAGTGGGGTGTGGGACCCTACCCAGAGAAACAATGATGCCAGAGATGGAGGCAGAGACAATGACATGAAGAGATGGAGCAGCTGGGGACTCTAGACTCAGAAAGGGAGAGGGGCTGTGTGCTGACGACAGAGGAACAGTCTTGCAGGGTGTACCCTTTGGTTGTTTGATAATATATGGAGGGGATGGTAACCATGGCAATGAAACGAAATATGATAGGATGAATGTAAAGCTAACGTTCTCCCATGTAAACAATCACATAATTCACAATAAACATTAAAAAAAAACTATAGGAAAAATTTAAGGGCCATATAGCCACACAAGTAAATTAATAAGAAACATAAAACATTCATAATTGATCCTCAGATCCTTGTAAAGGGCTCTTGTTGATTTGGCTCTAAAATGAGAGACTAAATCTATCAAAGTGTGCTTTTCCCAGTGCAACTGACCCACTTAAATTATTTAATGTTTGCTCAGGACCATTGAAAAGTACCTGGAGCAGAAAGATACTTCCTTGATGAAACACTATATTGCTTCTACTTTTCCCCCGTTTCCCTTCCACGTTCTCAACCACATCAAGGTTTCTAGGAAAACTAATTAAGAAAAAGAGATTAAAATTAACTGATCATCTATTAAATGTCAAATTACTTAATAAATATATGGTTACTTTATTTTCCTTAATCTGCACAACCACACCATTAGATGAGTATTAATGTTACTTTATAGATATGGAAATCAAGGTTCAGCGAGGCTAAGTAACTTGTCCAGAGTTATACTGCCATCAAGTTTGCTCTAGCTCATAATGACCCTGTATAGCATTTCCAAGGCTATAAATCCTTACTGGAGCAGACAGACTCATCTCTCTCCTACTGGTGAGTTTAAACTGCCAACTTGTGGTTAGCAGTCCAATGCTGAACCTATAGCATCGCCAGGACTTCTTGTTACACAGCTAATAGGTGGTGAATTCGGGCTGTAGTCCAAAGTCTGTATGTTTCTAAAGCCTGTGCCATTTTGACAATATTAGGCTGTGGTTAGCTGGTGTAGTTCTAGGGTGTAGCAGGCAGGGAGGGAGGGACCAGGGCAATGAGTACAGAGACATCCTGGATCTCAGATAAAATTATAGGAATCTGGGACGGGCCATAGGTGAGTAATGTGTTTTGAAGTCATCTATCACTCTGGTAGCATAGAGGTTATGAATCGGGCTGCGAGCCACAAGGTCAGCTGTTCAAAACTACCAGCTGTTCCGCAGGAGAAAGATGAGGCTTTTTGCTCCCATAAAGATTTACAGCCTTGGAAACCCTGTACAGGGTCGCTATGAGTCGGAACTGACTCCACGGCACATAACAACAACAACATCATATCAATACCTGTTTCACTTGGTCCTTGTTTATGGCTATGTCCACTCCCAGGTGGTATACAGTTAGGGTAGATGGACCATATTAGTAGAACATGTTTTTAGCCCCTCATCATTACACACTGGATGGGAGAAAGGTACACAACTCAAGTTTGGCCAATGAGTACCTTTCATGGAAATTTTAGAGTTGGAGAAACTAGACTAAGTTCTCTTTGGGTAACTATATAGCAATTTACAAAACTTGTGAGTGGTGACAGTAACATTTTCCATTGTGTCAACCAGAGTCATAGAGGAAGTGAATCTGTAGAAAGAAATAAAACAAAGCAGAGAAGAGAGACAAAGGGTTTTGAAAGCATTTTAGAACCTGATTCCAGTCTCAGGTTAGCTCAGCTTTTCTCCTTGTTTTCCCTGATACATTCTGCAATCTTTATTATAAATTCCCCTTTTTGCTTAAGTTAATATGAGTAAAGATCATATCCTAGGCATTAGTGAACTGAAATGAATAGGCAGTGGTCATTTGGAATTAGACAATCATACGATTTACTAAGCCAGGAATGACAAACAGATGAGGAATGACATTGCATTCATTGTCCAAAAGAGCATTTCAAGATCTATCATGAAGTACAATGCTATCTGTTATAGAATATACCCATATGACTACAAGAAAGACCAGTTAATACCACTATATTCAAATTTATGCATCAACCACTAAAGCCCGTCATGATGAAATTGAAGAATTTTGTTAACTTCTTCTGTCTGAAATTGATCAAACATGCAATCAAGACCAAGATACATTGATTATGGGTGGTTATAATGTGAGAGCTGGAAACAAAGAGCTGGATTTTTAGTTGAAAAAGATGGCCTTGGTGATGGAAATTATGCTAGAGATAGCATGATAGAATTTTGCGAGATCAATGGCTTACTCATTGCAAGTATTTGTTTTCAAAAATATAAAAGGTGACAATATATGTGAATCTCACCAGATGAAATACACAGGAATTAAATGGACTATATCTGTGGGAAAAGATGATGGAAAAGTTCAATGTCATCAGCCAAAACAAGACCAGGGGCCAACTGTGGAATAGACCATCAATTCTTAACATGCAAGTTGAAGCTGAAGCTGAAGATAATTAAAACAAGTCCACATGAGCCAAAATATGACCTTGAGCATATCCCATCTGAATTTAGAGACCATCTCAATAACAGAGTTGATCCATTAGACATTAATGACTCAGACTAGAAGCATTGTGCGAGGACATCAGGAACATTATATATGAAGGTCCTTAAAAAGACAGGAAAGAAGGAAAAGACAAAAGTGGATGTCAGAAGAGATTCTGAAACTTGCTCTCCAGTGTTGTTACTAAGTACCTTTGAGTTGGTTCCGACTCATAGTGAGACTCTATATAGGGTTTCACTCTATTTAAGGAGCAGCTGCTGAGTTTGAACCACCAACCTTGCAATTCAAGCTGACCTTGTAGTCTGGTATTTTATCGTACAGTGCCACACCAGGATTTCAGCATAGAGATGTTAAAGTGAATGCAAGAAATGAGGAAGTAAAAGAGCCGAACAGAAAAATTTAAAGGTAGAGAAGACTAAGTCAAATATTATAATGAAATGTGCAAAGACCTGGAGTAAGAAAACCAAAAAAAGAAAAACATCCTCAGCATTTCTAAAACTGAAAGAACTAAAGAAAAAATTTGAGACTCAGGTTGCAATATTAAAGGGTTCTATGGGGAATATATTGAATGACACAGAAAGCAAAAAAGAATATGGAAGGAATGCATAGTCACTGTACCAAAAAGAATTGGTTGATGTTCAATCATTTCAAGAGGTACCATGCAATCAAGAACTGATGGCATTAAAGGAAGAAAGAAAATCTGCACTGAAGTCACTGATGAAAAGCAAGGCTCCAGGAATTGATGGAATACAAATTGGTTCTTCAACAAACTGATGTAGCACTGGAGGCACTCACTTGTCTCTGTCAAGAAATTTGGAAGACAGCTGTCTGGCCAACTGATTGGAAGAGAGCTGTATTTGTGCCCATTCCAAAGAAAGCTGACCCAATAGAATGCAGAAATCATCAGAGAGTAACACTGATATCACATGCCAGTAAAACTTTGCTAAAAACAATTCAAAAATGTTTGCAGCAGTACATTGACAGAGTTGCCAGAAAGTCGAGCCAGATTCAGAAGAGGACGTAGAAGAAGGTACATCTTGGCTGAAAGCAGAGAATATCAGATAGATGTTTACTTGTGCTTTATTGATTATTCAAAACCATTAGACTGTGTGGGTCATAACAATTTATGGTTAGCTTTGTGAAGAATGGGTATTCCAGAACACTGGATTATTAGCACATGAGGAAGTTGGACATAGACCCAAAGGTAGTTGTTCAAATAGCAGAAAGGGGATACTAAGTGGTTTAAAATCAGGAAATGTGTTCATCAGGATTGTATCTTCCAACATAGTTTTCAATCATCAAAGATCACAGCCTTCCCTATGGATTGCACCTCAATGTAAAGAAAGCAAAAATCCTCACAACAGGACAAATAAATAACATCATGATAACCTGAGAAAAGATTGAAGTTGTCCAAGACTTGATTTTGCTTGGATCCAGAATCAGTTTTCATTGAAGCAGCAGTCAAGAAATCAAATGACATATTTTTTCCATTAGGCAAATCTGCTGAAAAGACCTCTTGAAAGTGTTAAGAAGCAAAGATGTCACTCTGAGGATAATGGTGTCCCTAACCCAAGCCATGGTATTTTCAATTACCTTATATACATATGTGAAAGTTGGACAATGAATAAGGAAAAGGGATATCATTGTAGAAGAACTGATGCATTCTAACTATGGTATCAGAAAAGAATATTGAAAGTACCATAGACTGCCAGAAGAACAAACAAATCTGTCTTGGAAAAAGTACAGCCAGAATGTTCCTTAGAAGCAATGACTGTGAGACTTTTTATCTCTCATATTTTGGATATATTGTTAGGAGGGACCAGTCCCTGTAGAAGGACATCATGCTTGGTAAAGAGGAGGGGCAGTAAAAAAAGAGAAAGAGCCCCAACAAGATGGATTGAAACAGTAGCAACAATGGACTCAAAACAATTGTGAAGATGAAGCAGAATCAAGTAATGTTTCATTCTGTTGTGCATGGAGTCACCAGGAGTTGGTATCGACCAATGACACATAAAAACAACTAACAATAATATAAGTTGCATTTCTGTTGCTTCCAATGAAGTCCTAACTAAGTCCTCAGAGACTTTGTACCAAGGGGCAGGGTATACTTTGTATTTCTACATGGTTTTCCCTCTATCTCTGTTGTTTTTGCTTGTTTTTCTGACTCCTAACCTAGTCCTGGTGTGGCACTGTGGATTAATGCACCAGACTACACAGTCAGTTGAATTGCAAGGTCGGCGGTTCAAGCTCACCAGCTGCTCCTTGGAAGCCCTATATACAGTACAGGGTCGCTATGGGTCGCAACTGACTCGACGGCACTTAACAACAACAACCTAGTGTACTTACTGGTAGCACTATTGTAGAACCCTGTCAGACATCACTACATTCAGCAGAAACTTGAGGTACCACCTTCTGTCTTCTTGAGTCAGAGAGAGCACAGACCAGAGAAATTCTGCCATGTTGCCTCAAGATGAGTCACTGTGATTTATGTCACCATTAAGTTATATTTTGATGGTTCTTTCACAACCAGCAAAGAACAAAGGAGTATATTCTTTTTCGAGGTTTAGGCTATCACCTTTGATTTATTTTCCCACTGCTTTGCAAAAACCTGTTCTGCCAGATTCTACCATTGCTCTGGCCACTCCCTGGATAGTAAAGTAGACACACTGGGAAGCAGCCCTAACACCTTCTTTAGACCACCAGGATTGTAGAGGTAGGAACAGAATTAGCAATAGTATTTGGACTAAGGTACGTCTGACCCAAGCCCTGGTATTTTTAATAACCTTATATGCATGTGTGAAGCTGGACAGTGAACAAAGTAGACTGAGGGAGAATCGATACCTTTGAATTATGGTGTTGACGAAGCATACTAAATATACCATGGATTGCCAGAAGAACAAGCAACTATGTCTTGGAAGAAGCACAGCTAGGATGTTCCTTATAATCGATGGTGGAGAGACTTCTTCTCACATACTTTGGATATTATCAGGAGGGACCAGTCCCTGAAGAAGGACATTGTGTTTGGTAAAGTAGAGGGTCAATGAAAAAGAGGACGCCTCTCAATGAGACTGATTGACACAGTAGTTGCAATAATTGTGAGGATGGCACAGGACTGGGCAGTGTTTTGTCTTGTTGTGTATGAGGTCATTGTATGTTGGGGCTGACTCAATGACACCAAACAACAACAAAGTAGAAATGGTAATAATATTAATAACAACATAGTTATTTATTGAGGATTTGTATGTTAAGCGTTGAGCTAAGCTCTTTGTGTGATGACCTCATTTCATTCTCACAACTTGTAAGAATCCTCACAACCGGAGGTTGATGCTACTTCTACCCCTCTTCCCCCATTTTATAGGCAAGGAAACAGGTTTAGAGGCTGAGTAAGTTTTAAGATACCATACATAAGAAATAAAAAAATCCAGGAATCAAACTAAGCATTCTTCCTATATAACATATAGGAAAAGGTATCATACACACTGAAAGAGATCATGAAATCCATGTTCAGGTATTGAAGAGATCTGGAATCTAGTCCTGATTCTGTCATTAACTGGACAACTTTAGGCAAGTTCTTCAACTTCATTGGGCCATTGTTCTCTACTTTACAAACAGGATGATCTTTGAGATCACATTTCTACTTGCACCCAGAAAATAACAGACATTGAGGGATTTGTTTTTAGGCATTATGTGCAGTGGTATAAGGTTGCCACCAATTAAAGTTAAATGATGGATGATTTAAAAAGGAAAATGGAAGTCTTTCTTAATGATGATAAGAAAAACAACTCCATGGGTGAAAAGATTCCATTAGCCTTCCATTGGGTATGATATTTTACCAGGAAAATTTGGGGGACAGCCTCTGACCTATTTCTAGAAACTTCTAACCAAAGTTATATCACCAAGCCCCAATGAACACAAAGATGCAGTAAACACCAAGCTAACTGCCAAATATGATTTAAATGATTCCTTTGTTTTGTAATATTTTCTTTGCTGGACTAAAATTCATCCATTAGATGCATGACATTGATCTGTGGCATAGAGTTACTCAAAGTTCCTTGTCAAAATGCATATATATACTAGAAGGAATAGAGGAAGAACAATGTTACCTAAATGAGACGTAGTTTATCAGAAAATATAATGCCACCTTGTTGTTGTTGTTGTTAAGGGACACCTTGTTGTTGTTATTGTTAGGTTTTGTCCAGTCAGTACCGACTCATAGAGGCCTAATGCACAACAGAATGAAACACTGCCCAGTACTGCACCAATCTTACAATCATTGATTGCTACACTTGAGCTCATTGCTCCTAGCACTGTGTCAATCCATCTTATTGGGGGTCTTCCTCTTTTTCATTAAAACTCTACTTTACCAAGCATGATGTCCTTCTTCAAGGACTGGTCTCTCCTGATATTATGTCTCAAGTCTGGCTTTCCTACCTTCTAAGAAGCATTCTAACTGTACTTCTTCCAACACAGATTGGTTTGTTATTCTGGCAGACCATGGTACTCTTAATATTCTCCTCCAACACCATAACTCAACTGCATCAATTCTTCTATGGTCTTCCTTATTCATTGTCCAACTTTCACATGCATATGAGGTTATCGAAAGTACCATGGCTTGGGTCAGGCACATCTAAGTCCTCAAACTGACATCATTGCTTTTCAACACTTTAAAGAGGACTTGTACAGCAGATTTGCACAATGCAATAATACATAGTTGATTTCTTGACTGCTGAGTCCATAAATGTTGGTTAATCCGAGTGAAATGAAGTCTTTGACAACTTCAATCTTTTCTCCATTTATCATGATGCTATTTAGTAGCCCAGTGGTGAGAACTTTTGTTTTCTTTACATTGAGGTGCAACCTATACTGTGGTTGTGGTCTTTGACCTGCATCAGTGTTTTAAGTCCTCTTCACTTTCAGCAAGCAAGGTTGTATCATCTGCATACTGCAGATTGTTAAGGAGTCTTCCTCCAATCCTGATGCTATGTTCTCCTTCTTCATATAATCCAACTTCTCAAATTATTTCCTAAGCATACAGATTGACTGGTCGTGGGAGTGTACTGGTGAATCAGTTCTGACTCATAGTGATCTTATACAGAAGTATGTGCTCAGCATACAGATTGAATAAGTATGGTGAAAGAATGCAATCCCAGAGCACACTTTACTTGATTTTAAACCATTCAGTGTCTCTTTGTTCTGTTTGAACTGCTGTTTCTTGGTCTGTGTACAGGTTCCTCATGAGCACAGTTAAGTGTTCCAGAATACTAATTCTCTGCAATGTTGTTCATAGTTAGCTTGTCATGATTCACGTAGTCGAAGGTCTTTGATGGGTAAACATCTTTCTGGTATTCTCTGCTTTCAGCCAAGATCTATCTAATGTCAGCAATTATATCCCTCATTTTACATCTTCATCTGATTCTGACTTGAGCCTCTGGCAGTTCCCTGTCAATGTACTGATGCAGCCATTTTGAATTATCTTCAGCAAGATTTTACTTGCATGTGATATTGATATTTTCTGATGATTTACACATTTGGTTGAGTCACCTCTCTTTGGAATGGGCACAAATATGGATCTCTTCCAATCAGTTGGCCATGTAGCTGTTTTCCAAATTTCTTGGCATAGATGAGTAAGTGCCTCCAGTGCTGTATTAGTTTGCTGAAAGATTTCAATTTGTATTCTATCAATTCTCTGAGGCTTGTTCTTTGCCAATGCCTTCAGTGCCATCTTGGACTTCTTTCTTCAGTCCCATTGGCTTTTGATCATATGCTACTTCTTGGAATGCTTGAATATGGACCATTTCATTTTGGTACAGGGACTCTGTGTAAGCCTTCCATCTTCTTTTGATGCTTTACTCATTGTTCAATATTTTTCCCATAGAATAATTCAATATTGCAAGTTGAAGCTTGAATTTTTTTCTTCAGTTCTTTCAGTTTGAGAAATGCTGCGTGTCCTTCCATTTTGGTTTTCGAATTCCAGGTCTTTGCACATTTCATCATTATATCACCTTACCAAGCCAAGCATTAAGTTCTAAGGGAACAAGATTCAATCAGAGGAAAGAAAGGGAATGAAGACTTGGGTTTAGAATGATAAGATAGGGGCAGGGATAGAGGTCCTGGGGAGCACCATAGTAGATACCCTTTGGATGTTATAGGGAGAAGACAAGAGGAAGGCAGTTTTATGTCCAAGGGGCGAAAGAGACAGCAACTTTCAGAAAGAAGCTAATATCAATGAAAACGTAGAAGAAAAGCTCTCCAAAGCAAATCTCTCAATCAGCCCACACTAACATTAGACATGCTAGGCACATTTTCTAGGGCCCACAATAATCTAAAGAACCCACAAAATGTTTTAATATCTTCAAATCAGAAGAAAAGAGTGAATTTTAGGTTTAAGAAAATGTTTCAATACACAGTACTAACATAATTACCCATATACAAAAACAGATATGAATTATTGGTTTAAGGAAGAAGGGACCTTTGAAATGAAGAGTGCCAAAGGCCCACGAAAGTTATACTGTGACCTTGCTGTCATTTCATAGCTACTATGTATTGAAGCCATTGTGTACAGTCTCATTTAATCTTCTTACAGCTCTCTGTGTATACATTCTTATTCTCATTTTATAAGTGAAGAAATTTGAAGCTCCTGATACTAAGATTGCATAGCATATGCATATGGAGGCAAGATGTCAAATCTAGATCTGTCCAAGTCATTGCTAATCACTAGCCATAGTATTCATGTCACTTTCTATTTTTACCTTATCACATCCTAACTATTCAGGACACAGTGAATAGTGGAGAAGACTGAGACAAAAGGACAATAAAATAAAGATGTACTGCATGTACAGAGCAAATGTAAGGACATTTGGGACTCATAGCAATGGATGATGAGAAGAGACAAACGGTGACATCATTGTTGGAAGTTGATCATGAAAGCTCAGGACATCACTTGCAAGACTCCATTATTAGAAAGGAAGAGACAAAAGGATTTACTAAGCACCCGGAAAGTGTTCTGAACCATACCACATCAAATCATTCCTTGCATGAGGGGAAGTATGCAGACATTTAAGCTAGTGGCAGAACATAAGGCTTCATATGAGCACTACATTAAAAATACCTAGTTTTTCCTTTTTCCTAGATGAATCAAAAAGCTTTTTTTTTTTTTTTTAACAATGCACCATGAACTTGTTGTGTGAGATTGTGCATTTAATATCAACCTAATACTAGCCATTCCATTCAGGAATTATTTTCAAACCAGCAAATTCAATCTCCTTTTCACAGTACACAGGAATCATTGTACTGATCTAGCAAATTGTTCCTTTTCACTGTCTTTCATGTTCTCATTCTTCTATCTGAATATCTCAATGCTGTTTGAGGTCTGTTCATTTCTGCTCGTGGAAAGCACAGTTCTGCTAGGAGAGGGTCCAGACACAATGGCCAGCCTCCCCCAAGGATTAGGATGGGGTACCAAGAACTTCTGAGGCCAAGGAAAATCCAGCACACAGCAGAATGAGGCTGGGGTCCCTCAGTGAACTGTTCTTTTTAAACAGCTGAGCTACACTCTTCCAAAGGACTCGAAACACAAA
The DNA here is from genome assembly GCF_000296735.1 of Chrysochloris asiatica. Taxonomy (NCBI): domain Eukaryota; kingdom Metazoa; phylum Chordata; class Mammalia; order Afrosoricida; family Chrysochloridae; genus Chrysochloris; species Chrysochloris asiatica. Next base: position 2,498,146 of record NW_006408526.1, read on the forward strand.
CTTCCTGGTGGGATTTGAAAATGCCATTATTGCACAATCCTCTGGTATCTTTTACTTTCCTTTGCTCCCTATCCTTTTCCGCAGCATAAATGCATTCTTTGTCTCCTGTGCTGCCCTAGAAACGGAATGTGCCACACAAAGGTAACAATGCAGTCCATAGGTCATGTTATTCTTCTCCCAAGTAGATTTCTGTCTTTCTGAACAAAGCATAAACACTAGAACCAAATTTACGGCTGCCTGGTGTGGCGCTGCAGGATAACGCACAGGACTGCAAGGTCAGTTTGAGCCAAAAGATTGGTGGTTCAAACTCATCAGCCGCTCCTAGGAAACCCTATACAAAGTCACTATGAGTTGGAACCAACTCGATGGCACGTAACAACAACAACAACAATTATTCAAGGGAATAGCTTGGTTTCATCATCTGTTAATTTTCCTCAGACCATTTTACTCATGGTTGATTAGCGATAGGGGTTGAGAATAGATAACATTAGAAAAGGAACAACCCAAAATATAATATATGATTCTTACTTTGATTCTTGTGGTAAATATGTTTGGGATCCCAGAACAGTGAATTCCAACTCATCATTGTGCTTGGGAATGACACCCTGGCTCTCCTGCCCTAAAACAAACTAGATGGGGGTTTTAGGGCTTTTGCTAAAGACATAAAAAATGTCCTGCTTGCTATGTGGTGTGTAAGTTTCCCTGTATTGCAGATATTATGTTATATGCATGTATTAGCTATATTTCACCAGTTATATTTTAGCCTCTTTGTGTGGGTTCCTTCTATTTTCTGGGTTCTTTCTACTATCAATAACAAAACTGGGCATAGTGTGTTGTTTGTTGTTGAGTGCCACTGAGGCGGGTCTGACTCATAGCAACCCTGTATAGGGTTTCTGAAGCCCTGTGGTGAGTTTGAACCACAGATCTTTCCGCTCAAACAGACCTTGTGATTCAGTGCTTACCCTATAGCTCTATACCAGGACTCTAGGCATAGTATAGGATTTTCAAATAGTAGTTGGTTGGTTGATAATGAGGACTTGGGAAGCTGAATCCTTCTAACTATTTAGTAGTAATCAATAGTAAGAAGACTGTGGCTTATGGGAGAATGTTTTATACTTAATACACAGCAATTTAATGGTGCCACTAGAGTTTTGCTTGAGTGATCTTCCCACTCCTTAACCTTGAAGTCAGAAGAATGTGAGCTCTGAGAACTAGAACCATGGGAAAAGCTGTCATCAACCTTGTGAACCATGAGTGTATAACAATTTGGGATGGAATCAGGGAGGTCTGAGGCTCCTGATGAGATTCCAAAGCTGGGATGTAGTTCTAAACTCCATCTTAACTTGATGCTCTAGCTGGGTGGAAGCTCTGGCACTGAAAAGGCATTAGGGCTTATTTCCTGTAAAAACTTCACTCCATTCCACCTTTACTCCTTCAGGAAAAGCTATAAGCATTGTATTGGGAATGGGGAAGGGGCTGGAAGGTGTCAGAAAAGGTATGATAGATTTATCTGAAAAAGGTGTTCCATAATTTTATTTGATAACATTTGATAAAATTGTTTAGATTCTCCTGAAATCCAGATTGCTAGGTGTATAGAACTGGGATAAACCACAGTGGCCATCTGCTCTTTAGTGGTGGCCTTTTGAATCTTGTACTAACTGGTTCCCAGGAGTCGCCTTCAGGATGGATGATACTTTAATAAACGGCCTAGTGGCAATGTTCACCTTAGACATTGGGTTCTTTTGAGAAAGTATCTATGTGTAGCCTTATAGATAAGCAGGAACTCCAAAGTCTGACTGGAAGCTGTTTTAGGGGGATGGCATGTACTTGTTGATTCTCTCTCTGTAACCAATGGACTCTGTTCAACACTGCTCATGAGTTGATCATATTGTCTAATAAATTAAGATAACAATGATCTGACTAACCTGCTTTCATTGTCCCGTCTATAGAGCATCTCCACCGAAATGTTCTGTGATGCTGCTGCATTCAAATTATAACTACTCATAAGCATAGTGGTTACGAATTGGGCTGCTAACCTCAAGGTCGGCAGTTCAAAACTACCAACTCTTCCGCAAGAGAAAGACGAGGCTTTCTGCTCCCTCAAAGATTTGAAGCCTCAGAAACTCTGTGCAAGGTCACTATGAGTTGGAACCGACTCCATGTTACTTAACAACAACAACGTAATAAATACATTCTCTAAATTTCTAGTGCTTTTCTAAGCAGTTAAGGTTTGGGGCAGGTTTGAAACCTGAGAAATGTGACTGCATTAGCTAACAAAATGTTGCTGTTAGGTACCATCGAGTCATAGCGACAACAAAATGAAATACTACCCGGTGCTGTGCCAACCTCACAATCATTGCTACAGCATAATAGGTATTGTTTATGAGCCTGGTGTGGCACTAAGGGTAATGCGCTGGACTACAAGGTCAGTTTGAGCCACAAGTTTGGCAGTTCAAACCCACCAAAGTTGCTCCTTGGAAACCCTATATAGGTCACTATGTGTCGGAACCAACTCGACAGCACTTAACAACAACAATGAAACGCAAGATAAAGTTTTATATACAGTAAGAGCACTGCAAATCCAGAATGTTAGTAGAAGAAATAAGTCAATCTCTAAAGACACTAATGGTGTTGTAGGATAAGTACTGGACTACTAACCAACAGAATCTCTGGAAGAGTAGTGGTTGTGAGTGAGGCTGCAATGTTCATGGTCAGCAGTTCAAAACCACCAGATCTGCTGTGAATGAAAGCTCATGTACACTTTGGAATCCTGGTGTGCCGCTGTGTGTTAACACGTCAGACTGCCAAGCTGTTTGAACTGCAAGGTTGGTGATTCAAGCTCACCAGCTGCTCCTCAGAATCTCTGTATCGGGTCGCTATGGGTCGGAACCAACTCGATAGCACTTAACAACAACTAACCAAAGCTTGGCGGTTCAAACCCACCAGTTGCTACTCAGAAACCCTATACAAGATTGCTATGCATCAGAACTGACTCAACGGTACTTAACAATAACAACAACAGAGACACTAAGTGCCAAGATTACCCCTAGTCAAATATTTCTAATGATTCCTTCTGCACACACTCCCATACCCACACCCTGCTTTCTTAGTTTTCAAGGCTGGCTTATAGAAGACTTGGAATCTGCCTCAGAAGCATACTCATTACAATACAAAGAAAAAATATTTTGCCATAGCATTTCTTAGTTTGAATGCTTCTATCACAGCCATTTGTAGAATGTTCCTGGGTTTATCATTAATCTACAAAACATTAATTGAGAGGACGGGGAACAGAATCAGTGTCACACTATTGTGGAGAGGCAGTTGAATGCTGTTGACTTTTGACTTACAGTGACTCCAAGTGACACAGCAGAACTGCCCCATATGCATTTTTAGGTTGCAATCTTTAAAGGAGCAGATAGCCCCTAGTTGGGGGTGGAGGGAGAACAGGAGAAAGGGAGAAAAGAAGAAGATGGGAAGAGAAAGAAGAGAGGAAAAATGACAGCGAGGAGAGGGCCCTAAGCCTTCTAATTTCTGGTTCCAACACTTTGGGATAGTGAATTATATTCCTGAAAATTGAGACACTAAGTGACCTTTCAACAAATTCCAAGCCCTCTTCCTTTTTCTGTGCTTGAGATACTTTAAGAGAGCTTTTGTTACTTGCAAACAAACAATTCCCAAGTAAAATAAAAATTTAATAAAGCCAATAATTATATTCCAATCAAAGTTACCTTAAAGGGAAATATATGTTTTTCTTGACTGATTAAAATTTAAAACTTGACGAGAGGTTAAATGCATGCATTTATTTTGTTTTCTTTTTCAACTTTGCACATGTGTTTATGAACCCAGGCCTTCCACAGCCTTTATGAAAGAAGAACAGAATTACGTATTCAGACTGAGAACTGCTGTTCCGTGACAGCAGTGTTCTAACAGGGTTTTCATTGTCTTCAGATACCTCTGCATGGCACATCCAGGGGAGGTCCACAGATGACATCCTCACTAACTCTCCCCTTAATGCACAAGAACATTCTGAAAATAAAACTTGCATCTGACTCATGTCATGTTAAGACAACCTGGCCTGGCGCTGCAATGTGTTAACTGGTTTGGATGCAATCACCTGGAGACAGAAGGCTGGATGAACAGACCTTTTAAGAAGTCCCCTGCAATTTCAGGCTCATCTTTAACTCCATTACAAAGGAATGTTAAGCAGCATTTAGTAGGTAGCTTGGCAAAGTACCTGAAAGCACCAACCAACTCCTTTGATGTTCTTGGCATTGATGTCATCATACTTTTGAAACTTTCTGAAGAAATGTTTTTCTTATAGCAACTGTATCTACGTTCACTATAGAGTGTTGATGTGTGTTTTCTCTGGTCTCAAGTTAGCTGAGTACCTTTGAACCATATGGACAGATGCTCCTTTAGAGAGGACCTCAACTTTAGCTCCAGTCTGTGTTTATTTTCACACACATTTAAAAGGAAATTGCTTAACTAGTTCCATGAAACATGAAGAGGTTTCAGAGATATTTGGCTATAATTGGGAAAAAGTAAACAAACCTGAAAATCTACACTCCAGGCAATTTAAGCCTTTCATGCCCCCAAATCAGAATTCATACCGATAGATAAGAAGAGTTTCCTTGCTTTCCATGAAGGTCTAAATGCAGATGTCTTTAAATAGGCATTGAAACCCCACTATTTGCCATAAGTGTATGGGAAATAATGTTTCTTGATGATTTAAATCATATTAAATGGAGAAGGGGAGGGGGGTGGTGGCGACAAAGTACTTATATTGTTTTCAGTTTAACTTCTCTTTGAAGGAATGTCCTATAGCAATATGATGCCCTCACTTTGATCTAACTTGCTGCAGCCCAGTAATTATATGACTGAGATGAATTCTCCACCTGACAGATCCTAATTCTTCATGTGTGGCCATATTCTTTGAAGAGAGAACCAAAAAACTAAAAAGGAAAGCAAGAAAGTAAAAACATTTTGAAAAATAAAACTTGTAACAGCAGTGAATCAGTGAGAATTGAGTCAAAGCAGTAGGCTGGGAAGAAGGCCCTTCTTCACTTGAGGAAAGCCACCGTTTCTCAGAACATGCTCAGGTTCTTCTGGAAATCTATCTTACACAGAATATGTCTCAGTACCTTTCTGTGAATTCATTTGATGATGAATCAACATTCATTCTCTAAAAAAAAAGAGAGAGAATACAGTACACTAACCTGGGCCTTAGGGAGTTGCCTACTTATTGACTACCTCCACAGGAGAAAGAAATGTCTGTCCCAATCTGAATGGGTCTGGGGATAATCAGACATGTAAAAGAGTTCATTCTCTATCATTCCTCAGAGGAAATTGTTTACTGTCTTTCTTGAGTCTGCTTAAAATACTAAAAGCACAGTCTTAACTCAGGAACCTCCTAATCCTAAAAAATATTACTACTGTTTATTTCATTTGCCTTCTAGACACGACGCAGGACAGACTTAAACTGAGAAAGCTCACCAACTGTAGCCTTGTAAACTGCTTTTAATCCAAGATGTCAACAGGATTAATGCCACTGGGACTCTAGCCCCCACCCTAAAACACACATTCTTTGCTGTACCTGTCTCACGATTAATATCTGTATCTACTAGCTGGGTTTTCAAGGGATATGCTGTGTGTTTACCCATGGCCAGGTCTCTGCATTCGTCATGTCTCTGTAGATGCTATTCCAGTCTCAAAGAGACTGTCTCTTTGACCGGTGTACTATTTTTCAGTATCCTCAATCCTAACTGTGATCCCTGCTCTACTATTTTCCACCCCTGTCAATTACCCTATCCATGGTTTAATATCTTTGTGTGTTTCTTTTTAAGGTTCAACAGCAAGATTTTAAACTCTGTTTTGTGTCTTCTTTAGGATGAGCCCTGGAGGCGTAGTGGTTAAAGCCTTGTTTGTTAACCAAGATGCTGCTCTCAGGGAGTAAAATATGACCATCTGCTTCGGTAAAGATTTACAGCCTTGGAAACTTTATGGGATAGTTCTACTCTGCCCTATTGCATCGCTTTGAGTCTGAATCGACTGGATGGTAATAGGTTTAGTTTTGGGTAGGGTCTTTAGAGATGCTAGCGATCAGGGTTTAATTACTGGCTTTGCTCTCTACTAGATAGGAGGCTTTGAGTAGGTTACTTTAATCTTTGGGAGTCTCAGTGTCCTCTTCTGTATAACAGGGATAATTGTTGTTAATGCAAAGTGCAGTCGAGTTAGTTCTGACTCATAATGACCCTGAATAGGGTTTCTAAGGAGTGACTGGTGGGTTTGAACCACCAACCTTGTGGTTAGTAGTCCAGTGCTTATCCAACAGTGCCACACCAAGACAGTCCCTACTTAATTATGGTTTTGTTGTTGTTAAGTGCCATTGAGTCGTTTCCGGCTCATAGCAACATTGCATAGGGTTTCTGAGCAATAGCTGGTGGGTTTGAACTGCCAACCTTATGCTTCAAACTGACCTGGTGATCTAGTGCAGTATCCTGCAGTGCCACACCAGGACTTAATGGTGGTGATGGTTAAGTGCCATGGAGTCAGTTTAGACTTATAGCAACCCTGCATAGGGTTTCTGAGGCTATAAATCTTCATGGGAGAAGAAAGCCTTGTCTTTCTCCCATGGAACTGCTAGTAGTTTCAAACTGCTTGCCTTGAGATTAGCAGCCCAACTCATAACCACTACACTAAAGGTGGTAGTGAGGCTCAAATGAGATAATGTCTATAAACCTGTAAACCAGAATCTAGCAAATAATAATTAAGGCTCAATAAATGTTAGTTATAATTTTTATTAGTCTTCTGGGTCTGTCACAGGACTTGGATGAGTGTTCAGTTTAAGGCAGAAAAAAGCATTTACTTAGTGACTTCTCAATATAAGTCACTTTCCATGCATTACATCATTGAATCCAAACTATCCTGCTTAATAACTGTGTGGCATTAGGTAAGTTATCTCATTCTTACATTTCAATTTTCTTAAAGTAATATAATATTATAGAAATAAAATCTATACCTATATCATAAGGATGAAATGAATATATGTAAAGTGCTTGAAATAATCCCTAACACATTGTAAATGTCCAAATGCTCAAGAAATATCAGCGGTATTATTAAATCCTTATAATAATCCTGAGAGATAGGTATAAGGACCCTCATTTTCTAGGTGAAAATAAACAAGGCTGCAAAGTCTGAAACAACTTGACTAAGATTTCCCAACTAGTAGCTGCACCAGATTTGTCTAACTTTAAAATCCCATGGTCTTTTTGAACTGTATTTACTGTAGGATGCTTCCATTTCATGCTAGAGCACCATTCCAGGGAAGCACTGTAGTAACAACCAGATTTCCAGAGAACTGTACATTAGAGGCAATACTGGAGTAAGGCAGAGCAGGGAGGAGTCTGCAAGGGGCTAGGCTCAGTGGGATGCAGGCAAATGGCTTTCTAGCTTAGACACCATGTAGAGGAATGAAGGCTTAATTGTTAAAACCAGGGGTAAGCATCAAAGAATTTTAAGCATAGGAATGACATGATCTTTAATATATTTTAGAAAAATAACTCTGAAAAAACAACTATTGGGGATGGATTGAAGATAAGATAGCTTAACACAGAGACTGGTGAGAAGGCCTCAATATTCAGTAAGAGATAGCAAGAATAAGATTTGAATTAAGATGACAGCAGTAGAAAGGAAGAAAATGGGAAAGAACTCAGGGACCAGACACCAAATGAACTTGATGATTCTTTCAATGTGGAAAGTGAAATAGACAGGGGAATTAGGACCAAATCTAGATTTCTAAATTAGTGACTGGCAGATGTTGGAGTCATTTGTTCAAAAAGAGAATACAGGGAAAGCAGCATGCTTCCCAGTGAAGGCAGGTAGCAGAGAAGCAAATGATGAGTTCAAGTGTGGACATGCGAAATCGAGATGCTGTGGGACATGCAAGTGGAGATATCTCTAGTTAGGTTAGTGTGATGCTTAGGAGAATATTTCAGGTAAAGAATGAGCTTTGGTATGTCTGTATAGATTGAGAAGAAGCACACATAAGCATTAATTGGTGGAATCAACATGGTTGTGAGTATACAATCAGAGAATGAGAAGTAAGAAGAGAACAGGAATGGGAGTGTCATTTGGAATCCCCAAGATGGACTGAGAGGAAAAATGGAGTAACGTGGAAGAGATGAGCAACTGCCAAATTATAAAGAAGAAAGTATTAAGAATGTGATCAAATACTGCAGACATCATACACATTTGATTGTGGATGGGAGAGATGCCAAACTGCAATGTTTTGAGGAAAGAAGGAGAGGTCATGAAAGGCAAAGGAACCAGAAACTAGACTGAAAACAGGAGAGACCATGGCAGCAGGAGGGAGACAAAGGATAGAAGACTATAATTTTTTATATCCTTCACAGCCACTAATACAATATTCTGTACTTTGTAGGAACACAGTTAAACATTTTTAAAGGGATACTTCTGCCATCTTCTCTAATTCTTTCACTTTATCTCATTTGTTTACTTCCATATTTTCTCTTCTTCTCTCTCCCAGAAATGGGCTGTGGTTCCTTGTTCAAATCCTAGGTGAAGACATAAAGTTGGTCTGTTTCTTCTGGAGTGGTTAAGTAGATTTATATGTAATAGGAACTTCAGCATGCATTTGAGATCAGGCAAGGTACAGAGGAAGCCAGACCGTAAGAGACACAAGTGTCCAGATCCAGGTAATCTTCTTGTTGGACTGCATTTCCAAATGAATGTGACTCAAAAGGAAAATCTTGTTTAGGGAAGGAAAAAACAAAAACCTACCCCAAGAGAGACTTAAAAAAAAATGACAGATGATATTGGGTGGCTTCAATTCAAATTCCAATGGCATAGATTTTCAGGAAATCTAAGGGTTCTAAAAATCTGTTTAAAATGGTATGCTTCTTGATCTTGATAACCAAAGGTATTTCAAAGCATCAGGATTGGGTCTAATTGCTTGTTAAATTAAGGTCACATGTAGGAATTGCTTTTGACCAGACAGTTTCATCATGCTACTGAATAAGAAGGATCTAATGAAGTCTGATCTTTGGATGCCTATCATCATGTATTATCAAGCCTATTATTTTCTCCATCAAAGAAAATACAGCTAGAAAATGTGAGTGGAGGTGGCCGGGGAATGGAATAGGGGGAGGAAGAGGAACAATATAATAATCCTTGATCCATCTATGCATCCATTCAGACCATCCTACATTATCTGTGTTAACCTAGCAAGCACACACCATTTCAACTTGCCTTTGCTTCTCATCATAATTTTAAACTTTCTGTATCACTTAGTAATGTTCTTTTCTCTTCCATGATATTGAGTGTCACAGGTGCCTTTTTCTTTCTCTTTATTACTTTTGGCAATAGAAAAAGATATGTTTTTTTTCTCCCATTGACCTTTTCATATTCCTAGAAAATTGATTGCTTTATGACAAGAGCCAACATGGCTATACGCAGATGCAATTTATCTTTGAACGTGGTCCATCTATGTGCATGTGCCTCTGTGCTAGTGGGCTTCTCTCCCATTGTTTGACTCCTTTTAACTCCATTCAGATCTCTCTACTCACAGTTTGGAATTCACCTGAATTTTCCTGCTGTGAGAGCTGAAAAAGCTGACACCAAGTTGCTAAGACCACAGCTCTGAAAGGAAATAGTGCATTTTTATTGGTGGACCACATTAAAAGATGGGAAGGTAAGGTTTTAAAGCAAGATGCTGCCTGTAATACACATAACCTCTGTATGCACCACAGTGACACTGCCTCATATGTTGGCCATCTCCTCCATAATTAAAGAAAAGCTTTGAAAAAGAATAGCGCTGTTTGATTTCCACACTGAAACATTATTCTGGGAATTCATAGTCTGTAGCTTGCTATGCCCAATCCAAAGGATGGAAATTGTTCACACAAATCTTTTCATGAGGCAGAGGGAGTCTTCTGTATCCCGGTTTCATTCTGCTCTGAGAGAGAAAATTTAATTTCTTATGATTTCTTACTTGTCCATTCAAAAGGTTAGTTGTTGGTTTGTTTATTTCCCTTTAAAAAGTTGTTATACCAACAACCACCTACCATAGGGATCTTCCTAGAGTACTTTTAAATGTTTTTTCTTCTTCTTTTGTCACCCTTTTTTATTGTGAATTGAGTGAAGGTTTACAGAGATGATGATCAGTTTTACAGTTAACAAATCTCAATGATTGCAATCTGCTCCATGTAACAACAGTTAATCCACTTCCTCCCTGTGGTTATTTGCACTCTACCCTCCTCATCTTTATCCTTAGGTAAATGTTGCCCTTGGGATTTTGAATGATTGACCATTCCTTGGTGAACATACCTGTTGTTTCCCCCTGAAATACTGCTGCTTAAATAAGCAGATTTCTGTGCCCCATGGAAGAAGGCCAGAGAAAAACATCAGTAATTAATGGGAAAAGATTAATTAAATGGTGAAAATGAAGTTTTTGTTTTTTTGTTTTTTTTTAAAATGAAAATAGAAGCATATGGATAGGGCTCGCTACACATATCATTTCTATTTCTCTACCACAAAGCCAAGCAATGATTTACATGATGACCTGTTTTGGTAAGATCTTGAGGGAGGTGATAAGGCGGAAATGAGGGTGAGGCCATTCCCACAGAGAGTCTGAAGCTCTGGTTCTGCTCAGAACTCAACAGCCACTCTGTGTGCAGGGCTGTCTGATCTGAATCAGTGCTTATTTCCACAGAATGACCTTGAGTCTGCAACTCTGTCGTCCTTGAGTGACAGCAGGTCCTGCCCAAGAACCTTTTTACACTCCTTCTCCTCTCCTGGAGCACTAGACAGCTGGGTAACAAAGTCTGAGCCATTGAGTGTGATTCCGCAATCTACTTCAAATGTCACTGAGGGTGTTCTTATTGAGATCATTCTAGTCCTTGACGTGTCCGTGGAGTTTAGGAAATCATATGCCAAACCAAGAGAAGATACTGTTTACATCCTTCTTTTCCCTCTACAATTCTATTTCCTAAGTAGGAGGCCTCTGGTCTTCCATTCTTCCTCCAACTCCACCCTCCATGATCAAGTACCTGCTATCTAGGCATTTGTCATCTCTTCCATCTATAATTTTAATAGTTTGAGGGAATAACTGGCAATGCATTCACAAGGTTTGACGTACTCACCACTTTTTGTGTTATAAAGAATATTCTTGGTCTAATGGACAGTGTTCTCTGAAAGAAAACAGAAAAGGGACAGCCAAGGGAGAAAGTGTAAAAGTCACTGGGTCAATTGCTTGAGAAGAAGAGTGTGATTTTCCTCCTGGGTTTGTAAGCTAAGCAAAACTTCTGTCCACTGCACTATGGGCTCATTCTGTATTTGACTCATGGAAAATCAGACAGCAATAGGCAAGAATGTAGAAATATGTTGGGCCTCATCTTTTTAAGAACAAACTGAGTTCAGTTTGCATTTTGCAGCACAAAAACAAGCACAGTTTTTTGAGAAGAGAGATAAAAAGGAGGGCAATAGAACACAATAGAAAAGTCTTTAAATGGGGGTAGGGGGAAGCCCACTGTAGTTTTTCTTCTTGTAATGAAAAGTAAAGGCTACTCAAAGTTAATCATGCTATTCTAAAGGAAATATATTGTGCCAAAATTTATATGAGGAGAATTTCACTGCCTTGCATTGTTTTATTTTATAGCATTGGTTACTTTGAGTCTTATTATTTTCACATTGTTTCTTTGACTATCTATGCCCTAAGGCAGACATATTAACTCATTTTATATTGAGAATCTCATAACATCAAGTAAAAAATCCTAATCCTGATAAAATGATTTACCCCTCAGTTTACTTTTAGTCCCCTACCAGCTTCCCTGAAGTGGGTTTGCTGCCAAGCCATAATACTATTTTAGACTGAGTCATCCAGGCACACTGAACAGCTTTTACTAGGCTCAGAAGGTTTCCTCAGCCCCATTGTTTGAATAAAGAGAATGTGTTCTTCTAAGGATTTGCATTTGAACTGGTTCTAAAGGGAGGAAAAGAGACAGAGTGGAGCCTAGCCCCAAGGGAACACAGACTCTCCTTTCTCCCCATCTCTATGGCTCCCCTAAGAGACATAAGTTGTTGCAGTTGTTAAGTGCCCTCAAGTCGGTTCTGACTCATGGTGACCCTGTATAGGGTTTCCAAGGAGCAGCCGGTGGGTTTGAACAGCCAACCTTGTGGTAGCAGTCTACTGCTTGTCTGATAGCTCCACACCAGAACTCCAAAGTGAGAGAAAGTACATAAGAAGGTTGTTGTATAGATATGCTTTTATTGTTAATTGCTATCCAGTTGTTTCCAACTCATAGCTACCCTGTTACAGGGTTTTCAGGGAGCGGCTGGTGAGTCTGAATTACCGATCTTTCAGTTCAAACCAACCTTGTGGTCAAGTGCTTATCCTACAGTACCACACTAGGACTCCCCCTAAATAAGTATACAGTGCTTCATTTATTCATGGGGAGAAAGTATTTGGAGTCACTCAGACAGTGTGGTTAGAGCCCCCCTCCTGGAGAAACAAAAAATTTAAACACTAGATGCTCTAGAAAATTGCCATATCATCTTCTGAGTGACAGGACCTGAAAAAAATTATAAGGGAATCACACCTTCTGAGGGAAATCCAGGGCATTCCTTGATTGCTCAGACTGGGGCCAAAGATAATCCCGAATGAGAAATGCATCAAGATTCTTGGTGAGGAATCTGTGCCTAGCTAACCAGATTTCAACTTCCTGTCTATGTGTCTTCATTTTTATCCTATCTGCCCAATGGCGTCTCCTCATACCCTCTTCCCCTCCTCACTTAAAAGGCAGTTTCAGATAAATTACTACCCCCTTGTATCTCTCTGGTTTTGCAAGTCCCACTCTGGGCATTTTGGCTCTATAGCTTGCGGTCTCATCCCCTCACATCTCCCCTCGACTCTTACTGCTTTTTATTGTTGGCTATGTTGATGTGAGAGTCCAAAATACTTTTGGAAATGAAGTAGCATCTAAAGTTTCACCAGAGAGGACCCAACCATATGAAAGGCAATTTTGATTATGTCAAAATTCCATTGAGAACTGAGTTAAATGGTAGGTCTGATGGTTATTCAGGCTCTATCTGTGGAGTTGCAATCATGAAAATGAAATGTATCTGGAAAGTGGACCGGAGTCAATAACTCTGGTACCAACAGGCAGTGACATGAACAGGGGTGGGGAAGGAAAATGAGGTTCCAGGTAAGCTGACTGCAAGCAAAAGCTCAGTAGTTGGGGTCTCTGAGGAAGCTGTTGTTGTTGTTGTCAAGTGCCAACGAGTCAGTTCCGACCCACAGCGATCCTGTATAGTGTTTCTGAGAAGCAGCTGGTGAGACTGAACTACTGATCTTGCAGTTCAAATGGCTTTGCAGTCTGGTGCATTAACCCACAGAGCCACACCAAGACTCCTCTGAGGAAGCAGGCATGTGAATATGGAACATTGTGAGACTCAATGGCCAGAGTTCCAGTCCTGCTGAAGTCTGAACCAGGATAACTAGAGTCTGGAGAAGATGGGGAGACTTGAAAGGACATGCAGGTTCACATGTTCACATAGAACAGCATTGGACACTTCACACAGAGAGAAGAACTGGAGAAAGGGATCATATTAAATGTTTGGTGGTGAGGGTGATTTTTTTTTTAACCTCACTTATCCTTCAAGTAATATTGGTTCAAAAATAAAACATGCCTCACCTGTTACCTCTTATAAGAGCTCGTCAATATAAATATCAACAAATAGTGAATACCTATATGTTGGCCTCTGTCTTACATATACGAAACATAGTTGTAAATAACCAGAGAGCATATTCTCTAGTTCCAAGAATCCACTAAATTCTATCAGGAGAGACTAACTCTGGGTAAGCAGATATGAAATGTCTAAAGTGGTAAATGCTCTCAAGAAATGCAAAGTTAGATAGGATGGCCAAGAAAGTCATATCTGGAGCCATAATGTTAGAGCAGAAGCTTGAATAACAAGGCCCCTAGAAGTATTTCAAGTTCCAAGACATCAAATTTGGGCATTGAGAGTTGGGATGGATCAAGTATTCTGATTCTGAGTCTTAGTGTCTATTCATGGCAATTTTTCCTTAGGACTGTGTAGAAACTGTTTTTTTAATGAACCTACAGAGTGACCTCAGCACAAAAAAACAAGGCAAACAATGGAGTGGAGGACGTCTCCTAATGGCTGGTAAAATTTCTTTCCCACACTGACAAGTCTTAGGCCAGCCATGTAGCATAGTACCCAACGGGATGCTAATGTAGCAACACAGACAGCAAAGAGACACCAAGCTCCTGGAAATACCATATGCTTTCTTAGTTGGAGGCAGGGTAGTACTTTTTTGTATTCCTTTAGATTACTCTAAAAGTAAATACTGTGTGTTAGACTGAAATCCTGTTATTCCTAGTCAGACTTCAAATGTAAGCTTAAATTTGTATATGCTATTTTCTCTGGGTCAGTTTATAAACAGGACTCAAGGTACTATAAGTTAGGATGTCAAAGACGCTATTCGTATATCCTACCCAAAACTGCATAAGGACCATATTGTGATAATGAGGTTTCTGATTCACTTGGCTTCCCCTGTGTTGCAGTGGGACTCAAACAGAGTCAGCCTGTAGCACGATGTACCTTTTCTGTGTTCTATCCGAGTCTGACAACATGGCAAGTAGGAGGTCCTGGCTTGTGTGTGTAATTCAGAGACAGGTTTTGTGCTCAATTGGTAAGCTTTCTGGTGCTCAGCCACTGGGACATATGGAGCTGAACCCTCAGAATCTCTGCAGGATTTGGAAGAAGGTGGCAAAATAAAGTAGGTTTTCAAAGTGCCTTTAATAAACAAATAGTTCTTCTAACTGGAATGTGCTCCCCAATAAAATACAGTGTTTCATAAGTATGCCAAAAAGAATGAGAATTTCAATGTTCAGTACATTAAGGATCACACAGTACCTTAACACAGTGCAAGGTACTACGTTAGCCAATGAAAGAGAAATAGAGAAATAAAACACAGAGTACACTTAAATAACAATAACAAAATGAACTGAAAAGCAAAATTAAAAAAAAAAAAAGAACAAAGGCAGAGACTCAGTGAGCAGTTCACGAATAGTAATAAAACAGTGCAGAACTGACTGGACTATCTTTAGGTCAGATATCTGAATGAATCAGATTGGTCCAGAAGACTGAAGTCCCAACTCTTTTATGGGACTGTTTATGTGGTTGTTGAATGCCATCGAGTTGGTCCTGACTCATAGCGAGTGGTGGGTTTGAACTGCTTGTCTTGTGGTTAGCAGTCCAGTGCTTATCCTAGGGACAATATAAGATGGATGTAATTTTGATAAGCAGAGATATGAGAGGAGGGCATTCAAAGGGAAGTGAATCTGATGAGCAAATGTGGGGAGAAAGGAAAACAAAATCAAAGTCAACAAGGCATGGACACAGCCTAATCCTATAAATTACCTTCAAAAAGTGACATGACCTTGGAATCCTTGATAGACCGAGTACTTATCATGCTATAGAAACCTTCTCAGCAAGCTATTGTGCAGCAAAGGAGTTTCCATCAATAACGAAAGGTACAAATAAGCAATTATAAACATCTATCCCATCACTACTTTGACAATACAATATTCTTTATTCCGATTTGACTGAAAGAGTCTTAGAACAAAGGTGGCTGACAATCTGTTGAAAGTTCACCACACCCCAGTGAGTAAATACTTACAAACCATATTTAACCAACAATGAACAAGCTCATACAATCAAAAATCAGCAGAAGGCATAAGAAGTCTGGAAAAGATCTAAGAAATATTTCTTTCCAAGGCTTTGCCTTTTAGCAGGTGACTCTAAACCATCACTAAGATGTGATGCAAGATCATCTAGCCTGCTCTGTAGTAGATATGAGTATGTCTGATGAGAAACCTGATTATATTTATACATAACCTAGTATGGCAAAATTAAGTATCCTTTTGCTTTGTTTCTTCCAAGCTATGCACAATCTCCTCCATTAATCTTCCTTTTTATGACCAGATTTCCATAATATCATTCCACATTTTGGCATTTTCTCTGAGCCCTTCTATATTTCTCCTTAATAAAGCTTATAACTTAAGAGACTCTTACAACTTGTAAAAACACTCCTTTGCCCATTACTGTATTTGATTATTACAATGACCTTATGAGACAGGTCAAGAAAGTGATAGTATTTCTACTTTAAAGATAAAGAGAAGTCTGTGTGGCATAGTTTACTAACTTGTTGAAATTCCCACATAAGCTGCAGATATAAGAACCAAGGTGTCTTCTCTTCTTGTAGACCAGGCTCCATCTACCACGGGCTCTGCTGTTCTTGGGGTTATCCTTTTTCCCTGGTTACACGTTCCTTCCCCACTAACACTTTGGAGAGCGCCTTTACGTTTTCTCAATACTGTACAATTGTTGTTGTTAAGTGTCGTCGAGTCGGTTCCGACTCATAGGGACCCTGTATAGAATTTCCAAGGAGCAGTTGGTGGGTTTGAGCCACCAAACTTGTGGTTCAAAATCAACCTTGCAGTCAAGTGCTTATCCTACAGAGCCACACCTGGATTCCTAGTGCATGACAAACAGTAAGTACTCAATAAATTAAATGTTGGAAGAATCGTACACTCAAACTTAGGCAAATGTGGAAGCTGAGCAGAGATTTAGAGGCGGAGATTGTGGTTCCGTGTCCATCCTGATTTAAATGATAAGGAGTGGTCTGTATGTACCTACTTCGTTACAAAGTGAGACACCATTGTGCTATCAATTGCTATCTCTGAGGATCCAGCAAAAGCCCTCTCCACCTGTTAAGGTGGAGAGCTGAGACCAAGATCCAGATAGATCACACTCTAGCGTCACTTTACTCCTCCATTTTCGCCTTCAATGAGCCTGTCTCCCAGCCTCTGAAGCACTTACTTTCCACCCTCAATCTAACTGCTTTTGGATAATTATATCATTAACTCTTTGCTATGAATAATAAAAAATAAATCACATTTGTGTAGGGCTGTGGAGCAAGATGCCCCAGTGAATAATTTTCAAGTACTTCCATCTCCTTTATCTTCCTTGTCTGATCTCTTACTCTCCTCTCTCTTACCTTTCCAATTAGAATTTCAGCCCACTGGAGTCCAAGAATCTGTATTTTTAGACGGGTCCCTGGGTGATTCTGATGATCAGTGAAGTTTAGAAACCACTGACCTAGAGGACCAGGATCCTCGGAGAGTAAAGGAGAAGCTGAAGAATGAAGCTAAACAAATTACAAAGATCCTCCTGTTTACTTATTTCTTGCTTTGGCTGCGAACCTTAAGGTCAGCGGTTCGAAACTACCAGCCGCTCCGCGGGAGAAAGATGAGGCTTTCTACTCCCGTAAAGATTTACACCCTCGGAAACCCTGTACAGGGTCGCTATGGGTCGGAACCGACTCGATGGCACTTAACAACAACAACAATCTGAAGATGTCCAGAGTCAAGAGAGATTGAAGGATAGATAATCTGGATGTTAATCTTGGATCTCAAGCACATTTCTGGAGAGAATAAAAAAGGTTACTGGAGCTATCTACTTCTACTGGACCCCCTCAGGCCTCCACCCTTGTACATTGGCTTTGCAGAGAGTCCACATTCTCTCTTCAGCACTTGGACAGACTGGCTTCCCAGAGACCCCAGAACATGGGAGAATTACCTTCAGACGTCATTGAAATCAGAACAGCGCCTCGGAGATTTCTATCATAGGCAAATATGAACAGAATTCCAGAGACACCAAGAATATTTACTACAATGTATTTCCACTGATATGTGTGTGTGTATGTTTGTGTATGTATGTATTTATTGTTATTATTTTCAGTTCTAACTCATAAGAGTCAGTTCTAACTCATAGTAACCTTATATAGGGTTTCCAAGGAGTGGTCAGGAGACTTGAACCACTGACTTTGTTGTTAGCAGTCCAGTGGTTATCTTACAACACCACGCCAGGACTCCATGTATGTAGTATGTATTGTTGTTAAGTACTGTTGAGTCCATTCCAACTCAGAGTGACCCTGTTTAGGGTTTTTGAGGAACAACTGGTGTGTTTGAACTGCCAATCTTGTGGTTCACAGTCCAATGCTGATCCTACAGTGATGTATGCATTAGGGGACTTCCAAAGGTTCATGGAAAATTGGAACAAAAAGATAATCATACATTTGGTAGATGCTTAGTACTTGTTCAACTATGACTCAAACTTCTTGCTATAGAGGAAATCATTAACACATATGGACATGACACCCTATTAATGGAAAGCAAAAACCCTGATTTCTCTAGTGTGTATTATTAGCTGATGGCACAAAGATTTTAACAGACATGTACTCTGGTGCAGTGTACATAAATTCTCAAAAACCATGTTACAAAGTAACATCCTTTTGTGTGTGTGTGTTACTTCAAATCTAAATTGCAACTTCTCAAACTGTTACTTGTTAATCATAATAGATTCATCCAGTACTAACATATTATTGTTGTGATTAATAGGTGAGGCCCTGGACACCTTCAATCACTACAGTGAATACTCTTTTTGGCAACATGAAGAACAGAGGAGAAAAATCTGCAGAAGGGAAAATGGAAAACCCAGGCTTTCTTAATTGCATGTTCACTCCATACTCCTGCATGCAATGATTTTAACTGACTGATAGTTGACTGGGAAGTGTGTAACTTCTGCCCTGGGGTTGCTGACCAGCAGATCATCTCTCAGATTCTCTATTGACAGTATATGGATGCTAGAGGTAGGGTAAGAAAACTGTAAAAGGAAGGAGTTCTGGGAGTGGAATTAGGTAAGATAAAGGCAAATTTTTCCAGTTGGTGTGTGTCCGTGTGTGAGTTTTTTTTTTTGTTGTTGTTGTTATTGTTGTTGTTGTTTTCAGAAAAAATATAAGCCATTCAGTTCTAAGAAATTCTATCTCCAAGGCTGCTGTAAACTATCACACCTGTAGGCTTTTATTTCTCACAGAGGACCTGTAAAATCCAAGGCAGCAAATCAGAATTCTGTGTGGTTTAGAGGGAATGCAACCACAGATTCCAGCTAAGAGAGAAAAGATCAATTATCCCATTCTTTACATGCCAGGTCTTGTAGTCAGAAAGCCCCGTGTAAGTGAAACGTGAGCCACAGTCAGGGCCAGGGCAGAAGAAACGTAAGCCGAAACCTGTATTATGCATAGTAAATGCCTTTTATGGTGTTGGTATTGGAATGGCCAGTCTAGTACACATGATGAGCAACGATTTCTGACAGATGGCATTCCGTGTTTGAGACTTGAGCTGACCCATGGACTAGCTGAGTCCATTCATTAAAAATTGTTCAGTACCGGAACCCTCCTTTTACTTGCAGTTGTCTTAGTACACACACAGTCAAGGCAGAGATGTGTTCCAAGATGTCGAGACGCACATCTTTCACTGCTTGAAGTATGGAACTTCATGCTTCCTCTGAGTTCCCACCCCTCCATGACACTGACTGCAGTTGTAGTTTCTAAGGAGACTCATGAAGCCAGGGACCACCAGATGTCTGATGATATTCCCCCTACACACAGGTAATCCTATATGCAGGTAGTCACACACTTGTCTGTCTCCATTCTTGATTGAGTTCTTTCAGATCAGGGAGCTTGTCTGGTTAGTCACTGTGTTCCTGTCCCTTTATGCAGCATCTGTCACCTAGGAAGGGCCCAATAATACTGTACAATGAAGACTTTAGTATTTTATCATTTGTCTGTGACATGCTGCATGGTCACATGCATCCACCAGTCATTTCTAATGAGTCCAAATTAGCATGTACCAGCTGTTCCGCGGGAGAAAGATGAGGCTTTCTGCTCCCGTAAAGATTTACAGCCTCGGAAACCCTGTACCGGATCGCTATGAATCGGAACCGACTCCACGGCACATAACAATAACAACAACAACCCCCAAGTATACTAGGGGACTTTTGATCTGGAGAAGAGGATTACATTCAGATATGATGACATTTTTTAGTCTTCGCTCTATAGCAAGGTTTATAACTGTTGCTCAGCATTCTTTTGCAGTGGAGGCAAGTAAAGCAGAAACAACCACTGCATTCTTGGTGGACAAGGGGTCCATCTAAACTGACGAATCATGCTTCAAAGATGGGGAAGGTAGGTGGAATGCTGGGTCTTTCTGGCAGGCATTAGTACAAACCCTAGAAGGCAGCATGACTAGAATGACAGTCACAATTCTGTGGGCAGCCCATTCCTTGTCTATCTCTTCTAGGTTCTACTCCTGCCAAGTTTCCAGAGCACATCCTTCTTCGTCCCCACCTCTGATATACAATATTCCTCTACGTTAGACATTATGGGGATTCAGACATGAATAAGACCTATTCCTGCCTTTGAGGTACTCATGCCTGAGTTGACAAGACTACTGTGTAAGTCAATGACTAAGAAATATTGTGCTTTATAGAAGGAGCCAAGAGCACTGTGGTTGGTGTTTAGCTACTAAGCAAAAGGGTGTTGGTTTGAACTCACCAGTCACCTCAGGAGAAGGGTCTGCTTTGTATAGATTACCAAAACCAAACCCATGATTGTTGAGTCAATTCTGACTCAAAACAATTTTATAGGACAGAGTAGAATTGCTCCATAGGGTCTCCAAAACTATAAATCTTTATGGAATCAGATTTTCACACCTTTCTCATACAGAGTGGGTGGTGGGTTCAAACTGCTGACCTTTTTGTTATCAGCCAAGTGCTACTGAGACTCCATCCATAAAGACTGCAATGTTGGAAACCCTAGGGGTCATTCTACTTCATCCTATAAGGTTGTTATGAGTCTGAACAAACTTGACAGAACTGGGTTTGGTTTTTGGTTTATGCTCTATGGTTTTGACTCCAGTGAGATATGGTAGGAAATCCATCTAAAATGAAGAAAGTCTGAGTCCTGATTTTAAGTTATATTTTAGTAAATCAACCCCAGGTTCCTCATCTGCAAAATGTCAATTTCAATGCCTACTTTATTAGCACAAATGGTTGTTTTAAATATTTACTGAGATAATCCAGGTAGAAGCACATTTAAAAGGATACAAGTCTGTAGATACTAGATTGCCTTCTCTTCCACATCATGCTTTTGTTTATTTAAAGTCTAATGTGTGTGTATGTGTGTGAGAGAGAGATAGAGAAAAAGAGAGAGAGAGAGAGAGACTGGTTACACATGCACACATATCAATACACTTAGCAAAAGGGCCTGTGATGGGGAAGGAGGAGGGTTGTATACCATGGAAATATTTAGAGGGGACAATCTGAACCAGAGCTTTGAACAGATTCTGCCTGATTCAGTCACAGCTAATGATGCCAAACCAGAATGGACACAAATTTGTAAAACACTATGGGTGTACTCACAGCAGTAATCAAATGGAAAAAATGATAAGTCAATGCCATGCTAGAAATGTAATCTCCCTCTTAGAAAACAAGGGCATCTTGCACATTGCATAGCAACCAAATTTCTTGATCAGCCGAGTCAGAAATATTGCTGCCTCCATCAGAGGCACTTTGAAGGTGTGTGGCTCTTCACAGTCACCCATAGTGAGGCTTCCGTTCCAGGACTTCAATCTGTAATTGCCCCCTATTTGGTTATCATTCCAGTCCACCCACATTTTACAAATTAAAGACTGTCCTGATATCACTGTGTCAGTCATGACTGAATTGGGTCAAATCAGTTTGAAGCCCTGAATGTGAATCCAGGAATCAGATATTAAACCTTCCATGGCTTCCTAAAATAAACTGCTTATGTATTAAAATTAAAGGCATTTGTTGTCAAGATATCCTCAATCTTGGGCTTCTTAGACTCAGTGCCAATTAATGTGGCCGTCTCCCATTCTTTTTTTTCCTAGGTTCTCCGTTGGTGAGAATGGGAGACGGCCACATTAATTGGCACTTATCCTCTAAATTGGGCCCTTTATTACATATCAGACAATACATCCAGTTTTATTATTTTATTATTGCTTCATGATAAAGCATTATCTGCTCATAGCCATTAAGCCACCACTTAGGAAGAGATGACATCGCTGGCTCTTCCTACAGGGGTTAATGAGTTGCCCTTGAGTGACCTCAAAAGTTCATTATTTATACAGATTCCTAAGGGTGGAGGCTGGGGAGCAAATAAATAGGGAGAAGAGACAGACACTGGGTAGAGACTGTTAAATGTTGTTCAATCAGAAGTCCTTCACCTTGAACAGGTTTTGATGCTTCTGAAACCTATTGCAGAGATGGTGCAAGCTACTTCCCATCTCTGCGTTCCAGCTTTCTGAGAATCCTTAGGAGAAGGTGTGGGAGGGACAAGAGGTGACATTCCATCTTGTTGAGTGGCTGCTGGTGAAGGCAAGCTCTGACACCAACTGGACCAATGTCAATTTTATAAACCAAGGCCCAGCCATCTGTGTACCTGGTTTCCTCAGTATCCTGGCTGCAGGTGGGGAGGGGAGAGGGAGCTTCCACAGTGTGCGTGCAGGGTTGGCACACACATTATGCAACCCTAAATGCATTAGTACTATCTGCTTGTTCTCAGTGTCATGAACAGTTTGTTATTTATGAACCCCAGCAGCCCTTGACATGTTACTAATGCTAAAGTAAAAGGCGATGAGTAAAGGTCCTTCAGCAAAAGAAGCATAAAACGAGGCCCTTAATCATCCCCTCTTCCTTTTCCTTGTCATCCTCCAGAATGATCTTTTTATTTTTTGCATTCTGTTAGACATGGTAATAATGTATGTGAGTCGGCCATGAGACTGAATAAGATAAGTGATCAAAGCACTCTTTAAAGGATACTTACCTGCTAGTAAGCAAAGGGAATAGGCTCTATTTGTAACTGCATCCATGGTACAATTAGAGTGGGAAGAAGGTCTGCCTGTACTTGTCTCTTACCTACCAAAAAACAAAACTAAACTAGCTGCCATTGAGTCGATTCTGACTCATGGAGATCTATGTGAGTCAAAATAGAACTGTGCTCCATATGGTTTTCAGTGGTTGATTTTTCATAAGTAGAACATTAGAGCGCTCGTCTGATGCATCGCTGGGTGGATTTGAACCACCAATCTTTTAGATAACAGCTGAACACGCTAACCATCTACATCACCCCAGGAATCCTTCTGACCTACAAGGACTAACAATTAGAACAGGAACTCAAATTTCAGTTAGAACTTTTTACGGGACACCAAGAATAAACCTGCCTTCTGAGAGTAATGTTATTGCTAATATGCTGACTCATGAGCAATAATTATGTAGTCAGCATTTAACATGTGCAAGGTGTGATACTGAGTGCTCTGAGAGATATAGGACACCGTCTTTGGTCCCCAGGAACTTAGAACTCAGTTGAAAAGATAGGCTATGTGGAAAGAGAAAGGTAGGGTTTTGCAAGAGTAACTGAAAGCAGCTAAAGGAATAGGGAAAGCAAGTAAATTATCTGGGTGCAAAGGGAAAATTAGATAAAAGCTTGAAGCAGTAAGATGTGCTGAGTTGGACCTAGGGACATAAATTGAAAGTGGAGAGGAACACAACCATTTTAGATTGGCTGAAAAACAAGAAACATTCAATAATGTATTTATCCATTCATTCAACAAATGCTACCTGAGTGCCTCTCATATGGCAATGGACATTATGCTAGACCTTGAGGAAGTAGCTGTGAACAATGAAAACAGACATGGTCCCTACCCTGAACATTTGTGATCCTAGTGAACACCACAATTGAGGCATTAACGAAATGTTTCTGGGCTACAAGGAAGCATGTGATTCTGACCAGGGTAGTTAGGAAGAACTTCTTAGGAGAGAGAGCCTGGAGGATGCCAATATGGGAGATAAGGTTAAGAGCAGATTGGGGTTCAGGATGGGCACAAGAAAAGTCACAAAGACATGAAAGTGCTGCGTATATTTGAGAATAATAATAATAATGAATTTTAGAGTGTGCAGGCCCTATGCTATTGAATGAGGTAGGCAGAGATAAGACCAATATGGCATCTTGTATGCCAAGCCGGCTTTGTACCACAGGCAGTGGGAAGACAATGAGCGTTTCTGAGCAGGTAACTAAGCTTGATGCAGATAATGACATGAGGGAGGAGATGACAATTACTAGAGAAAGGCTTGAGCAGCATGACCAGTGCAACTATTTCAGGCATGGCTTCCTACAGTCTGTCACAGAACGCACAGTCACCCAAAAAATCTCTTGCTGACTCAATGTTTCCATCTGCAAATTAGGGAAATTACACCCACTGTTTCTAGAAACCTTTTTAAAAGTTCAGGCTGAGGTACAGAGAGCTGACGGGCAAAATCATTCAAGCATTTCCATGTAGTTTCTCTTCATTTGTTTAAAGTGGATAGCACACAAGGAAATCATGCTAACAAGTCTGCCAATATGTTAAGACCATAGCTCTCTCTGCTTGGTGCCATTTCAATTATTGCTCAGTTAAAAGAAAGTCTTTTCTCTGGATTGAATGGTCCACTATTATTGGATTACTTATTAAAGAGACTGATAGGCTGAAGCTGTTTTCATTTAGGATCTGTATGACATGTTCATAAATGAAATGGAGAGTTGCCATAGTTACCTGTGTGTGCTGTTAACCAGAGCACAATCTCCACTAAAATCTCTCCATCAAGGTCAACTAGACATTTTCAATCAGCGCCAAATAATTTGCAGCCTAATGGAAGTTAATGAAATTATTAAAAGAGCAGAAGAAATTGAAAATAAAGTTAATATGGATATATTTTATAGTATATTATGTTTTAGTGACCAGCCATTTGTGTGAGGTTTTTACCAGCCAGCAACTCTGCAGCATAACTGGACATCTGGAGTGAAGTTTAGAGTAAAAACACATTTGGATTTTGGCACAGATTACTGCCTTTGAATCCAGCCCATCATTAACAGCTTCTGTACAATATTGTTCTTCCTCGAGGGACTATAAAAATGAACCAAACCTTTGTTCAACCTAAACTTCCTGTCTTGGTCAGCTGTTCTTACTAACTTCCCATCTTAGTGACCCTAATGTTTCCACTGGAAATGTCAGAACACAGAGGAAGGAGTATATACTATTGGATGTGCCTGTCTACTTTTTAAGTAGCGCATTCTGCTTTAGTAGACCAAAACCAAACGCACTGCCATCTAGTAGATACCAGCTCATAGCAACACTGTGTAGGGTTTGAGAGCCTATAAACCTTTAAGAGAGAAGTAAGATTCATCTTTCTTCCAAGGAGTGGCTGGTAGGTTTGAAATGCTAACCTTGAGGTTAACAGCCCTACACCCAGTCCACAGCATCATCAGGGCTCCTTTTAGTAGACCAAGAAGAAGCAAAGCAACATCATTACATGAAGTAATCATTAGCTCACTGCTTTTCAAATCTTAATGTGCATACAAGTCACCTGGAGACCTGGCTACCTACAGATTCTGTTTCAGCAGGTCTGGGGTGGGGCCTGAAAGTCTATGTTTCTAATAAGTTACCAGTTGACGCCGATGCTGCTTGTTCTTGAACCATGTCTTTAGTAGCAAGGCCCTAGATTGCTTCATCATTTGCTTACTGGAATCAACATACATTAGCCCTAAAGTCCTTACACATCTACCTAAGTTTTATGCATATTCACAAAGGTGTTAGAGTTGACTTTCACTAAGATATTACACAGTTTCCCATCACCAGGACCATTAAAGGAATGGTTCTCCGAGGGACTTGCAATACCTTTTGTAGGAATTTGCATTCAATTTATAATTATTAAGACAAATAATCAATAATAGCTAAAATGTGGAGCAAGTGAAATGCCTTCATCCCAGGGCAAAATAACATTTCACTGATTTTTATTCTTTAACAACAAATAAAGCACAAATATGAAGTAAATCAGTGAACTCCAGGCAAGCCAGAATTCCACTAACCTGTGACATTGATAGAAATCATAGAGAAAGTATGAAATTCAAAATTGTTATTTACTTAAAACGTAACATTTCCTTAGACTATGACACAGAATAACATTCTATATTGTGATCTATTTTTAAGGAAGATCCAATTGTGTGCCTACCCCACCCCACCCCCCACCCCCTTGGCAGAGTACTGATGTGGCACTTTAAGATAAGCATAGGACCGTAAGGTCTATTTGAATTGCAAGGTGGTGGTTCAAATGCACCAGCCGCTCCTCCGAAGCCTTATACAGGGTTGCTATGAATCTGAACCAACTCGACGACACTTAACAATGCCTTATATGAATCACCTATATAGTAAATTTGTTGGACAGTATTTAACTCAAGATTTATTGGATTTTATACTTGGAAAAAGGGTTTACAAGTTAGTTATCTTATTAAAACAAGAGATTGCTAGTACTCTCTGCTAACTTGGTAAATGAAACTCCTCATACACTGAACTAATTAAATTCCCACTTGTTGTTCAGAATGAGTAAAGACACATCTCCTTACTGTGGATTGTTGTTGTGGTTGTTAGGTGCCATAGAGTTGGTACCAACTCATAGCAACCTTATGCACAGCAGAACGAAACACTGCCCGATACTGGGCCCACCTCACTAATGTTACCACGCTTGAGTCCATCGATGCTGCTACTTGGCCAATCCACCTCATTGGGAGTCTTCCTCTTTTTCTCTGACCCTCCACCTTGGTGGTGGTGGCTATGTGCCGTGGAGTTCTAACTGACTCATAGCGACCCTGTACAGGGTTTTTCTGAGGCTGTAAATCTTTACAGGAGCAGAAAGCCTCATCTTTCTCCCACGGAACAGCTAGTCGTTTCGAACTTTTGGCCTTGAGGTTCGCAGCCTGATTCGTAACCACTGCTCTACCAAACATGATATCCTTCTCCAGTGACTGGTCCCTCCTGACAATATGCCCTAAGTATGAGAAACAAAGTTTGGCCATCCTGGCCTCCAAGGAGCACTCTGGATGATTCTCAAACTTTGTTGTTGTTAAGTGCCGTCGAGTCAGTTCTGACCCATAGCAACCCTGTATAGGGTTTCTGAGGAGCAGTTAGTGAGCTTGAACCGCCGACCTTGCAGTTCAAACGGCTTTCCAATCTGGCTAATTAACCTATAGTGCCTCACCAAGGCTCTGAAAACTTTTAGAGTACACCAAAATCATCTGGAGGACATGTTAAAACACAGATTTCTAGACCATATCCTCAGAGTTTCCAAGTGATGCTGATGCTGTTGGTCTGAATATTGTATATGAGATGCAGTCTACATCACTACTTCTCATCTTTGGCTTCATATTTGAATCATCCGGGGAGCTTTGAAAATTCTAGCATCCATGAATGTCCAGACAAATTAAATCAAGACTGCTGTCAGGCAAGACTCAGCTATCTGTTTTTGTTTTTTTTTTAAGCTCCCAGGTGATTCCAATGTGCTGTCAAGGCTAAGAACTAATAGGTGTAGTGGAAAAGTTATTTCTTTTAGCTGAGGAGTACAAAATAATTATTTAGAGCTCATATTGGCTTCTTGTTGTTGTTAAGTGCCATTGAGTTGGTTCTGACTCATAGCTACCTTGCATTAGGATTTCCAAGGAGTGGCTGGTGGGCTTGAACCAATAACCTTGTGGTTATCAGTCCAGTGCTTATCCTACAGCACCACTTGACAATTTATAATGATTTTGAGATGTCCCATAGGTAGGAGTTAGAAACATGTGTAACATTTAAATTTTATCAGATTATTTAAA
>NW_006408526.1:2527073-2541447 GCF_000296735.1 Chrysochloris asiatica
GACCCTGTACAGGGTTTCCGAGGCTGTAAATCTTTATGGGAGCAGAAAGCCTCATCTTTCTCCCACGGAACAGCTGGTAGTTTCAAACTGCTGACTGTGAGGTTAGCAGCCCGATTCATAACCACTATGCTACCAGAGCTCCTTTAATAACCCTGATTAGGGTTTCCAAATAGATGCTTGGGGTTTAAACCACTGACCTTGCAGTTATCAGCTCAGTGCTTATCCTACAGTGGCACATCAGGACTCCTTGCATAGTATGTTGTTGTTAAGTGCCACTGATCAGTTTCAACTCATAGTGGTCCTGTATAAGTTTTCCAAGGAGCTGCTGGTGAGCTAGAATCTCTGACCTTGAGATTCAAACCAACTTTGCAGCCCAGTGTATCAACCCACAGCACCATACCAGAACTCCTTGCATAGTATAGTAAATATTGTTAAATATGTATACAGTTAATTTTTTTATTATTTTTTTTAAGAGAGAGGAAAAAAACCCACCCCATTACAAAGGGAGAATATTTGCAAATAATATATCTTTATTATTAAAAATATATAAAGAATTCCTATAACTCAAAAAGATCAATAAACCATTTTAAAAATAAGCAAAGGATTTGTATAACCTCTAAGAAGTTATACAAATGGCCAATAAGCCCTTGAAAAGGTACTTAATATCCTTATTCATTAGGAAAATACAAATTAATTCCACACTGAGATACCATATGCCACCCATTAAGATAACTAGACTAAAAAGATGAACAGTCATAAGTGACATGGAGTAAGCTCCAACTCATAGCAACCCTGTATAGGGTTCCGAGGAGTGACTGATGGGTTTGAACTGCAGTTAGCAATTCAAACTTATCCTACAGTGCCACAGAAGGACTCTATAAATGTTGAGGATGTGAAGATGGTGTGGTGCTGTGGGTTAGTGCACTGGACTGCAAGGTCAGTTCAAACCACAAGGGCGGTCGGTGGTGGGAATGTAAAATGGCATATCCATTTGGGAAACTGTCAATCTTCAAAATTAATATTACCTGACAATTCCATGTCTACATACTCATGTATACCCAACAAAATTTAAAGTCTATATAAAAACCATTTCAAGCATTTCAAGAGGTAGCATATGATCAAGTACCAATAGTACTGAAGAAAGAAGCCCAAACCACACCAAACCGATTCAGAAGAAGGCGTAGAAGGAAGGCTATCATTACTGATGTCAGATGGATCTTGGCCAAAAGGAGAGAATACCAGAAAGATGTTTATTTGTGCTTTACTGACTTTGCAAAGGCCTTTACAACTATGGATAGCATTGTGAAAGACTGGGATTCCAGAACACTTGTGTTCATGAAGAACCTATACATAGACCAAGAGGCAGTTGCTAGAAGAGAAGAACAAGGGGATGCTGAATGGTTGAAAGTTGAAAAAAATCTTCAGTTTCATCAGCTTTGGCATTAGTGGATGGTGCATAAATTTGAAAATGCCCACGTATTGTGTAATTGGTCTTCTGTACACGTAGGAAAGGATGAATTTGTCAGTGTAAATATTTAGGTGTACTGGTCTGCTACAGTGTTTTCATTGTAAAGGTTAAACTGGTGTTTGTGTTTATGCATAAAAACGTAATACCATCAAATTGATTCTGACTCATAGCTTCCCTATAACAACCTTGTAGGACAGAGTAGAATTGCTCCTTAGGATTTCTGAGACTGTAAATTTTTCTTGGAGCAGACTTCATTTATCTCTCAAGGAACAGTTGATGTTTTTGAACCGCCGACCTTGTGGTTAGCAGCCCAATGTTTAACCCACAATGACACAAGGAATCTTTTGTTTATACCTGACAACAAAAACAAAAACACTTACTGACATCAACTCATAGCAACTCTATATAGGGTTTCTGAGACTGTAAATCTTTATGTGGGAAGAGAGCCACATCTTTCTCCTGCAGAGTAGTTGGTGTGTTTGAACTGCCAACCTTGCCGTTAACAGTCCAAAGCTTAGTCCACAGCACCACCAGTCCCTTCTAAATTTGATATGTGAGCTACTTTCTGAAAAATAGCTAAGATTTCAATTAAAGCCTGTAGCATGGTGATTGGCCATTCCTTATGCTGCTACTCTGTAATGCCTGCCAAAGAAATATTAGAGTGAAAAGTGAAATATGACTGCGGTGGTGCTACATTATTTATTTTTAAGTGCCATCAAGTTGTTCTGACTCATAGGGTTTCTGAGGTGGGTTTGAACCACAGACCTTGCAGTCTAATGTTTATCCTACAGTGCCACACCAGAACTCCATAGTGCTACATAACCATATAGAATATACAGAGAATGTCTTCTATATGCATGACACTGCTAAGAGGTATGTGGGATACAAAACGACTAGACAAAACCCCCTCAAATGGACTCTTTAGATATAGCCATTTTCTTGGTTAACTTTCATCCATGGTACTTACAGCATTTCAAAGACATAGATTAAGCTCTGTGAGTATGAGATTATACTCAGCATTCTAAATGAAAAGGAATGAGAATATGAATTTATTTGATGTTTAATAGAATGTTTTCTATAAAATTATAAGTAGTTTTGTATTTCAATGTTGAGAACAGACTCTATTTCCTTTTCAACCTTTACCATAAACTATAAATATCTTGGGGTTTAAAAAAAGTTTTTTTTTTTTTGCATACTTATTATCTTTCTTTGCTACCATATTAAAGGCTCCAAGTAGGCAAGGACCATGTCTGTCTTATTCCTCGTTGCACCCTAACACGGGCTACAGTATTTGTTGCTATTGTTGTGAAATGCTATGAGTTGGTTCCGACTCATAGCAACCCTGCTCATAGCAACCCTGTATAGGGTTTCTGAGAAGAAACCTGGTAGATTTGAAACTTCGATCTTGCGGTTAGTACTCCAGTGCTTATATCTTACTGTGCCATACCAGGACTTCAACACAAGCTACAATACTTAACATATAATAAAGTTTCAATATCTATTTGTTAAATAAATAAAAGAACCCAAATGTCCCTGATTCTAGTGACACCTACCTTATACCACAGCAGTGAATACTTTATCATTGTAGTATTATCTATTTACTTAGGAGATCATGTTTCTTATGCATTTGACACCATCCAAACTCTTTCCAAATATTACATTAAAATTTTAAAAAATTGAATTGATGCAGTTTTGCTGTATGCAAATTAATCCATCTTTCTCTCTCCCAACACTATTTGACATTCCTAACTGCTTGATACAGAGAAATTTTATGATGATAGTCCTTACTCTTACTAACCACATTGTGGTAAAAAATGAATGGCATGTTCCAACTAATTCAGCCAGTATTAACTTTATTTCCTCCTGCCCAGAGAGGTAAATAGAAATGGTTACCATGGAAAGTCACAAATACCACTGACTGCTATTTCCTCATTTGCCACTCTATCAAATATTAGGAGCATAAACAACAAGGGTTCCTTCCAATGGCTGACTTCTAGGCATGTGCAGGGCATTAGATTCACAGTGTTTGTAGCCCATTAGGTTCCCTGGCTTGAGCAGAACTAGGGTAATACTAACAGCGAGTATTTAATGAGCATTTATCCAATGCCAGATACTGTACTAAAATTTTTTATACATTGTCTCATTTCATCCTTACAGCAGGCTATAATATGTTAGGTCTTATTAGTAGCACTTTTTTTTTTTCTTTCTTTTTTTTTTTCTGTATCAGTTGGAAACTGATACAGAAGAGATGATAATTTCCCCAAGTTTAGTCAGCTAATAGGGAGCAGAAGTGAAGTACTACATTTTTAAAAAAAAATCATAATCGTGCCTTCATAGTATTTTTGTGCTGGGAATAGAAATAAATAAATGAACATTTACTTAATAAAGGTCAGCTTTTCTTATCATTTCTGTAGCTTTACATCCTAAATCAGAATTGGCATCTTCTTTTCCATCCTTGTGGTACTGATGATTCGAGATCCCTGCTTAGGGTTCCGCCTCTTTACTCCTGATACTGACATACATCTCTGAATCAGAATTACCTAGCCTTTGAACAACATGATGCCAAGGAATTGGATTCTCTTACAGTGTTCAGGTTGGCTTTGGGAGAAGAAAAGATAAGGCATAGTGAAACGCACACCTTGTAACCCCGAGGTCTTTCTGATCTAAAATTGTTCACTCATTGTGAAGCGGGTGATTTCCCGGCCTGCCTCAACTACAGGACCCTGGAGATTCACCTGCCTGTGGTCCTATAGTCAAATTAACCCCACCATGCTCACCTGATTCCAGAAAAACACAGTGATGAGTAACAGAATAGGTAACTTGGAAATCTTATATTATTTACAGTCTCAGGAACCCTAAGGGGCATCCAAAAGGGTCGCTATGTGTCAGAATTGAGTTGATGGCAGTAGGTTTGGGTCAATTTGGTTACCAACACAACAAAACAGCAAATAGATTATATTGAAATGAAACTATGGACCCCTGGTATATACTTAAGAGCTGGAAACCTAAAAGGTAACTAAGATTTTTTAAAAACTGAATTACTGTACAACTAAATTTAGTGACTAACTCCACTAAATAAGAACCAAGAGGTAACCAAGAAGTACTGCACTGAGATGCCAGATAACTCCGATGTGACCATGTAAACACACCTATCTAGGAATCAATTTTCTAACCTAGTGTAAAAATGAGTCCAAGACTTATACGTGGACATGTCATTTGAAGATGTCAATTTCATGCCTGGAGTCCTGGTGTGGTGCTGTAGATAAGCACTGGACTGCTAACTGCAAGGTTGGTGGTTCAAAGCCATTAGCTGCTCTTTGGAAACCATATACAGGGTCACTATGGGTAGGAACCGATTCAATGACACTTAAAAACAAGAACAACAGTCTATACTTAAATATCAATCTCATTGCAGTTGTTAATTGCCACCAATTTGGTTCCGAATCATAGCACCCCTGTATAAGGTTTCCAAGGAGTGCCTGGTGAACCACTGGGACCTTGCAGTCCAGTGTGTGATTCCACAGCGCCACAGCAGGACTCCATAAATCTCTAAGGTAAGTCACAATTTTCTAAGTTTTCTTTTTCTTCACCAGAAGATTTCTCCTCTGCAGAATGAGCCTCATAATTGCTTCGATTTGCCACTTCCCTCTGATAGAGTTTATGTATATCTGTAATAGATACACACTTTCATAAACATGAGTTGAAGTCAATTTAGATAACAACTGATAAGAAATTAAATATTTAAAGTTGCTGATTATGTAGTTATTGCAAATGTCTGATAGTATCCCATATTGGGGGAAAAAAAAATGATTACCTCATCTTGGAAGTCTTCCCTACTGCTCCAACCCCAAGCTACAACTGCTGCATATTTACTTAAACATGAATTCATAGTTGTTTATCTCCTGCTTTCATATCCAAAGTTGTGGAAAAGGGATCTTGATGAATTTCAAATTTCAGAGTTAATTGTATAGTGGGTATTTATTTAACTTTAAGATAAAAAGGTAGGGATCTGTTTTTCTTTTGACTAATGATACAGTTCATTTTCTCCTGAATAATAGATATATTCCAAAAATGCATGAAAGTCTACTTTCTGCTTCATTTCCTGTAAATAACTTTACACTTACTTCAAAGCTGGCCTTTATGCTTGATAGAAATCCATGTTACCAACAACCTGAAGAGAAGAGGCCTGAATCAATAGGGTGAACATTAAAATAATTGTATCTTGTTTTGTTTACTGTACCTTGAACACCTTTTGAGGGTTTATAATTCTGGGGATGCCCTGAACAGTTTGAGTGAAGTATCTGCCAAAAATTACATCTGACTAGTGCTGTAAATTTTTTTTCCACTGCTGTTTTTTTAAAAAGTGTCATCAGGAAAGCTTAACTACAACAATTCTCTTTCAGTGTCGTCAATTTTCCATGAGTTCAGGCAGGCCTCAAATACACAGAAAATTGTTAAGTGGAAACCAGGCAAAAAAGGAAAGGAAATGTTGTATCAGAGAAATCAAGTTTAAGCTACAGACTACTGAATTGTACAGTGAAATCAAATTAACTGTATTCACTGGAAACAGAATTCAAATTAGCTTGCATTTGGTTAGTGAGAGGAATGAGGAAACTATAAAAATAGACACCAGTCTTGTTGGCCTTTGTTTAAAATAGTAATTCCCAAGACTAAATTTCTCTTACTGTCTTTAATACACCCAGATCAAAAGAAGCAAATCTGCCTGATTTAGGAAAACCTTTAGGGAAAATTCAATTCCTTTTTCTTTTCAATAAAGACTTTGGATAAGATTCTAAGTTTACTTTAGCCTATGTGTCTTGAGAACTGGTCTACACATTTACTAGGAACCAGAGTGTTCCCTCACATGATCTAAGCTTTGGAATGCCTTTGTTTCTTGCCTTGCTGATAGAAGAATAACAAGTATTGTACTGCCCACAAACTCATTGAGTCTCCAATTTAATATGCTCCGTGCATGCGTGTGTGTGTGTGTGTGTGTGTGTGTGTGTGTGATAAAGACAGGCATAGGAAGGAAGGATATGAAATGATGTGAATACTTACGGTTAATATTAATCACCTGGTTGTGTTATTATGAGCAAATTAGAATTGGGTTAAACCCCAAAATTGTTAAACATATTGGTCTTTAATACTTGGCTCTTAAGAGACTTTTGGGGATTTTTAGACAAATCTTTTTGATGTGCTGATCATAATAAAGAATCCTGGTGTGGCACTATAAGGTAAGCACTGGACTGCTAACCTCAAGTTCAGGAGGTCAAACCCACCAGCAACCCTATACAGGATCGCTAAGACTTGGAACTGACTCGGTGGCACATGACAACAAAAGCAAATCATATTAAAAGGCAGCCTCTTTCAGCGAAAGAATCCTCCCTTCCCACCCTTTCCCCCACAGTACTCCTATATTCATTAAAAGCAATCATACAGTGCCTATATAACTGTAGTCTGGTTCACCTCTGCCATTCCTTTTGATTTTTAAGCTTTTATTGTGAACTGAGTGATAGGTTATCTGGGAGAACATGGGTTTTGTACTCATCCTATCGTATTTCATTTCATTGCAATGATTACAATCCCCTCAGTGCATCATCGTTCAACGGTATTTGTTTCTATTCCCTCTGTTGCTGTTTTTTTCCAGATGTACACAAAAACACTCAGGAATATATATAATCATTTAAACATTAAAGGGCACATTCTGCAAGCCTGCCTCCTGGCTGCCAGCACACAGCCATTCTCTTTCCATAAGTCTAGAGTCCTTAGCTGCTCTCTCTCTTCATGTCATAATCTCTGCCTCCATCCCTGGTGTCTCCGCTTCTCTGGATAGGGTCTCACATTCTGTTCATGCTCTTCTCCCTTGATGGTCCTAGGATCCTCTGTTCCTGGAATGTAAGATTTACTACTCCCTGCTTTATGTTACAAAACTCCTACTTTTACAGTTGTGACAATAGCATTTAGTCATGATAATAATTTTTTCACTATTGAATCATAAGAATCTTATTCCCACCTTCTTTCATCTGTCATTCTATTTGAACAGGATGATTATGATATGGTCATGACAAATGCTACCCAACTTTATTAGGATTAGAAGGAATCCTTACTATCTCAATCTCATAAAACCACTGGATTCGTCTTTGTGTCCAGCGGAAAGTCCTTGTATTGTAAATACCAACAAATTTCCTTTAATACGGGACATCTAAGGGAGACCTGGTGGTACTGTGGTTAAGTGCTCAGTGCTAACCCAACGGTTGGCAATTGGAACCTACCAGCAGTACCAGGAGGAAGACGTGGCAATCTGCTTCCATAAAGAATTAAAGCCTTGGAAAGCCTATGGGAGCAGTTCTACTTTACTAGACAGATTAATATGACTTGACTTGATGGCAATGTGGGCTTTGTTTTTTTAGAATTAGTGACAAAAAGGAATATTTAAAAAAATGAAAATTAAGAAAAAGTGTATGATTTGTTCAATGTAAAACTAGTGATCTGCTCTGTGAACTTTCACTCAATTCAAAATAAAAACTTACAAAAACAACAATTTTTTTTAATGAAGCAAAATAAATGTTCCTGTAACTCCATGGTGATGCCCATATTAGTTTGTTATATTCCTGCAACCTATTTCTCAGCCTTCTTCAAGTGATAATTTCCAGGCAGCCTCATGAGTTCATGTTACTGTCCATGGACTAGGAGACCTTTGTTTCGTTTCTAAACGTGAAAGCTTTGTGACCAAAGGAAGTTATTTAATGCTATCTGTAAAAGAGGGAGCAAAAAGGACTATTCTTTATCTTGTGTTCCACACGGCTGCTCAGGAAATTTATGAAAAATCTATTTCAGTGGCTGCTGAGCTATGAATGCTAAATTCCTAATGGCTGCTAATGGGAGATCTTTCTGCTGTCTTCCTGCTTTCCTCATTCTCAAGTGGTCAGACAGTGCTCAGGGGAGGGTGAGGACAGTGGGGGAGTGGGTGAATAATGTTTGCTGACAACTGCTAAGGGTTGGTTGGGCTCGATAATGCATCCTCATTTGGAAATGTCTGAGATGGAGATCCTCTGAACTATCATACAAGAGGCCCCAGAAGCTTTCCAATTAGAAACCAGTAAGTTGCTATGATCCCCAAAACTTGTGAACCCTCCCAAAAACTAAGTGCTTGATTTGTCTAGTTGAATCCCCTGTCTTTACATGTTTTTGTTGTTGTTGTTTAGTGCTCTTGAGCTTTTCCAACTCATAGCGACCCTATATAGGATTTCCTAGGAGCTGGTGAGTTTGAACCTCCGATCATTTGGTTATCCTAAAGCATCTTGACAGAGGACTTTTCCAAAACACTGGTGTCCCTGGGTGGAACAAATGATTAAGCACTGGGCTACTTACCAAAGGGCTGATGGTTTGAAATCACCCAGAGGTGCCTAGGAAGAAAGCCTTGGGGATCTGCTTTCAAATGGTCATGCGTTGAAAATCCTATGGAGCACACCTATTCTGACACACATGGGGTCACCATGAGTCAGAACTGATATGATGGCAATGGGTTATTCTCAAACACTACACATAGATTTCTGTCCTTCTATCTACAATTCTTCCAAGAAAGAGGTTTTACAACTCATTCTAAAATTTAAAACAGTTTTCTTCGGTCTTCCAAGAAGGAGAAAAATAGTTGGCTAGGATAGTTAATAAGGAGCTCTGGTAGCGTAGTGGTTACGAATCAGGCTGCGAACCTTAAGGCCAGCAGTTCGAAACTACCAGCTGCTCCGCAGGAGAAAGAGGAGGCGTTCTGCTCCCGTAAAGATTTACAGCCTCGGAAACCCTGTACAGGGTCGCTATGGGTCGGAACGACTCGACGGCACTTAGCAACAACAACAACAAGGATAGTTAATAAACTAACTTCTAGCATTCTTGAAAATAGTTTAATTATTCTACAACTTTTGTCCCCAGGTTAAATCATCTGATATTTATGTTTGTTATAGGGAAAAGATGCCAGAACTATGTTCTAATAATACATTTTCCTTTATGGCTCTGCAGGATAATGCATTGGACCTAAAGGTCTGTTTGAACTTCAAGGTTGGTGGTTCAAATTCACCCGTTGCTTCTTGGAAACCCTAAACAGGGTGGCTATGAGTCGGAACCAACTCCATGGCACTTAACAACAACATCATCAATTCATAATGTAACATGGTCTAAACCAGCTCTCCTAACACATCTTGAGTCACAGATCTTTAGCACAGGTGGTAGCTTAGAACTACTACCTGTGTTAAGGATCACTGGTATTCAAGACTTACCATCTCAAATATTGTTAGGACATCATGCCTGGTAAAGTAAAGAGGAAGACCCTCAATGAGACGGACTGACACAATGACAGCTCAAACATAGCAACAATTGTGAGGATGGCATAGGACTGGGAAGTGTGTTGTTCTGTTGTACATAGAGCTGTTATGAGTTGGAACTGACTAGTGGCTTGTAACAGCAACAATAAAAGATGGAATACATAATTCTTTTTTCTTGACATGTAAAAGAGTAATAGATACCCAACCATATTAAGTTCTTTATCAAGAATAACAACATTTTTTTTACCCAGAAGGAAAGGTGATCTGACATCAGGGGATCAGACTTCTGGGGTTACATCTCCCCTTCACTTATTCATAATTATTTTGTTCCATATTTTTCAGAAAAACAGTAAAGAACCTCAATGTCCCAAGAAAATACCAGATGATGGCAAAGGATGAAAGAATACAAAATGCTCAAGCAAAGGCAAACATTAAGGCCCTTTTAAATTTCCATCTCTGTTGTCTATTGCCACTCTTTCTATCTACTTCTGTCTATGATGCAATGAAGACCTGGGTATGTAAGCAGTAATAACTGCATAATTCTGTCTTATACAAAAACCATTGAATTAAGGAAGCTGCAGTAAACTTTGAAAACCTTCAGAACATAAAGTACCCAAACCTGAGTAAATTGCTACTGAGGCTTATCACTGATGATGCTTCACTTTCTTTATGTGGTTAATTGCTTCCTGCTTCCATGGATGATTGCATCCCTCTTTATCTCTTCTTGTTTTGTTACAAGTGCCCAGGCATTGGCATGGTTCATCTCGGACTCCATTAGACTCATGACAAGCACAAAAGCCAGGACTCAGGGAAAAAATAAAGAGTCTACCTTGTTAACGTTAATTCATTTACACATTATTGCCTTGGCCTAATTTCACCATACTGTTGACAATTCATTTTTTCTTGCTTGTTATTCAGCTCTCAAAGGCTTAAAATAAGTTCAAGTCTATGGGGGAGGGGGGATAAAGGATGACATGATAACACCATTATCACCTGTAATGAGGTGCTTCATTTGGGGCTGAAGTGCAAGGACGTCTGCCCAAGGTGAAGAAGAGAAGATGAATCCTAGTCAACCCTGATGACATACTAGCTAGCAGAAGATAAGACAAAAAGATTTTGGATTTTCCTTGAGCAAGGTCAGTAGCTCCTCACCAAATGTTCCCAACTTTATCCCGAAATCTTTTGTGTAGATTTCTCAGCTCTGATGTGATGCAACCTAAAATGGTACAGGCAAAGGTAGACTCCTGACTTCTCTCTGTGTGTGGTTCAGTGCATCTCCAAAGGCCTTTCATATCCAAGATACACATTTTCCAATAATTCTTTTCCATTCAAGATATACTTAACTCTGGACTCAAGAACTTGCTGATCAAATGACTGGTCCTCTCTGAAGCACATGAAGGTCACGCTGGATTGAGATAAATGGATAGTCTAAATAGACCAAATACATGTAACTAGTCCTATTTGTTGTATCAAGGACAATCCTGGGGACTATAATTCCAGAATCATACTTGGAACAGCAACGTCCTTGTCCATCCAGTGGCTTTACTTGGCACTTTTGACTAGGATTGGCAGATTCTTTTTTAAAAAATCAGCAAGTCTAAAGACAATCACACTCTGGTATGATAACAGCTATACTAGTTTATGAGCACCTAGGAGGAGTACCCAGTTCCTCTTTGGCAAGCAAATGGTAGGTTTCCTAGAGAGATGACTTCTAAACTGAGATCCAAAGTAATAGTAAGAATAAGTTAGAAGGAAGTAGCAAAATGAGGTTCCCTTAGTGAATTCCAGATCTATTTGGGAGAAATCTGAGGAAGCCTGGAGTTCCCATTGAAATGGATGGATGCAGGTCAGGGAAGACCTCATCTGTGAATACCATCATGACTTTCTCTTTCTTGTCAGGCTGGTGTGGCTGGGGAAATATGGGTTCATTCTCCACAGTGTGTCTGGGGAGATACGTATGCTGAGGAACTTATGGTAGGTACTTCTGTGACATGTATGTTGAGGAACCATGAGTTTAAGTGCAAAAGGCCTGGAGCTGTAAGACCATGTCAACTTTAGGTCTAAGTGTTCTATTATTGCTGATACTTTGGAGCACGTTACCAGGTTTCTGACATCATAAAAGAAAGCAATACATTCTGCCGTATATTTTGCATGTTGAGCATCCTTTCATAGTAAAGACAGCCTTGCAAAAGTCAAAGAATTAAAATTGTTCCTTTTCCCACAGTCAGTTCTAGGAAAGGAATTGCATATTTGTACAAAAGTCATTTAAAATGCACCATGGATGGGTTACGTTGCTCCTCTGGAAGTATCTCTATCAGGTTTTGCAAACTGATTTATCTTCCTCTGGTCAGAGCAGCCTCAAAATAATAGGTTTCAGAATAAGAAAACAACTATATTTTTTGTTTAATCTTAATAATAGGGTATTTCAGGTTTGTCTAATGAAAACCAGAAGCTGATGATCTAACGCAATCAAATACTAGTTTTTGTGCAAAAAGAAATAGTAAAATAACATGGGACCTTGTCTAAATAAGACTTATAAATGATGCCAGCTAAATGGGAAAAAATAGCAATAACCTTTTAAAACATTAATTTAGACTTTTATTGGAATACAAAGGCTCTCTAGTGTCTGAAAGCCGGCATTGTCTCTTTTTTTATTATTTCAATAGAGCTGCGGCTTGAATACAACACAGCAGGGTATGTGTTTTCTAAAGTTGGGTCATTATCAGAGTGTTCACTGCCATTTGCCAATAAGCCTTTATTTGGCAAAGTTTAAAACTGCTGACAAATGGGATTCTTCCTGTAGCAGTATAACATGGCACAGCTAAATATGCCTAATTACAAAAACCCTCCAAGGGCAGTCAAGAAATCTACAATCTTGAGAAGATGGGCAGTCTTCAAACAAGAAAGAGGAAAATCTTTGAGATCTTCGTCATTTCACTCTTCCTATGTTAATACGAATCGGGCTGCGAACTGCAAACTCAGCAGTTTGAAACTACCAGCTGCTCCGCGGGAGAAAGATGAGGCTTTCTACTCCTGTAAAGATTTACAGCTTCAGAAACCCTGTGCAGGGTCGCTATGAGTCGGAACCGATTCCACGGCACATAACAACAACAACATGTTAATTATAAAGGTTAGGTTGTAGGGACCTGTGAGATTATTCAAAATGGTTCCTAGTTTACTTAATCCATTTAGGATGTGGAGACACTTAAGAGGTAGATTTTTTTTGTTTCTGCATACTTTGGTCCATTGGTTCCGGTGGATGTCTGTAACTTTCCTTCCTGTTCTAATTTGTCCCTGTTCAGAGATAAATACATTGGAAGATTATTAACTAAAATCCCAACGAGTACCTCCTTCACATATTTTGTGCTTTTAGACTTCATGAATGACAATGGACAATCTTTATAGAATAGAGAAAGGGGGCCAATGCCACCAATGCCACCATTAAAACACATTCCCCATCTCTGGCTGCCCCTGTGAAGGAACAGAAGCCTCACTTGAACTAGTTTTATAGGAAAATCTATGCAGCGAACCTTGCTCTCCACTTACAGCTGGGGAAACATGAGGTTTGGTTGGAATCAGATGTAGCTTTCCACTACTTTAATGACATATTTTATTTCAAATACTTAAGTGCAATGTTTGAAGATGTTAGCACAATTGTACTTAATATCACACTACAATTCCTGCTTGGGAGGGCTGGTGGTAGAGAATAAAGGAATAGGGCAGCAATTGAAATGATGGGCTCATGTGGATGTAATAGTTTCATGGAAGTATGGTGTCAAGAGATAAGCAAAAGGGCTTCTCATTCAGAAGCTGGAGTTCTAGTCCCAATCCTGACATCTGAGTGACATAGCCTTCTACTTAATGTAGGCAGCAATGGCAAATAAACTGCTAGGCAAATGCTGAGGACCATTCATTAGCACTTCAAAGGACTAAACACTTATATACAAGAGAAAAGTGTCAGAAGATGGTCAAGAAGACTGTTGATTGAATAAAAAAGGAGAATGAATGTCTGTAGGTCAGCACTGGCTGACAAGTTTAGATACAAGCAAGTCTCCCAATAAACACAGAATGAAAGGTTTGTGAGAAGGAGGGATACAGGAAAGGTAGATTGGGACTAGTAAAGTAGGCGCTGTCAGTCGGTTCTGTTCAATCATTTGTGGAGGAATTAACCAACTCAGTTCTATGGAAAGATAATGGGTCCACAGGACCACAATTATTACAAACCAAAACCCAACCCCAACCCGTGCCACTGAGTTAATTCTGACTCACACTGACACTATAGGACACAGTAGAACTGCTCCCTGGGGTTTCTGAGTCTGTCAGTCTTTACAGGTGCAGACCGCCTCATCATTCTCCCACACAGTGTGTTCAAACTTCTGACCTCACCTTCTCCAAATATGTATGCTTCTGTTCCCATGTAGCTGACCTTAGGGGCACTGGGATTATGGTCTGATGAAAAGCCCATTCTTATTGTGCTATAATAAGTCACTACATGTTTTAGGCCAGGTTTTCTAGAGAAGTAAAACGATTGAAATATATATATATATATATATATAGGAGCTCTGGTAGCGTAGTGGTTACGAATCGG
>NW_006408526.1:2541547-2542857 GCF_000296735.1 Chrysochloris asiatica
ATATATATAGTGCCAAACACACACACACACACACATTATATATATGTCTAAGTTTGGCACTTAGACACTTAGACGCCAAATAGAAGGTTGGCTACTGAGTCTCCTGTGCGGGACTTCTTTCTCAGAAAACTATACCAGAGGAGCCACCTACATCACAAAGCTGCAGAACCTTCTTTCAAATTGACTTCCAAGAGAAGGTTGTTTATGTAGTGCAATCATAATAACATGGTTCTGAAATCCAAGAGAGATAAGTGACACTTTTTTCTCCTTCCTCACTCAACAGCTTTCTCCATCTCCTGCCTCAATTCAATCTTCAACTTGGCAAGAAGTTAGAGAAG
Source organism: Chrysochloris asiatica (assembly GCF_000296735.1). NCBI lineage: Eukaryota > Metazoa > Chordata > Mammalia > Afrosoricida > Chrysochloridae > Chrysochloris > Chrysochloris asiatica. The sequence goes on from NW_006408526.1 coordinate 2,541,886, forward strand.
GATAAGTAAGGAGATTTCAAAATGTTCTAAGCGTGCCAAGTTATCATATGTACCATGCCTTGGTGTTTTATTTTTGGAGAAATGATCCACTCCAAGGGCATGAAAGACGGAGCAAGATCTACTACTTTGATTTTAGTTGCATTGAAAATGATTCACTGTAGTTAGAACATCTGTCACCCTCATACCCAAGACCTGAGATTTCTCTACAAAGGAAAAAGCTTCTTAGGATTGTTTCATTCTAAGTAGAAAGATTATACTTTAGGAATGGTACCCTCTATCTTTTGCCTGGAGGCAAGTATATTTTAACTGCCTGAAGGGAAGTATTTTACTTGTCCATATTGTTTTTTCTGATTTGGGACTCTTTAGTTATTAAAATTAAGGAGCTCTGGTAGTGTAGTGGTTACAAATCGGGTTGTGAACCGCAAGGTCAGCAGTTTGAAACTACCAGCTGTTCTGCAGGAGAAAGATGAGGCTTTCTGCTCCCTTAAAGATTTATGGCCTCAGAAACCCTGTACAGGGTCGCTATGAGTTGGAACCGACTTTACAGTACATAATCACCACCACCAGTTATTAAAATTACCCTTAAAAAAAAAAAAATGAGACTAAAATACATGTCCTTGTAACTTCTACCAAGGAAACTGTCCTACAACAGTCCACTGTTGTTGTTACGTGCCATCGAGTTGGTTCCGACCCACAGCGACCCAAATACAATGAGCCCTTCTACCAGCTTTGGTCACTCTTACTTTGTATGTCTGTATCTGTTTTATGAAGCTTGTGGGGGGTTTTCTTTCTACCCCTAATTGAAAGTTTGTTTCATCTTTGTATCCTAATGCATGCATAGTATGTTGTTAAGTACTGTTGAGACAGATCTGACTCATGATGATCCTGATTGTTGTTGTTGTTGTTATGTGCCGTGGAGTTGGTTCCGACTCATAGTGACCCTGTACAGGGTTTCCGAGGCTGTAAATCTTT
>NW_006408526.1:2558431-2565096 GCF_000296735.1 Chrysochloris asiatica
AGAGAGAGAGAGAGAGAGAGAGAGAGAGAAAGAGAGAGAGAGAGAAAAGTTTAGTGTTTTAAAAAATTGTCCAGTCCCATTTAACAACAACATAGTAAGTAAACTGAGAATAATGGACTTTATAAGGAGAATACTTGCTATCCATCCTATTTGGAATCACCAGACAGGCTATCTGATGAGGTAGATTGCCATCACTGGAAGTGTTGGAAAAGGGGAAGCACTACGCTAGGTACTTCACATGTATTTCACTGTTAGGCACACTCTATGGAATAAGTCTTATTTTCCCCATTTCTGATCCTAGGGAATGACTGAGAAAAACTCAGTGTAATTTAGAGTGAAGCCTACCCTAATAAACTTCAAGTGCATTGCATTCTTTTAATTTCACCCTTTGCTCAGTGTTAAGGAATCTCTATGATCCATTAATAATAATCCCTTAAATTTGTATGGTATTTAATATGAGTGGTTTTCAAGGAATTTTCACACATATTACCTCACTGGATTCTCAAAAACAACTCCATGAAATGGTCAAAACAAAAATCATTATCCTCATTTTAAAGAGGTCAAATCTAGGCTCAGAGAAGGTACATGATTTATCAGGGTGAGGACCAGAATTCAGCTTCTGTTAGTTCTAAGCCCTACTTCCTGTTTCCCCCTGGAGACTGTGAGAGAGATGAAAGCAGCCAGTTACCATCTCCTCCCTAAGCCCTGCACTAACTTGTGGACAATAGTCTCATTAAAAGCTTAAGACCTTTGAATGGAGACCAAGAACTCTCCTATCTCTGTAAAAAATCTCTACAGAAACATTTTTCTCTCTTTACTCCTCCTCCTCATTTAAATGCTAAACTATTTACTGTGATAGGCCAGATAACATTATACTGCCTTGTGAGTTTTCAGAGAAAAAATGGGAAGTATATGATAAGACTGGACATTTTATACAACCTGACACAGTGGCGCCCTGATGGTGTAGTGGCTTACATGTTGGGCTGCTAACCACAAGGTCAGCATTTTGAATCCACCAGCTTCTCTATGGGAGAATGAGGAGGCTTTCTGCTCTCATAAATATATAGCCTTAGAAACCTTACAGGATCACTATGAGTTGGAACTGACTTGATGGTAGTGTGTTTTGGGTTTTTGTTGTGGTTTTTTTGTTGACATAGTAGAAGAAAGACTTGTCTAGCGTTTACCAGACATGGGTCCTGTCTTCTGTTAACTTTCATTTATAGCCTAGATTCAGTCTCCTTGTCTAAGAAAGGGACTGTCATATATAAGTCATGATATGCACAATTTTTAAAGATTGTATCTTTTATTTTAATGGGAAGTGTTACAATTCGAGCAGTTTGCCACACATAACATGGCAACATGAAGCATGGTCACATGAAATATGGATGATTTTTAATCAACTTCCATAATCTGGCCACAAGAGACTCCCTGGGTTGTGCAAATGGTTAAGAGCTCCATTGTTAATGGAAGGGTTGGAGGTTCAACTCCATGAGAGGTACCTGGGAATAACAGCCTGGTGATTTGCTTCTGAAAGGTTGCAGCCATGAAAGCCCTATGGAGCACAGTTGTATCATGTGATGTGCTGGTGTGCCATCTTATGTAAGCATCATCAGGAAATAATGTCTAAATCATTGGTATCAGGAGCTTAACTATTCGAGGTGGTCAAGAGACTTTTATCTCTTGGGATCCTCAGACAGGCTGTAAGATCTAGTCGATTTCAACAACAACAAAAGTGCAGAAACCATGCTCAAGGCCAATCTGGCTATAGTTAGTTACTTAGTGCTAGATGAGAGTTGAAATAATTCCACAGTATTTGGTGTGCTATTGCTATTGTGGTTAATCCAGGAGGCCGTCTAGAGGACAGATCATGGAATATGGATGCAGAGAGGGGTTTGCCCCAGTAATGTGATTCTGGGCAAGTTGCCTAACCCTTTGGCCCTAGGTATAGGAGTTCTGGTGTGGTGCTGTAAGATAAACACTGGATGGCAAGGTCAGTTTGAACTGAAAGGTTCAAAACTTACCAGCCACTCCTTGGAAAACCTATATAGGATGGCTATGAGTTGGAACTGACTCAGTGGCACTGAACAACAACATCTTCAGATATGTGACTAGAATAGCACCAGGTCATAGTGTTGTTTTGGGGATTAGAGGATAAAGTACTTGCCATGAAGTTAGTATTCTATTACTGGTGGTTTTAGGATTTTACACATAACTCATTATACCACAGGCACTCCCCAAACACTGAAGTAATGGAGTACTGTGCCCTACAAACCCCAAGATTCCTCATCTGTCACCTAGAGAGAAATATTCCACACGGGAAATGCTCTTTGGTTACTTATTTTTCCTGAGTATCTTGAAAGCTTAAAGATGAAGTTGGCAGCCCTAGTAATACAGAAGCTTGAAGAAAAATGGTGTCAGACTAACCTGTTTTGGCACACTCTGTGCTCAAAATGTAAGGCTATTCTGTCTCCTGTGGGTCATGAGACTTGAGCTCATTCTTTGAGTTACTCAGAATATGAATTATGTCCTATCCATCCTTTATTTATTCAGAACACATTTATAGTTAAGCCACCTATGTGTGAGTTTCAAACACAATGCTTGGCTTATTATAGATGCCTAATCAACTTTTGTATTAAGTAAATAACGGCAAGCACAAATGTAAGATTTTATATATACGTGTGTGTTTGTATATATATATATATATATATATAGAGAGAGAGAGAGAGAGAGAGAGAGAGAGAGAGACAGAGAGAGAGAGAGAGACAGAGACAGAGACAGAGAGACAGAGACAGAGAGAGACAGACAGAGAAAGACAGAGAGAGAGAGAGACAGATGGTATTACTAAAGCTTTCGGTCAATATTTTCTTTCACATAAAGCAAGTGATTGCTCATATAACCTCAAATCCTGAATTTTTAATTTATGATTTGAATGATTTAGGATACAAACCAGGTCCTCACATGACTATAATATGAAGTAATAAAAGTTTATAGTACAACCCTTATTTTTACATTTTCTGCATTTAACATTTTTTCATTCTTTATCCTTGAATTCATAATAACCTTAGGAAATGATTCATGAATGCATTAAACCTTCCCTTAATCCGATATGTGAAAAATTGTATTGCTAGTTGAGCTTTTTTTTTTTTTTTTTTAAGCACAGATCTGATTTATTGCTCCTATAGCTCAAGTCAGAATGCTTTGGATTCAACTGTGTCTTTGGATTCAAAGTGTGTTTTGTGGAAAAAAAGTTTGTTTGTCCTTTGCACTTAAGTGAAAAAACAAAACCGCTGAGTGAAAACTTCCCTTTTTCTTTTTCTCCCTTAATTTCTGGCTGGAACTCTCTTGGAACAAAAAAACCAGAAAACTGAGTTACAAGGAAAGGAAAATAGACTTAGAGACGATGTTGTTTTTTGTGCATTCCAATGTGATTTACAAATCAGTCACATGCATATTTTGGGAGTATTGTTAGCAGGAAAAGATGCATTTGGGGTACCTCTACTTTGTGTCTTGAAGGGGGATTGTTTTTGCTAAAGGACACAGAAAAGAAGGGTCTGGTGCATGCTAGACGCATCACCTGCCACGCTGAAAGAGTAGTGAGGGGCTTTAAGCATCATGAAAATGAGAAGTAAAATGCCGGGTGTTTCTCTACAGCTTTCCAGATAGAAATATATCTCCGTCCGGCGTGAAGCATCTCCTTTAACAAGACGGCCACACATTCATCTCTCGTGCATACACAGGATGAGCACACCTCATCTGTCACGTCCAGACATGTTAAACAGACATGTTAAAAGGAACCTCTTACCCTGTTCCTTTCTACTCTGAATAAGTAATTATGAAAAACAAATCATTGCCATGTCTCTTTCTTTCTTCTGTTTTATTGGGTTTTGTCTGCCTGTCTCCCATGAACATAAAGAATCATTCTGTTCATTCAGATCCAATGATTTTCTTTTGGGGGTTGTTTCAGATAAAACAGAAGGTCTGATTTTGTCAGGAATGTAGCTCTGAAAGTCTGTAAGAGCAACTATGCATATGAATTTGAGGGCAAAATGTCACCCTCTAAGTGAACTGAATGGAGAAAACACAATAGAAGTCTGTTAAAATGCTGCTTTGGGCAACAATAAAGAAAGGGAAAAAAAAGCCTGCATGTGATCAGTTTCTTGGCCTTGTAGGTGCCGACCTACACACAGTATGATTTGAGGGTTGCTCCCTTTTGCCTGTGTTTTAATATTTCTTTCTGTCTAGTGAACAATTCCTGATGAAATATTTGGGGCTAGATTTGTAAGGGAAAATGTCCTATTTATGTAGGATAAACACTGGACTGCTAACCACAAGGTCGGCAGTTCAAACCCACCAGGGAAAACATATACAGGGTAGTGATGAGTCAGAACTAACTCCATGGCCCTTAATAACAACAACAATAACAACAATCCTGAAAATAATTTTTCAAGGCCAATGTAAATACCTTTTTTTCATTGTAAATACCTTTTTACAACCACATAGCTAGTGACTAAATACATGGGCCTCACTGGATGGAATACACAGGAATCAAACTGATTATATCTGTGGAAAGAAATGATGGACAAACTAAATATCATCAGTCAGAATAGGGCCAGGGGCTGACTGTAGAACAAACCATTAACTGCTCATATACAAGTTCAAGCTATCGCTGAAGAAAATTAGATAAGTCCGTGAGAGTGCTAATAATCAATGCCCATGAAAGCAACAGTCAAGACAGTAAATGACATATTGAATTAGGCAAATTTGCTGCAAATGAACACTTTAAAGTGTTAAAAGGCAAAGTTGTTACTTTATGGACTAAGCACACCTGACCCGTCATTGGGTCTAAAATAGCCTCATATGAACAATATTGGTGAAGAATATGGAATTTAGCATAGACTGGCAGAAGAACAAACAAATCTGTCTTGAGAGAAGTAAAGGAAGATGTCAGAGGTGAGGATGGCAAGACTTCATCTCACTTTGGACATGTTATCAGGAGGGACCAGTCCCTGGAGAAGAACATAATACTAGGTAAAACTGAGAGTCAGTTAAAATGGAAGACTCTTAATGAAATGAATTGACCCAGTGGCTGCAACAACACACTCAAAGTTAGTAATGATTGTGAGAATGAACGGCTCAGGACTGGGCTGTGTTGTTTTCTATTGCACATAGTTTCTCTGTGAATCGGAACTGACTCGATGGCACCTAACACAACAATAATAATGAAAAGTCTTATATTTCTGAAATGTACATAGACTACCTGATAAAAGAAGACAGGAGGTGTGTTTGTATGTACATCACAGACACACATAGGAGGGGAAGTTAAAAAATATTGCTACAAAATCATTGAAACATTTATTAGCAGAAATATTAAAATGTAAAACTATTGTTTCTTGACATATCCTCTCTCTGTAGGTCTAAACACTACTGAAAGTGATCTCTCTGGCCCTTCAGCCAAAAATTCTGTGCTTTTCTTTTTATACCATGTCAAAACATCAGCTTTGATATCCTTGAGGAACTCAAATCATGGTACTTTTAAATGTTCTTTGAATTTGGGAACAAAAAGAAGTCTAAGGTGGCAAGATCAGGGCTGTAAAGTGGATAGAATAAGGTTTCCCAGTGAAATTTTCATAGGACAGCATTTGCTACCCTCAAAAAATGAGTAGGTGTATTGTTGTGATGTAAAAATTTCCACAGTGAAATGCCTTTGGTTTTTTCTCACCAATGCAACTTTCAAGCTTCTTAAAACTTCTTCATAATGAGTCTCTGTGATTATACTGTGTACTTTAAGGAAATCTATTAAGATTGTGTCTTGCGAATCCCAAAAGGCAGTCATCATATATAACCTTTAAAGCTGACTTCTCTGCCTTGAATTTAACTGGATCAGGAGATACCTTGCAAGTTGCTATATTTTGATTAGGCCTTTTTTGTGAAGCCACCCTAATGAGACTAAGACACATACATTACTGAGAACTTGTCTGTAGTTATCTACTGATCACAAAGGCATAATTAAACACATTTGCATTTGGAATAAATCCATGCATATATGAACTGGAACTCTAGTATTAATATTTTTAACACACACACATATATATGAGGGAACTTCAAAACGTTTGTGAAAAAAATGGAATTCAAAGATAGTGGAATTTTTCCATGAAATTTTTGAAATATATATATACACACACATACATACATATATAGATTAGTCCTGGTGTGGCGCTGTGGGCTAATGCGTCACACTGTAAAGTCATCTGAACTGCAAGGTTGGTGGTTCAAGCTCACCAGCTGCTCCTTGGAAACTCTATATAGGGTCACTATGAATTGGAACCAACTTGAACACCCTTAACAACAACAAAAATATATATATGGTCCTGGTGTAGCACAATTGTATAAGCACTGGACTACTAACTGGGAGGTTGATGATTCAAATCCACCTTGGTGATTCAAATCCTTGGAAATCCTATACAGAGTCTCTATGATTTGGAATCCACTCAACAACACATAACAACTATGTCCTGGTATGGCACTGCAGGTAAATGTGGAGGATTACAAGGTTGGTTTGAATGGCAAGGTCTGTGCTTCAAGCTCACCAGTCGCTCTTAGGAAACCCTAGATAGGGTTGTTATGGGTCAGAACCAATGGCACTTAACAACATATATATATATATA
>NW_006408526.1:2565196-2584946 GCF_000296735.1 Chrysochloris asiatica
TTTTTTTTCTCTTCCTGTTTTCCTTTATGAGGTAGGGAAGGAAGATTGATTAGATTATTTCAAGTACTTTGGAAACCAAAGAAGTTGGAACTACCAACTGCTTTTTTATTGTGATAAATATACTTTTAGCAAATCAGTTGCCTTTTCAACATTCTTTATATTACAATTCAGTGATATTCAGTGTTGCTCAAGTGTTAGTCACTGTATGAATGAAATTCTGCTCACTGAAGAAGCTAGAGAAGCATAATGTAGACCTGTACCCATGGATGTGAAGTCAGTTTTTGAATAATGACCTCATGCATAGGCCATCGATGGGTCTGGGTATTATCAAACCTTTTCATTTAAGGTGAAATTAAGCCTTTTGAGGGTCCCCACAGTCCCCCATGACTAACACTGCCCCGGTACTGAGACATACAACTCAGGCATATTCTTCAGTTTGAGTATCACTGATCTTCAACACTGAAGGATAAAGCTTCTGGCTTAAATCTATCTGACTCTATCTGCTCTCTGTCACATCCTGTCTAAATCTCTGTTGATGTTCTTTCTCTTTGTCTTTCTCTGTGTCTACTTGTCTCTCTGTTTTATTTGATCATCTGTTCCTAACTGTCACCCCTATGCGTATGATTCCCAAATCATTCAGCCAGTACTGTATCCCAAAACATATATGTACTTGTTAGACATCTTTACCTGGATACGTTGAACCTCAAAATTAGCACGTCCCAACCTAATGAAATTTATCTCTATAAACAACTCCCTAATCTGCCAACAATGACAATATCAGAAGGCACTGTCACCACAGTAGAAAAGCTTCGCTCTTCCTCCTGATTCATCTGTTAATTGACCATACATTCATTGAGTCTCTACACTGGAGTCACACAGTTTAAAAAACTAATCCCTGCTCTTAAGGAGCTCAGAGTCAGTGACAGATATGTAATCTGACTACACCATACTTTGATAGCAGAGCTCACAAGATGTCAGGAGAGCACAGAAGGGGATACCTAATCCAGCCTGTGGGTAAGGAATGGGTGAGGGTACCAGGCTTGATGTCTGGGAAGAAGTAATACCTGTCTTGAACCCTGAGGGTTGTATAGGAATTATCCTGATGAAGACAAGGAAAGACTAACCTTTCTTGCATAATCAGCAACACGACACAGCCCTGACATGGAGCCTGGAAACTTGGAGGAGCAGTTCTGAATGACCAGAGCACAAAACATGAAGGAAGGGCTGTGCTCACAGCACCCACACCTACTACTCTTCAGTCTACATAAAATAGCTGTCAAGCCTGCAGATTTGACTTCCAACAGATATTCATCTACTTATCCCCTGTGACCACTTCCCTACTTCAGACGTGTCTCATCTCTTGCTAGACCCCTGTAATAATATCTTGTTTCACAGTCTACAGTCTTACTGCACCACTCCAACTGATTTCACCTACAAGGTATTTCTAAAGCCTGGCTATTTGAAGCATCCTCTGCAATCTGTCAGCAAGAGCATCACCTGGGAGTTTTTTTGCCCATGCAGGATTACAAGTCCTACCCTAGGCCTACTGAATCTGAGTCTGTATTTAACCAAAATAACCTGATGATCTGAATGCACATTAAAGTCTGAAAATTACTGCTTTCTAATGAAGATCAAAGACCACAGTCTTTTGTGTGGGTTGTACCTCAATGTGAAGAAAACAAAAATCCTTACCAATGGACCAATAAATAACATCATGATAAATGGAGAAAACACTGAAGTTGTCAAAGATTTCATTTTGCTTGGATCAACCATCAAAGATGATGGAAGCAGCAGTAAGAAATCAATCGATGTGTTGCATTAGGCAAATCTGCTATACAAGACCCTTTTAAGTGCTAAAGAGCACAGATGTCAGTTTGAAGAGTAAAGTGCACCTAACACAAGCCATGATATTTTCAATAGCTTCATGTGCATGTGAAAGATAGGCAGTGAATAAGGAAGACCATAGAAGAATTGATGCATTTGAGTTATGGTGTTGGAGAAGAATATTAAAGGTCCCATGGACTTCCAGAATAACAAACAAATGTGTGTTGGAAGAAGTACAACCAGAATGCTCCTTATAAGCCAAGGTGGCCAGACTTTGTCTCTCATATTTCAGACATATTATCAGGAAGGACCAGTCCCTGGAGAACAACATTGTGCTTGGTAAAATGGAGAGTCAGTGAAAAAGGAGACCCTCAATGAGATGTATTGGCACAGTGGACGCAGCAGTGGACTCAAGCATAGGAGTAATTGTGAGGATGGTGTAGGGCCAGGCCGTGTTTTGCTTTGTTGCACACAGGGTCACTATGAGTCGGAAACAATGTGACAACACCTAACAACAACAACACTCTAAGCACAGCCCATTTTACCTCCAATCCCTGCTGAAAAATAAAACCTTCTCAGTCTCCCCAAAGCCTAATGAATATAGTTCTATCTCTCAAGTCAAATTTCCACTTCTCCTCAGCTTCACAGGACATTTTCCTTCTGCAGTACATGCTCCATCTTTATTTCCTCACTCCCCTGTCTTTGCTGTGCTAGTCTGGAATGTTCTTTCACCTGTCACCATCCTCATCCACTAGGCAGAGCTGAAGTACAGCTTCCTTGTTGTTTCCTTTGCTTGATTCCAGGTGTGTCTCTGAGTTTTCAAAGAATTTCACCTATCTCTTTTTAGTCGGTCACCCTTGCAATATGGCTATCTGTTGCAGTTCCTGACTGTAAATAACCTGTAAATGCCTAAAGGGCCCACTCTTTATCTTACTCATCTACTCATCACTCATGATTTTAGTTGACAGGTGTTCAATAATATCTCTAGGATAAATAAACTACTGAAAGGAAAGAATGTACTCTAAAGGTGAAAAACCCCACTGCATGTTGCTAAAAAAGCAGAAAAGAAATGTACACTCACTCAGCACTTACTCTGTCATATTCAAGAAAGGAACTCCTATGGGTTGAAGTTACATGTCAAAGAAACAACTTACCCCAAAGCACTATAGCTACCAAAAATATATAGTGGACAGAGAAGGCTGACCAGACTGTTGAAGTTCTATCCAAATGTCTAAATGTTAAATTGTGCAACTCCCACCGACCTTAAATGTCAAATGGCTGGCAAGAATTCTAGGTATATAAAACCCATCCGTTCTTCTCTTCCAACTAGAAAGAGAAGGTGGGTGCCAAGTTGTCAGCCTTTTGATCCCTTTCTTCAAAGTATCATGTAAAATTTGCAACTGTGTTTCAATTCCTGACACATGAATACATCTACCAGAAATATTCCTTAGAATATAAGGAATATTTGTATAAAACAGGGAAGAATCACAGTAGACTCAGGAGAAGCATGCAATGTTTCCAGGCAAGAAAATTTCATGTCCACAGAATGCTGATTTAGTAAGAGAATGCAAGAAGTTTTGCTGGGAGAATATCAATGTAGTTTAACAATGTAACTCAAACATGTCGGGGCATTCTAGGTGACCAGCTCTCAATGACAAGCCCTTAAGACAAGCAGCTTGCCCGTGGGCCAAAATTACACAAGACTGAAAGTAAGCAAGGGAAATGGTCAATCCAAAGGGGGCTGGAACTGGGGTCATATTAACTGATTCTATTGATCACATTCCTATAGCTAGAATGTAAGGTGGATTCTACCCACTAATTCTTCAAACAGGAGCCAGCCAGAAGCAAAACTGTGAAGAAGCTTTGAAATTTTTCTTTCTTATATATAAGTTCATAGATAACCAAGCTATGAAGTTTAGGTCCCATCTGGATTTTCTGTTTCTTTTTCTAGATTTTTTTTTTTCTTTTTCTTTTTGGCATCCTGTAGACCCAAATGATACTTCCTTCTAAGGCCTCGACATTTCCTTGTTCCATCAAAACTCATAGTGATATTTATTAGTCACAGGAAATCCACAACATGGTGTTCGAGTATGTGTGATCTCTAAAGCCAATCCAGCAGGGCTCTAGTCCTTATTCTGAATCTTACTGTCTGTATGATCCTGACAAGTTATGGTACCCATTCTGTCCAACGGATCCTGTCTCTGTTTAAACTCAGATATCCCATTCATCATGGATTTCTAAGCATCAATTTTGATTTGCTAAAATGTTGCATTATTTGTCTTGATTGTTGTTGGGGGTTTTTTGGTTGGTTGTTTTTTTTTTTTTTTTTTTTTTGGCACTCCTTTAAATTTCTCACCCAAGGCAAGTGCCTCATTTGCATTACCAGAGTTCTGGTGTCCTGTCTCCGTTTCCTCATTCTGATAGTTAAAGTTTCATGTCAACTTGATTGGGACAGTATTCTCAGTGGTTTAACAGATAAGACATAGTAAACTCCCATGACACGAGCTAATATAAATAATCCAGTCATCTGCTTGATGAGATCTGCTATGAGCAGTCAGTCAACTGAAAGAATGTGTCATTGGGAAATGGGATCTGCTTCTAATATATTAGACACTTGGCCAAAGCTTGCTTGCATTTTGCTGTTTCTGGATCCTGCATCTGGGTCCTTATCTGACCTCGGTTCTTTGGACTCAAGCCAGCAGCCTGCCAATCCTGGGAGTCATCAGCATCCTGCCATCCATCTTACCTGTTGACCTTTAATTCATTCACCTCTGCAGCTAGAGCATGCTGATCTTATGTTCAATAGGAAGCTGAGTTAGAAGTGTTCAGCCTGACATCTAACCCGTAAACTTGGAACTTGTCCTCCTGCACAAATGTATGAGTCATTTCCTTCATATAAACCTCTCTTTCTTTGAGGATCAAACTGACTTTGCAGTCCAGCAGATTAACCAACAGTGCCACACCAGGACTATATATATGTTGTTGTTCAGTACGAGTTAGTTACAACTCATAGTGATCCTGTAGAGGGTTTTTGAGGAGTGGCTAGTGAGCCTCAACTGCCAATTTTGTGGTTCAAACTGACCTTGCCATCCAGCACATTAACCCACAGCACCATACCAGGACTCTCTCTCTCTCTCTCTCTCTATCTATCTATCTATCTATCTATCTATCTATCTATCTATATATATATACACATATACATATATATATACACATACACACACACACACAGTGGTGGTGTGCCACGGAGTCAGTTTCGACTCATAACTACCCTGCATAGGGTTTCTGAGGCTGTTGAGAGCAGAAAGCCTCATCTTTCTCCCGCTGAATGTCTGGTAGTTTCTAACTACTGACCTTGAGGTCAGCAGCCCGACTTGTAACCACTAACAACCTTGCAGCCCAGTGCATTGACCAGCAGTGCCACACCAGGATTCTGTATACGTGTGTTGGATGTTGTTAAGTGCCATGGAGTCAGTTCAGACTCACAGCAACCCTATATAGGCTTTTTAAGCTTTTAAAACCTTTGCGGGAGCAGAAAGACTCATCTTTCTTCCACTGGGTTCTTTTCAGTTCAATGGATTGTTGCAAGTTTTGAAGCAGAAAATATACTAAGCATGCTTAGAACACCACCTTGCAAATTATACAAACTATAATTTTCTTGGACCATATAAATCTGTTCTTCCTGTATGCATATTATAGAAAGGTGCACATGGTAACAATGCTTCTCAAATGTTAACATGCTTAAGAATGATGTAGATAGCTACAGAGGACTAGAGTGGAGAGTGAAGCGTCCAGCTGATAAGAAGAGAGGGCATATGCATAAGAACACCCACACTTGCAGATAATACCCACTTACCCTGGCTTCAGTGACTGGATGATCAGAGCTCAACCAGAAATAAAAAGAAGAGGGAAAAAAAAAAAAAGTATTCTCATACAATTTGATGAACTTGACCTACACCTATGGAAGCAGTAGCTCAAAAGAGGGAACAAGTCCTTACAGCAAGAATCATTCCCACCCCCTCCACACACAGAGTAGACAGGGATGGGCAACTTGGACATTGGCTACCCAAAATGGGGGTGTGGGGGGCTACAAAGGCAAGAAGTGACTGGCTTACAAGCTTTCAAGAGGGAACCTAGATGCAGAGGGCCTGGGGGAAGGTAGAATCTCCAGTGAATAGTATTAAATCTGACTAGGCAGGGCTGATGCAATGAAATGCAGAAGGGTCTCTTGTGATACAATAGTGAATAATTGTTATCAGGACTGATTGTGAGGGTCAGAAATGTAAAGATAGACATTTTATAGCAAGGAGGGGAGTGATTAACTTTTCAGTCTAGGAGCGGAGGTCCCTAGGGCCATCAAGGGAGAAGAGCAGAGAACGGGACCCTACCTAGAGAAGCAGTGATGCCTGAAATGGAGCCAGAGATGATGACGTGGAGCGATGGAGCAGCTGGAAACTTTAGATCCAGAGAGGGAGAACAACTGTGTGCTGAAGACCTGGGGGCTTGGGGGAAGGATTACATGGAAGGGATTGTAAACAAGGCAGTGAGACGATATACGATAGAATGAATGTAAAACTAATGTTCTCCCATGTAAACTATCACATAATTCACAATAAAACATTTAAAAAAAAAAAAAAGACAAGGAGACCTGTTGAGAAACTGAAAAAAAAAGAATGATGTAGAGAGGTTGTTAAAACATAGACTACAGGACCCTCCCCCAGAAATCTTGATTCAGTAGTACTGGGCTGGGTCTGAGAAATTTGCATTTCTCACAAGCTTGTAGATGCTGCTCCTCTTGGGACAACACAGTGAGTTATACTACGTTCCTGGACTTTCCCTATAAAATGGGTGGATGGATCCAGGACCAACAACACCTTTGTAATTACTCAGAAGCATATGCACGTTACTGAAAACATGGCCACAGCACACAAGCATCCTCACACGATCCTTCACACAGGTTCATTCCAAAATAGAGACTCAGCTCTTCATTGCCTCTGCAGTTTTTGTCTGCATACCATTGTTTTTTTTTTTTGCTTCAGAACTCCTAGCACCATTTTATCAGTGCTTACCCTTTTGCGAACAATATTTAAAATAACACCTCCAACGTTTCTGAGACAACCCAACAACAAAGTATTTTTGGTTGTGGTTGGTAAAGAGGTACAGTACTTCAACTCAACAAACTCTCACCAAGCACCTGCTAGGTGCCAGACAATGTGGATAAAAGTGAAAGGACCCAGGACCTCCACTCAGAGTGCACAGTCCTTTGACAACATCAAACACATGAACATTAAGCTGTATATAATGCAGGATTCCTTGGGAGGAGATAGTAGTACAAAGGGAGGGTGCTTTACTTACTCCTCAGAGGCCAGGTAAAATAAATACCCTGGAGGAAGTATTAGGTGATGTGACTCTTCTCCGCTCCTGAGATTAACTGCCAGGCATCTGTGAAGCACCAATAACTGTAGTGCTCCTGGCCTCCTGGCCTCTTGATTCATTCTAACCAGTGATGTAATGGATTCGGCTCCTCCCCTTTCTCACTAGGAGGAGCCTCCTTACAGAGAGCAGGGAGTTTGTGCTTTTCTAGGAGATCAGTCTTACTGGACAGGCTCTTCTACATGCCTATTACTGGGGAAATGGGTCTGCCTGATTTAGGGGTTCCCTTGGCAGGCTGTATCTTCCACCTTAGTCCTATTTCATTCTTATTGGTCATATTTCTCAGTTTGTTTGGAACTCAAGTGGGACAGGAAGCACAGCAGGTCTTTAGGATAAGCGCTGAACTGAATCACAAGGTCGGCAGTTTGAGCCCACCAGCCACTCCTAAGGAGAAAGATGACACTTTCTGCTTCCACAATGATTTACAGCCTCAGAAACCCTATACAGGGTCACTATGAGTCAGAACTGAGTCAATAGCACTCACAAGTGGGAAAAAGGATGCTACAGACTGGGCTTCTTTTGAAACTCCAACAAAGATTAATAAGCAAGCTGAGTCAGAAAGGATGAATAGAGAGTAGTCACATGTGATGCAGGAAGCAAAGGAAGTGGTCCTGGGCCAAGAACAACCTTAGTCTCACACTGCCTTCTTGCTCCTTATACTCCTTCAAATGGCCAAATACGTCAGGGCCAAGTTGTCTATTCTGAGACCTTGTGCATTTATCTGAGGCCCATTTTCCTTTAAATGATATCACCTACCTTAAGGAGTACAACAATCAAATAAGAAACCACAGGAGGAAAATCTTTGGCTAACTACAACCCCTGATGCTTAGTTGTTACCCTCCGTGTTATTTGTATATATTCATTACACATATTAAGTAGATCAATGAAGAATGCTGATTAAAAGGATAGTCACTTCTTTAGAACAACGGTAGAAGAAGAAATTGTCCCTGCCCCAACCCCTTGTACTCTGTGAGTAAATACTACAATTGAGAAGCAGAGCCCAGTGAACTAACTAACTTATGGTCTGAACACTTCTAGTCACATTGCTGGACAAAAATGACTGCGGCATAAACAATGGCTTTTAGCTGATGTACATTGGAGATGTCACTGCAATGTGACCTCTATGGATTGAGTACCATGAAGTACTGCGACAAGAAACATAAAACACAGCACATAAACCAGCACCCAGGATACTGACATGACAAGTTCCTTCACTTCACCACTTATAACCTTCAGAACAAAAGGGTTATGCTGACAGCCTCTCCCAACACTGTTTCTTATTTCCAGTTTATCAAAGAATTGGCCCTCTGCCTGTCTGCAGACAGGAAATGCTTCTGGTTTGCTGACATGCTTCACCTCCATAACCCAGGGCTTCCATCTGTCCAAATGGTCAGCCTCTTCCCTAACCATATAGATGAGCCTATTTTCTTCTGACCCCTTCTGTTCTCATTTCACCCACACTCCCCTGCAAGGATAGGAGATGGCTCATACTGGCCCCTTGCCCAATAGACCTCCTCCTCCTCCTCCCTTCATACACCAAAGGCTCATTAAATTAGTCACTTGGACTTTCCATAGTTAAACTGAAGGTCACTTGCTTTAACGGTCAGCCAGAAAAGATGCATCTCTGTAGGTAGTTTCGGAGCCATGGTCTCCTTCAGAGAGAGGCTGGATTTTACAGCCTGTTGGGCAGCCCCTGGACAGCACAAGCTACTTCCCTCCAAGGCACAAAGGAGGAGGGGAAGAGAACCCCCCAGGACACACAAAAGGAAATCAGTTCCCTAGTGACAACTCATGCTTCAATTCCTGACAGAGTAAGGCAATTGCCTAAGCTTCTTATGCTTCACTTTTTCCAACTAGAAAAACAAGGATACTTAACTTCCTCACAGGGGTGATCTGAGGACATATTAACTAATTTTTGAAAACCACCTTAGGATGTTAACCAAAGGAGATAAAGAATGGTCACAGTTCTTCCAGAAATACTAAGGGTAAATAATAACAACAACCAACAATAGTCTACCTGCTTTGTTGGGGTCTGAAAGCAAACCGAGGTCTCTTTATATACTATTTCATCTTTGAGTTGAAACTTCAGTATTATGATGCAATAAAAACAAAACACAACAGAATCCTAAACTCGATGTTCTCTTGGCTCTGTGACTTTCTTGCAGTGGTGGGTGGACTCTGTAATTATAGTGGTTGTAAAAGTCCCCAGCCATGTCTTAATCGGACAGTCTGGGCAGACGTGGCACTGCATTAGTGATGGTAGCCAGTTGAGGAGAGGGTTCAAATTGTTTCCCTGCCAGTACTGTCACAAGTTAGCAAAGCAAGAAATTGCCAAAAAACCAGATACTCTAAGAAGAGATTGATAAATGTTGTGTTTTGTAGATCACTCAAAGCTGGCATTTCTGGTTAATGCAGAGAAATTTTAAAACTTCCAAAGAAAAGACACATGTAGGAATGGGTCAGACTGATGCATAAACTTTGTTCCCAATAGCGAGTGCCAGCTGGTAGGAGGGAGAGATTGTCCTACTTGATGTTCCAATACCCAAAGATAAGACCTTTTCAAAAACTTCCTAATATAAAGTCATGGCACTTTGTTCCTGATACCATATAAAGTATTGTTCATCTGCCTGTGCCTAACCACTTGTGGTCTATGGATGAACCACAAGTGCTAAAGTAGGAGAATAATTTTAATCATGAACCTTCATGAGATGTTAGAAAAATACCACTAGCCTTCCAACGACCTAAATATTACATCCCTTCTTCTCCTGCACTGGTCAGTCAATACACTCATGCCATAAGCATGGAAATAATTAGAGATAACTTCCTTTTTAAGTACCTTAACATAAAATTAGGCTTTTGTAGGTAATGGGCTATTTTATATATCCTATAGCTAAGGAGTCCCGGTGACATTATGGGTTAGGTTCAAAGCCATCAGCCACTCCGCAGGAGAAAGGTGAAAACTGTCTGCTCCTATAAAGAGTTAGTTACAGTCTCAGAAACCCTACAGACAGTTGCTGGGAGTCTGAGTCAGTTGAGTGGCAGTGAAGTTGGGTTTGGTGATCTCGCTACACGCGTAGGTTGTTGTTGTTAAGTGCTGTCGAGTCGATTCCGACACATAGCGACCCTGTATAGGGTTTCCGAGGAGCAGTTGGTGAGCTTGAACCACCAACCTTGAGGTTCAAACGGCTTTGCAGACTGGCGCATTAACCCACAGCGCCACACCAGGACCCCACACGCGTATAGAGATATAGATAAATATACTGTAACCCTGTGAAAGCCAGAACCTGGGTAAAGTGGAAACCTGTCAGAGAAGAAAAACTCTTATTTCCCATGAATAGAGTACAGTGGAAAACTGGGAAGTGGAAAACACGGGGGGGGGAGGGGGGGCATTCGTGGGAAGCTAGGGCTCTCATGGGCCTCACTGTTTGTATTTGCTGTTTATATTACTTCTGTAAATTCACTCACTACCTGATCATTTAAGATGACATTTCTGTTTGTTGGGTTTTTTTCCTTTTTGTCCCATTATTTTTTTTGCCCTAAAATTACCTATTTCAAACTTCAGGGGGTGGTCTCTAATTCTTGTATTCCATTCCATTTTTATTCAGTTCAAGGAGAATTATCTATTGTGTTTCCAGGGCTGTGGTTTTAGTATTCAAAAGAAATATAAATCACATTTCCTGTTCTCAAGGTATTCCAAGTCTTGTGGGGAAGGCAAGGCTAAGCAGAAAAAGTGTTTGTTTGAGAGGATATAATTACTGCTGAAAAGAATTACATGGAGAATATGTGCTACAGAATTCCATGTGTTCCATGATTTGGACTTAAAAAAAAAAAAAAAATCATAGTTTATTTACAGAGGAAATGGTCCTAATTTGTATAGTTAGTGAACATGTGTAGGTTTCCATAACATGGTGGACCACCCAGTTGTCCTTCTGTAGCTCTGTTTTGCTGGTCCTAGGGTGACCAGGTCCATACACCAAGAAAGGCTTTGAACCACAACAGGTTGGCCATCTGTGTAGATTTCCCTATGTGATATGAATGCAGAGTGATCATGAATGTTCTTGAAGACTGATGAATGAGGAATTGCGAACGAGAGAATCCAGAGCTTACATGAATCGATACTTCCAATGCCTCTGAAACATCTGACTAGGTAGACAAGACTATTGTTAAAATCAGAGTAGATTTCTTTTTGCTCAGTGGAGGCTGGAACTGGAAAGCCTACCTTAAATATAAATTCTATTTGTTAAGTTCACAGGAGCTATCTCTAGGTTCTAGGTAGAATGGCCAGGAATGAGATTAACAAGGGACATTGCTCCCTGTCAACCCTTCAGTTCCTATCAAAATTCTGATTTAGAAGAAGCATTGTTTAAATGTCTAGATAAAGACAGTTTGTTGGTAAAGCATCATTTCATTTTTCCCCTATAGCCTTTCAGGATTGTTGTTGTTGTTGTTGTTTTTAAATGCCGTCGAGCTGGTTCCAACTCATAGCAGCCCCATATAGGGTTTCTGAGCAGCGGCTGATAAATAAGTTTGAACATCCAACCTTGAAATCCAAACTGACCTTGTAGTTCAATGCTTATCCTATAACACCACATAAGTAAATAAGATATGCTGTGTTGTTGTTATAGTTGTTAAGTGCTGCTGAGTTGGTTCCGACCCATAGCGACCCTGTATAGGATTTCCAAGGAGTAGCTGGTGAGTTTGAACCACCAAACTTGGGGTTCAAACCAATCTTGTACTCCAGCACATTAACTCACAGCGCCACACCAGGAGGAGGACAAACTTTTCTTTGGGAGAAATAGCACGTGTTGTTGTTGTTGTTAAGTACCACGGAATCGGTTCTGACTCATAGGGACCCTGCACAGGTTTTCCAAGGCTGTGAATCTTTATGGAAGCAGAAAGCCTCATCTTTCTCCCGCGGATAGTTTCGAACTGCCAACCTTGAGGTTAGCAGCCTGGTTTGTAACCACTATGCTACCAGAGTAGAGGGCCAAAATGGGAAAATTCCAGAAGGTATTCCTTTGAACCTTTATACTTGTTTTCCATTGACTAGTGGGTAAAGGGCTGCTGCATGCTCAGATTTGGGAAAAAAATAATAGTTTATAAGGAGTCCCTGAGGTTCTAGTGAAATTAATGGGATTTTCATAAATACCAATTGCATGAGAATTGTTGTCATGTAAACTTGAACGGTCAGTTTTGATTCAGACTGCATATTACTGGACTCTTACCACCAGGTAAGGAGTTTTCTAAAATGTAAATCTCCTCAAATGGCTCCCCATCTACTGTTGGGTGAAGCTCCTTAGCAAGAAGCCTTTAAATTATCAGCTTCAGTTTATCTTCGCAGGCTAATTTTCTGTCAGTCTCTTACCCCATCTCCTGTCAAGCTGCCTTGAGTTACTAGCCATACTTTAAGCCAGCTTCTCAAATGTTAAGAAACATTAAGAATCATTTGGAGGCCTTGTTAAACACCCACAGCTGAACCCCACCCTTAGCATGGAGTCTAATAATGTACAAGTATAATTAATTCTGAGACACTGGTGTTGGCGGTCCAAAGACCCATTGCCTCTATTCTGTACTCCTGATCCACTCTGTTAAAAACAAGTATCATATATTCTGAATTTTTTACAAGTAGTTGTATATGCTGCATGGTAGTGTTTAATGTCTCAAATTAATGTCATTTTTTGTTTTAATAAGACTTGCCTAGCACAGAATTCTTCCACTACACAAAAAAATCAATAATATCTTATAGGAATCCTGGTGAGTTTCTGACTTGTAGCAACTCTGATAGGGTTTCAGGGGCTGTACATCTTTGCAGGAACAGAAAACTTCATTTTCTTCCTGCAGAACTGTTGATATGCTCGAACCGCTGACCTTGCAGTTGGCAGTCCAGTGCTGATTGAATGAAGCCACCATGCTTCCCCATACAAAGATTACAACCTAGAAAACCCTGTCACATGAGTTCATCCTGAGTCAAAATTGACTCCACAGTATCTAACAATATCACCAAAGTTAGTTGAATGAGGAGGAAACCAGAAAGAACTGGGAACTGTCTACTACCAATAAAAAAATGGCCCTGGGGAACTTATGTTTAGAGGCACCCACAGAGCTATTTACATAATGCATATGAGCCCTCATGTGGGGCTTCTAGGAGAAAGACTGGACTACAAGGTTGATTTGAACAGCAAGGTCAGCAGTTCAAACTTACCAGCTGCTCCTCAGAAATCCTATTAAATTAAATGTTGTTGAATTGTTTCTGACTCAGTGTCCCTGTATTGGTTTCCAAGGAGCAGCTAGTGAGTTTGAACCACAGACCTTGTGGTTCAAATCGACCTTTAGAACCAGTGCTTTATCCCACAATGCCACACCAGGTCGCTATTTTTGAAAACAATTCTATTAACATATGCAGTCCCTAGGCAATAGAAACAGTTAAGACAGAGCTGCTTAATAGAAAGGCTGTGGGTGTGAGACTACCCAGAGGCACCTCAGAGGAAAGGCCTGGTAATCTACTGAAAAATCAGTCACTGAAAACTCTATAGAGCACAGTTCTACTCTGAGACTCATGGGGTCACCAGGAGTTGGAGTGGATTTGATGACAGCTGATTTACAGGGCGACTAGCCCATGACCCTTTCTTTCTCAAATATACCCTTCAAACAGTCTTTAAACCCCCATTTTCCCTTTCATGATATTCTTAATTGTTATCTGAGGTTAGTTAACAGTAAGAATTTATAGTGATAAGACGTAGGTTTGAACTTAACTGTGCTACTTTTATATCCCCTGGGCTTGAGGAAACTGATTGATCTAAATCTGTTTCCCCATGTCTAGAGTTGTTAAGTTCCATGGAGTTGGTTCTGACTCATAGTGACACTGTATGGGGTTTCCACAGAGCAGCTGGTGAGTCTGAACCACCGACCTTGTGGTTCAAACCAACCTTGCAGTCCAGTGCTTTATCCCACAGCACCACAACAGGTCACTATTTTTGGAAATGACTCCAATAACAAATGCAGTCTCTAGGTAACTCCCTCATTTATATAAATAAAGCAACGTACAGAATCTGTATAGTCCTGAACTTGCTGCACATTAGGCACTTATACAGTTGTTGTTAAGTGTCAAGTTGGTTCTCATATCGACCCTGTATAGGGTTTTTGAGGAACAGCTGGTGGGTTTGAACTGTCAGCCTTGTGGCAGGCTGTCCAGTGCGTATTCTATAGCTGCACACTAGGCCTCATACAGTACACATTATTTATTATAAATGCAAACGTTGGTGAGAATACACAGTGTGATTTGATCAAGAGTCTATGCTCCCTAGGAGTGACCCTTAGTAAACACATGCCTATAAATCTCTATGCAAAGCCTGACATATGGCTCCAGGATAACCTGACAGGAACTGTACCTTTCTCTGAATATCGGTGACCCCAATTTCTGCCAGAGAAATAAATCATCTTCCATTTTAATATCATTTCTCAAGAGTCAATGAAAAGTAGGAATGTCACTGAAAAAAGCCTCTGGAAACTGCAGAGCTGAGGAGAGCGAATATGCCTGTATATTCTGATTGGGAACATTTAGAACCTGAAACAGTAAGAATGTGCTAAGGAATGCAGGGGAATTACATTTCCCTGGCCTCCCCACACACAAATCAATCACAAAAGAAATAGGCATTTTAGGAAATATGCATTAGAATATATTTGTATTTGTATTTCTATTATCTCATGTCAAAAAGCTCATTCCCTACTAGCAAGATTCCTAGAGCAGAATAAGTCCTATCTTTTTTCAGTCTCTTAAAGAAATTTAGTCCTGGTGCGGCACTGTATGATAAACAGTGGACCACAAAGTTGGTTTAAACAGCAAAGTTGGCGGTTCAAACTCACCAGCCACTCCTAGGAAACCCTATATATCGTCACTACTAGTCAGAACTGACTTGATGGCACTTAATGACAACAACAATAAACCAGGTAGGGAACACAGATAGCATGTTATAGGACCTGACAATAGGGTTACTTTATATTGAGAACAATCTGTGTGAAGCTTGCCCTCCAGATACCTTCAACTCCATGCAATTGTTTACATCCATACTAAAGGAAGACTCTGATGTGACAAAAATAAACTACAGGGTCTACTGTTGTTGTTGTTAAGTGCTGTTGAGTCAGTTCTGACCCATAGCGACCCTGTACAGGGTTTCCGAGGCTGTAAATCTTTACGGGAGTAGAAAGCCTCATCTTTCTCCTGTGGAGCAGCTGGTAGTTTTGAACTGTTGACCTTAAGGTTCACAGCCCTATTCGTAACCACTACGCTACCAGAGCTCCTTACAGGATCTATACTGCATAGTATTTAACATTGTGTATCTTCTGTCCTGCATTCATATGTCTTGAATTCCATTCAACATGTATGTTGTTCATATTCTATTCCACTATCTGTATATCATTAATATGTCCAGGAACTTGGCACATTATAATTCCCAAATTGTATCTCCCAGTTTACCTCCTATCCCCTAAAACATAAGACACTGGATGATGAGTTTGAGTTTGGAAAATATAGTTTTTTAAGTACATATATATCCTTTATTTAACAGATGAGGAAAGTGAAACATCCAACTGGTTTTTGATGCCAGCACGCAGGGTCAGAAATCCAGTTCTTCTGTCAACACATTACTACCTTCTACTAGTGCTCCATTGATAAGTATGGAGAAAAGATTGAAGTTGTTGAAGACTTCTTTTTTCTTGGATCAACCATCAACACTCATGGAAGCAGCAGTCAAGAAATCAAACGATGTATTGCATTAGGCAAATCCACTGCACACGACCTTTTTAAAGTTCTGAAGAGCATAGATGTCAGCTTGAGGACTAAGGTATGCTTGACCCAAACCATGGTATTTTCAATAACCTCATAAGCATGTGAAAGTTGGACAGTGAATAAGAAAGAACGTAGAAGAATTGAAGCTTTTAAGATACGGTGTTGGAGGAGAATATTGAAAGTGCCATGGGCTGCCAAAAGAACCAACAGATCTGTGTTGTAAGAAGTGCAGCCAGAGTGTTCCTTGGAGGCCAGGATGGCCAAACTTCATCTCTCATACTTCAGACATATTGTCAGGAGGGACCAGTCACTAGAAAAGGATATCATGTTGGGTAAGGTGGAGGATCAGAGAAAAAGAGGAAGACCCTCAGGGAGATGGATTGTCAAAGTGACAGCACCAATGGGCTCAACTGTGGCAACAATTGAAGTTAGCCCAGGACTGGGCAGTGTATCATTCTGTTGTGCACAGAGTTGGTATGAGTTGGTACCAACTCGATGGCACCTAACAACAACTAGTGCTGTGGGTTAATGCAATGGACTGAAAAGTCAGTTGAACTGCAAGGTCGGCTGTTCAAACTCACCAGCTGCTCCTCAGAAACCCTATACAAGGTTGCCATGGGTTGGAACTGACTCAATGGCACTTAACAACAACAACTATACTAAGTAGTCACTTTATTAATTTTCAGTTAAAAAAAATGTTTTTTTAGCTAAAGAAGCACGTCATTCTTTTTTTTCCCCTCCCTTTTCTTTTTAAAGAAGAACTTTAATCCTGACAATATATCCCATATTCCAGCTTTCTCTCTGTTTAGAAAATAAAGTTAAAGAGCATGTTCAAAGCTTAATATAGGCAGACCTTCTATTAGGTCTGTTTTTATCAATATAATATTTCTTTTTGGCAATCAACACATCTAGTCTTTATATGCAAATCAACTCTGCCTTTGTTTTTCTTTTTTCTTCCCTTTTGTGTGTTCACAAAAGACTCACAGAATCAAGTCTTGGCACCTCCACTTGATATAAAACAAAGCTTTTTATAAGGCTATGAAGATACTCAGACATCTTCTAATCCAGGTTTAGCATATGCTGTGTTCCAGGAAACTTGGTTGGGCAGTTCTACTCTGTCCTAAAGGGTCATTATGAGTCAGAATTGACTCAGCAACAATGGTTTTGCTTTGGTATGTTCCAGGAACTGTACTAGGTATTAGGTAGTATTAGAATCTAACAGGATAAAGACCCTGACCTCAAAGAATTTACAGTTGAGCTTAACTCTACTGAGCCAAAGGGTCTCGTAAGGGGCTCTTTCCAGGGCTATCCTAAACGCAAAAAGGCCAAGATCTGCCGAAGTTTTAATTAAATGACCATCCTTCCCAATTAGCTATGAAATACTTTGCTTGTAGAGCTATGTAATCATCACTTCCTGCCTGGATTCATTTAATCCATGATATGCAGGCCTTCTGTGCGCCAGTATTTCCTCTAGGGATTTGCAACTTTTACAAAACCCCAACTTTAGAATGCTGGTTGGAGCCAAGACTTCATTACTCACATTATTCCTATGCCAAGCAAACTTCATGGGCTTTTTTTTACAGTGGAGTACACTGTCAACGTTCTGAAGTTTAAAGAGATGAGCAGAAATCTCATCCCTCAAACTGGAACTATTTCTACACTTTAAGTAAATATCTCCTTTACCTCAAGCAAAGTTGCTGACGACTAGATCCAGATGACCTATGTGTCCACCTCCAGTTCCTTGTCAAGAAAAATCTGGATATCGTAGAAATGCTTCAGACTTTAGTAGGATTGACTAGGCCCCTTCCAACTCTACAGTTCTATGTTTTCTAGAATAACTAACTGGGTGACTCCCTCAGGTTTGACAACAGTCTTTATGATTATAAAAAATGACAGTGTGGTCATGAACTCATAATTCTTTTTGAGAAATGAAATGATGCTGGAGAGCAACTAAAATTTATTAATGAAACTGGAGCTTTGAGACATAAGATGTTTAGACAAGGGGACAGATACAACTAGGATTAGAAAGTAATTTTCCTAACTTAATTAAAGAACTGGTAGTGTAGTGGTTACGAATCGGGCTGCGAACCGTAAGGTCAGTAGTTCGAAACTACCAGCGGTTCCGCAGGAGAAAGATGAGGCGTTCTGCTCCTGTAAAGATTAACAGCCTCGGAAACCCTGTGCAGGGTCGCTATGAGTCGGAATCGACTCCACGGCACATAACAACAACAATAACAAATTAAAGAACTACTATGTTCTCATTCATATATAGGACTTCAAAAATTTGTGAAAGGATTCCATGATTATTTTACTTCATTTCCCATGAATTTTTGAAGCTCCTTTGTAAATAGTTCATATTCCAGTGACTTGTACCAAATATCTACAAGCTCCCTCTAGATGTTCAGAAATGACCATTTTCTGTCTGTAAGTCCCTTTGTGCTGCTTTAGAAATGATCCTGCATGCTAAACACCAACTTCTCATTGATAATATTGCTTAGGCAATATCTTAAAATAGATTTTTCAAGTAGAGAAGCCCATTAAATGCTGTTCCAGCTACTGACAATACTACCAGACTTTCACAAAGCCAAGCTGCATGAAACACATCAAAGAGCATTATGTTGCCTTCTGGTTATGGGTCACTCTATCTCTGTGAATCTAGTCATAAATGCATAGAAGTTCAAAGCTGGAAGGGAAGTTTAAAGGTCAAGAACATAAGATTCAAAGAGTAAGAGAGACTTGCTCAAGGCTAAAGAACTAGTTAGTAACAACAAACCTGGACCTGCCCTGTCACTTTGTCCTGCAACAAAAAGCCTATGACATCTGCTATCCCTATCAGTTTTTCATCTCAGTATTGTACAAACAATATTCTCTGTTTACATGAATCAGAATATATTCTTGATTATTTTGAGTGATATCAATTGTGACAGAGCCCTCAACTGACCTCTTTCACAGCAGAAGAGGACAGGCTAATGTACCACAAATTCCTGGGCCTAATACAGTAAAAAAGATGAAGAAAACTACCCTATCATGGACTGAAAAGAAGTCAAGTCAGAGATCTGATGCTCATAGTTTATCATGTGCCCTTTGCTGTATGATGCTGAAGATAGAGAGTTTGGCATTTTCCTAGCAAGTGTAAACTATATTAAACTCTACTTGATAGTAAGTCTCCCCCCATAAATGATCAAGAGAAAAATCTACCCATCCTCACTATTTTCCTCATTACTGAATGTGTGCACTATATTTCCATAAATATATGGGTACCCAGCACTTCCAAGGGCAGGAGCTTTAAATAAATTATTTTTTTCTCTTTTTGGGCTGTACCTTTTTTTGTTGTTGTTACAATATACACAGCCAAAGATCCCATTTCAACAACTTCTACATGTACAATTGAGTAGCACTGATTACATTTAAGTTGTGCTATGTTTGCATTAGTGAGGGGAAATGGACTGGCATTGGCCATTTTGAATCTGACAACCCCATGGTTTACTATGCAGGGAATGACAAATTGAAGAGGAATGGTGTTGCATTCACTGTCAAAAAGAACATATCCTGATCAATCATGAGGTACAATGCTATAAGTGATAGGATAATGTCCATGTGCCTACAGGGAAGCCCAGTTAATACCACGATTATTCAAATTTATGCACCAACTACTAAAGCCAGTGAAGATAATATAGAAGAATTCTACCAACTTCTTCAATCTGAAAT
>NW_006408526.1:2587091-2649392 GCF_000296735.1 Chrysochloris asiatica
AAGAAGTGCAACCAGAGTGCTCCTTGGAGGCCGAGATTGCTAGACTTCGTCTCTCATACTTTGGACACATTGTCCTGAGAGAACAGTCGCTGGAGAAGGATGTCATGCTGAGTAAGGTGGAGGGTCAGAGAAAAAGAGGAAGACCCCCAACGAGATGGATCAGCCAGGTGGCATCATTGATGGCGTCAAGTGTGGCGGCTGTAGTGAGGTTGGCCTAGGATCAGACATTGTTTCGTTCTGCTGTGCATGGGGTCGCTATGAGTCGGTTCCGACTCAATGGCACCCAACAACAACAACAACATGCTTGCTATGCTTGTACAAATGATTCTACCAACATTATCTTAAACTCACAGAGCCCTGGTAGCACAGTAGGTTATGAGTCAGGCTGCTAACTGCAAGGTCAGCAGTTCAAGTCCACCACACGCTATGTGGGAAAAAAATTAGGCTTTCTGTTCCTGTAAAGATTTATAGCCTCAGGATCCCTATTCAGGGTCACTATGAGTCAGAATCGATTCCACGGCACATCACTGCCGCCTCCACCGCCACCATCATCTCCATCTTAGATTCACTGTCCCTTAAACATCCCATCCAACCTTTCATGTTACCATTTGTCAGCTTGATCTCACACAGATAATTCTTTAACAGATCACAATGCTGAAAGCATTTTTTAATTAAAAAACTGTTTTTACCTAATAAATTGTTTTTTGGTTCCAAAAAGACCTCAGGAATAGTTTTCATAAAGTCTACAGTTTAAAGATTATCTTAGGGCAATAGTTTTAGAGGTTCTATCTATCCTTAGGGACCAGTCTCAGGAGAAGGATATCATGTTTGGTAAGGTGGAAGGTCAGAGAACAAATGGAAGACCCTCACCGAGATAGATTGGCAAAGTGGCTGCATCAATGGGCTTAAGCGTGGCAACAATTGTAAGGTTGGCCCAGGATCGGACAGTGTTTCCTTCTTCTGTGTATAGGAAACACTGTGTATAGGAGCCATCACTGACTCGATGGCACCTAACAACAACAACAACAATCTAGTCTCAATGGCCTTAGAAAGTATAGTTCTAATAAAAGTTTGAAATTCTGTTCCTCACCTCCACACCTATCTCAATCAGGATGCTTATGCAGAAACTTTTATCAAAATATTCAGTAATGATAACCAAGGGCAGGCATTTAAATTTTTTTCATTTTTACTATAAAAATAAAGCATAATAATAACTCAAAAAATAGAAAACAGAAAAACATCATAAGGAAAACAAAAACAGACCTATATATTTACCACCTGTGAATAAATATCATTATATTTCTCAAGAATGTTTTGCCAATATGTCATCTAGGCATGCTCACACATGGAGTCCTGGCACTGCCATATCAGTGACTCAAAGCCACCACTGGCTCCTTGGAAACCTTATACAAGGTCACTATGAGTCAGAACCAACTTGATAGCATTTAACAAGAATATATCATCTAGGAATCATATACACAGGCATTTTTTCAAATATACTGGCCTTATGCTACCATACATTGTCTTTCACCTTATTTATCAGCAACATTGG
Source organism: Chrysochloris asiatica (assembly GCF_000296735.1). Classification (NCBI taxonomy): domain Eukaryota; kingdom Metazoa; phylum Chordata; class Mammalia; order Afrosoricida; family Chrysochloridae; genus Chrysochloris; species Chrysochloris asiatica. The sequence continues at coordinate 2,588,644 of NW_006408526.1, forward strand.
AGTTCTCAAACATTAGCGAGCAGCCCAATCATCTAGAAGGCTTGTTAAATCCTGAGCCCCAATATCAGTTTCTGATGTAGTAGCTCTATGGTATTATTGTGGTGTGCAGTACAGTAGATTCAGACTTATAGTGACCCCATGAAACAGAACAGAACTGTCCATAGGGTTTCCTAGACTGTAATCTTCATAGGAGCAGATTGTCAGATCTTTTCTCCAAGTGCATTCCAACTACTTAGGTTAGCAGCCAAGCGTTTAGCCATTGTACCACCTAGGCTACTTAGCTCTATGGTAGGATCCATACTTTGCATGTATAACAAGTTTCCAGGAGATACTACTACTGCTGCTATGAAGACTACACTTTGAGACCCACTATGGTACCACAAGGTAACTTAAAAAAAAAAAAAAAAAGAATATATCTATAATGGATGTGTCATGCAAAGGCTGGCATTTAGACATCTTCAATTTTTCACATTATAAATAATATTGAAATAAATACATTTCTTGCATGCATTTCCTATTTTCAAATGATTTTATTGAGCTATAATTCACATACCATAAAATTCACTATGCTTTGATTGATTTTTTAGGATAAACACAAAAGAGAAGAATTGATTGGTAGGTCAAAGATCATGAACATTTTTGAGCCTTTTGATACTCATTTGCAAATTGTCCTTTTGGGGTTGTATGTCTCAAGCAAAGTATGAGAGTCTCATTTTCTGTTTTCCTGGGGCAAGCTAGAGTACTATAATTTTTAAAACAGCTTTACCAGTTTGAAAGGAGAAAAATAGTATCACATTGTTATTTTTATTTATCAATTGAGGTTGAACATTTCCCACCACATAATTATTTGGTATTGTTGTTGTTGTTAAGTGCCATGGAGTCAGTTCTGATTTATAGTGACCCTACATAAGGTTTCCGGGGAGTGGTTGGTGGGTTTGAACTGCTGACTTTGTGATTGGCAGACCAGTGCTTATCCTACAGCGTCACACCAGGATTCTTATTGGCATTAGTATTAATGATTTTTGAATTGCTCTGCCTTGGCCATGACGCTTGCCCACGTATCATGCGTAGCATAGATCGTAAGGACACAGGTCATCTTAATAGACACGGGGGAGCATGGTGGCTCCATAGGATAAGCACTGGTCTGCTACCTACAAGGTTGGCAGTTTGAGTATACCATTGGCTCCTGGGAAGAAAGATGAGGCTTTCTGCACTCACAAATGTCCATATAGTTGGAAGCAACTCCACAGCACCTAACAACAATGGGTACAGGGAATATCCTGTGTAAAATATCATTCCCTTACATTTCTGATTGAATGTCAGTGTTCATCACACACACAAAGAAAGACACATCCCCCCTCACACTGTGAAGGCGCTTCAGGCTATGGGGAGCCCCAGGGAAACTCCCAATAAGGCTGCAAAAACACACTCACTTAAAAACCCCCAACCTATTGAGTGAGTCACTTTTACAGCAAATAACCAATTGAATTTAGTTAAAGAATGTGTGGTAGAATGTCCATATAGTTAATTTCAAAAGAAAGTGGTTATTTTACTTAAGCTCAATAGGTTTTTCATCTGGTTTCCTATTCTGCTCTAAGGGAACACAGACTCATTCTGGTTGGTGTTCTCCTAGCTTATAGCTGTAAGAAAAGTGCTATAATTGTTGATCTTTGAAAAGTTTCCTAACTTGTCACTATAGGAATCTTGAGGCCCAATATCAATAGTTAAATCTTGGGTAGAGAATTTTGCATTCTTGGGCTCTTTGGCACTGATTGGAAGAAAAGGCCACGTATACTTTCACAGGTATAGTTGTGTGCCCAAACATCTACAAAGGCCTATCTGTTCTAGATAACAGCTTGGAATATTGTGAACTGTCTAGCGTTTTAGAGAAGAGCTTCATTCCCATAAAAAAATCTTCTGAATAAAAATAAGGTGACGCTTCCATTAGGCCAGCATGATTTGAGATTCCAGTACCTTTTTCTACCTGGTTTCCCCAGTTTCCCCATACCTTCTTGATACTTTTCTTTTCTTACTTTATACCTTCTTCCTGAGGGATGCTCTCTGCTCCCATATCTTCAGCTCAATTCTCAAACTCATCCCTGGGCCATCTTGATAATGTTGTTCATGTTAGCTGCTGTAGACTCACTTCCAACTCAAGGTGAGCCATGAGCAAGAGAATGAAAAACTGCTCAGTCCCTCATCATCCCCACACTTGGTTGTGGATCAGACAGTTTTCTTTGTCTGAGTTGTGGAAGTAGTCTCTTCTTTCTAATCTGTCTTCATTTGGCAGCTTATCTGAAATTGTTGAACATCATAGCAACATGCCAGCTTTCACTGAGATATGAATGGTGGCTGCTCAGGAAAAGCATTGGCTGGGAATTGAACTTGAGTCTCCCTCATGGAAGGCAAAAAGCCTACCATGGCACCACCAATAAATACTGAACCAACATTGTTTTCATTAAATGAGTTCTGGGAATTTATCTTCATTGTAAGGATGTACAGACGACTCAAATCAAACCTGTTTGCACTCTTGAATTCTGTTTAAATTTCCCCTTCTTATCCACTGCCATCAAGTTGGTTCTGACTCATAATGACCCTACAGGGCAGGGTAAAATTGCTTCATAGGGTTTTCAAGGATGTATATCTTTACGGGAGCTGACAGCCTCATCTTTCTCCCGTGGAAAGACTAATGTGTTTGAACTGCCAACCTCATGTTTAGCAGCCCAATGCTTAACCCACTGTACCACCAGACCTCATTTCAGTTAGTGGTATCTTCATCCTTTTTAGAAATTTATGAGTCTTATGTGAATATCTTGTATTCACTTGGTCCCTAAATCTTGTCTCGGATACATCACTCATAATGAGTCTCTTTTCCCTCTGCCTACTACTGTCCTGGTGTGGGTTAATGTGCCAGACTGCAAAGCCGTTTGAACTGCAAGGTCGGTGGTTCAAGCTCACCAGCTGCTCCTCGGAAACCCTATACAGGGTTGCTATGGGTCGGATTCGACTCGACGGCACTTAACAACAACAACAACTGTTGCTATGTATCAGTTTAGACCTTTCGGATCTTTTGCCTCACTACCCCAACACTCCTAAATGGCCTTATTCCCAGCCAACTTTTCTCATTCTACTGCCTTCAACACTGGGCTCCAGGATTGTGTTCCTATTAAAGAAATCTGATCATGCCAATCTGCTGGCTAAAGATCTCTACCTAGAGGACTAAGCTAAATTCTTTTGCACAGAACATAAGACCTTTCACTACCAGCCTCCACTTCTCTCTCCCTCCTCACTTCACTCCCACTACCACTCTCTTGGGCACACTTTGCTCTAGTCATATTGACTCTGTTCCCAGAATAAGCTATTTTTACCCCTGCAAGTCGAGTGCACTCTCCTTTCTCTTATTTATCATTAAAAAATAAATAAAAAAATCCTCCTTATCCTTCAACACCAGCTGAAATGAATCATCTCATTCATTCATTCATTAACCTCTTCATTTACTCTCTGACATTTAGAAACCAACCCAGAGGTTCTGACAGAGAAACTGTTCTCTCTTAGGAAGACATTAACTCTTTCAGGTCTTCAGTTAGTAATTTACAAATTCCTGTAAGGAGTCAAAGCACAATAGAACTAGAAGGAAGATTTGCTAAAGAAAAACAATAAACATTTTATTTTCACATCTAACATTTGTAAAAACACTGTGAAGGGAAGCCAAGCAAATAGGATTCTACCCCTCATTTGTTATAGTTAGTTAAGTGCCTTGGAGTCAGTTCTGACTCACAGCCACTCTGTATAGGGTTTCCAAGGAGCAGTTTGTGGGTTTGAACTGCTGACCTTGTTTGTGGTGGTGCTACTGATTTTTCTGGAAGCCTTTCTTAACACGTTGAGGCAAGTTAATAATTTCTTCCTTAGACTCAGAGCATTTTGTTCAGACTAGAATTATGGTAGTAGCCAAACATAATGTAACTATCAGTTTATATATCTGTAGTCTGGATCCCTAACCAGAGTGTGATCTTCTGGGGTAGGTACTGAGGTTGTAGCAATGACTGTGTCCTATTCATTTCTATTTTTGAGGAGACTCTTTAATAGTGATTCAGTTCATAGATTCTGGAGAAAACGATCTGGATTCAAATTCTGCTTCTCCCACTCACAAACTTTGTAACCTTGGAAATCTTCTTAATCTCACACTTTGATTTTATGCTGAATGAACTTAATAGCTGTTGTTGTTAAGTGCCCTGGAATTGGTTTTGACTCATAGCAGCCCTATATAGGATTTCCGAGGCTTTAAATCTTTTTATGGGAACATAAAGTCTCATCTTTCTCCCACAGAGCTGCTGGGGGACTCGAATCACTGACTGTTTGATTCGAAGTCCAGTGCTTATCCTATGGAGCCACCAAACTTAACAGCAGTAGCTCATAAAATTATAAGAATGAAAGGAGTGAATATATGAAAACAATTAGTACAAAATATGATAGGTGCTCCATTTTTATTATTTCCATTACAAGGCCTGGTAATAAAAGGCCTTCAATTAAAGTTGGATGGATTAGTGGATGAATATTATTTAAATATAATAAGACTCTATCATCTATCTTTCTACTCATCTCATCACATGAATGAGAGTGCTCAGAACAGATGAAATCCAAGCAGCCCAGGACAGTGATTCTCAAGCTTCAGTGCGCTTAAAAATCTCCTAGGAGCTTATTAAACATTCATATCCCTGCCCCTTTCAGATTGGATCATTTTGGAGTAGCTCTCAGAACCTGAATTTCTAGCAAGTACTGTGAAGATGGATGGTCCTTGGACCACACTTTGAGAAATTCTTGCCCTGAGGAGATATCTTAGACTCCTTTTTCTGATGAGGGTCTCAGAGCTGTTCATTATTCTGTGAGAAAAAGTCACACTGATGAAGGTGATATGGTGCCCTATGAGTCTCACAGGATCTTTCTGCGGCAAGCTAATCAGGGAGGAGGCTGAAGTACATGGAGATGGACTACCAGGATATTTGCAGTATGAAGCTGTGCTGGTTGGTGTAGGGATTTGGCAAAAAAATTTTTTTCTAAGTATCAGCAACAACAGAGCAATGTCATTTAGGGTGCTGAGGTATTGATTTTTAGTTTTATGCTTTATCAACCATCTGTTTAGTGTTGGCTTAATTTATGATTATTGATTGATCTCCTGGTGTGGCACTAGACTGTGAACCAGAAGGTCGGCAGTTCAAACCCACCAGCTGCTCCTCGGAAAGCCTGCACAGGGTCGCTTTGAGTCAGAATCGAGTTGACGGCACTTAACAACCACCACCAACAACCAGCTATGTGACACTTTGCTTTTATGAGTATAAGGGAGCTTAAAAATGTTCATAGAAAATAGAATGAAAAGATAATGGAATTTTTCCAGGAACTTTTTGGAGCCTCCTCATATTACGAAAGGATTGGGTTAAAGTTCCTCTAAGATTCTTTCTATCCTTATTGGTTTTTGACTTCCATAATTACAAACAACTGACTGAAGGCCTGAAAGATTTAATGCCCTTCCAAGCAGAGAACAATTTCTTTGTATGAACCTCAGGGTCCACTTCCAATGTCAATCAATAGCGACACACCTGAACTTTTAAAGTGCCAGCCTGGTTGTGCATCCCAATCCAGTGCTCAGCTATAACAGGAAGGAATGAAACAGAGGCTCTTTTCCCTTCTGTTCCTACCTATGGCTAACCTGATGCATCCAGCACTTTCTCCAAAGGCTGCAATTACCAACGTGAGGCACTGGGAACAGAGCAGCCTGGGAGACAGTTGCTTGAGCAACTCTTTCCAAAGAGTCTTGTTGAGAGGTCACCAGTGGGAAGTTAATGGATCACACCCTTCAAAGTAAATTTTGTTTTCAAACGATTACCCAGCTCTTCACCTTTTCTTTATAGGCTAATAGTGACTGACCGAAATGTGCTAGCCATAGTTGAGTTTCATGGCTGTTTCTTTGCTGAAGCTAATTCATATTTTTGTCTTTATTTGCCTTATGCCAGCTATGGAGGAAAGAGGATGAATGTGAGATACCAGTGAAACTGTATTACTCAGTGTTACCTAGTACAAAAAGAGCGGTCCGCAATGAACATGGCTCTTGGTCTTAGGTTCTAGAAGGACTTACTTTAAGAGAATATAAATGTACCTCAGTATCGACACAGTCCTTTTCTGTTGGGACACAGCACATCTTATGGGTGTAATTCTGTAGTTCTGTGCCTAAGTTTCACACTCCACTATATCCTTGGCTAGCGTTTTATCAACCTTTGAACCAACTAAGTGTTTCCTTTTCATTATTTCTCCCACCTCTGCCTATATCATGTTGTGAAAGATTTTTCTACCAAATGGCATTAATTAATAATGAATGTTTCTCCATTTACACATTAATTGAAGACATAGATAATGGCTAATCAATGTTTCTCATCTTCACCAAAGTGCCAGTATAATCATTTTTATCATTCCAGTGAAATGCACAGAAAATTGGTCTCTCATCCAGTCTTACCATAGATACAGTTTGCTTTCTGAAGCTTTAAAGAAAATTGAAGCTAGTTCAAGAACCCCCGTTATGATTCAAATGCTATATCTTGACAAGAAGCTAAGGAAGGCAAGTATAGGTTTCCTTCCTTTGCAGAGACATTAGGTGGCTGAAGGCAAAGACTACCAAGTGACAACTGACTTAAGGGTCTCTTGGGTAAAGCACAGGGCTGAAAATGTGGATAAAAAGGGTGAGAAAAAGAAAGGAGCATGGCTTCTGGATATAGTTTTTATTTCTTTCACAACTTGTGAATGGGTACAAACTGATTAAGCCTGCTTTTTCCATTTTCCTACCCTCTCTCTTTCTCACTCATCTTTTCTTTGCATCCTTTCCTATTGTCTCCAGAGTCATTGGCAGTGGGATCCGAAAGGGTATGAGGGTAAAACCCACTAGGGAAGAATGAACTGGGCTGTCAGACAGTCTGTGAGCTGAGAAGAATGGCACAATATTCATTGTCTGTTATTATTATCTGTCCAATGATGATAGATTGCCTAATCATGTACATGCTTATATCTTCGTCCTGACCCTCTGCCTGACTGATTCCCTTTCATCTTCCAAGATTCCACCCAGTCAAAATAAGTGCTCCTCCTCTGTGTACCTGAGATACTGCTGTATTGTATTTATTGGTATTTAACTGTACTGTATTTAATTATTAGTTTATTTTCCTGACCCACCCATTGTACTCTGCATTCCATTTTGGTATCTGTAGTCCTGCTGCTTCTGTTAATACCTGCACATGGTCGGTGATCAATAGTAATAATGTAAATGGTGGTGGTGTGCCATCAAATTGGTTCCGACTCATAGAGACCCTATATAAGGTTTTCAAGGCTGCAAATCTTTAAGGGGGCAGAAAGTCTCATCTTTCTCCCATGGAGCAGCTGGTGCATTCAAACTGCTGACCTCACACTTAGCAGCCCAACTGGTAACCCACCATACTACCAGGGCTCCTTAAAATACGTGAATATAAATGCCATATAGAAAGCAGGTCTGGGCTTAATAAAACAGAGAATAGGTAAGTGTCCAAGGTTAAATTCCAGTCAAAGACTAAACAGTGTCCAAAGTCCTGGATAAATAGTCAAATCAGAGCTGGGGACAAGGGATTGACAGGAACCAAATAATCAACAGCAGATGCTCAGGGATGGAAACTAAGAAGGATAAAGGAAGTTGTATTTTCTTGAAGACGAGTAAGGAGGTCTCTGTATACACTCTTGCCTGCCTCCCTCCCCATCCTCAATACTGTCCTGCAGAAGAAACATTCCCGATGTTTAAGGGGACCATGATGCTAACTCTAATCCTGACAACTCCAACAAGATTGGTATATCTTTGTTGGCAGGACCAAGACTCCCTTGCCTGTGATATTCCAACAATGCCTTCCCACATTACTTTGTACAGAAAGCTACTTGGGCAGTAAGTGCTAATTTGTCTAAACCATGGTGGTGGTGGTGTGCTGTGGAGTTGGTTCCTACTCATAGTGGCCCTGCCTAGGGTTTCCAAGGCTGTAAATATTTATGGGAGCAGAAAGCCTCATCTTTCTCCTGCAGGATGGCTGGTAGTTTTGAACTGCCGACTTGAGGTTAGCAGCCCGACTCATAACCACTATGCTACCAGAGCGCCTATAAACTATAAAGCACAATATATTATGAGAAATTAAGCTGAGATCTTTGTTTTATTCATTCATTTATTCCAAAAGTCTAGACCTGTGTTGACACACAATTGATGCTCAATAGATACACATTGAATGAATAAATGAATTGTAAAAAAATCTCTTAGCAGGACATTCTCTCCTTGGCCAGAGTTGAGTAGTATTTTTGTGATAGCTTTGATAGATCCTCATCAAGGTTGGTCATGACTCATTGGCAAAGCAAAAGTGATTGAGAGACTGTAACCCAAGTGCATTTCTCCTATGGTGAAGTACAACAGAAGCCCACTGGTGGCATTCAAAGTATCTACCACTTCGTTGCTTACTTCTGAGAGACAGTAAACCAGCTACAAGGTATAGGAGCAAGGGGACAGCTTCTTTGCGTTTTCCCTGCTCAGATCTTCTTACCTAAGAATGAGAGCTCTGTGCCTGTTGGACAATGATTACTACAATTCAAGTTTTAGGATCAAATGTAAGGCCCTTCTCAAGCCATGCATTAGACCCTAGAAAACAATGACTTGAAAACACAATACTGCTAAAAGAATAAAATTCACATGAAGTAGAATATGTGTCCCAACGCATTTTTAATCCACAGAATGTGGGTTTACATTTCACTTGTCCTGCTACAACACCCTATGAATTTACTCAGCTGGTTTGAATAATAATAATTTTAAAAAGCAGTGAGAATCTTTTTCTCTGTGTGCATGTGGACTGGGAGACTCTTGCAGCAATAATTTAACACTAGCAAAACACATGTGTACAGATGGGAAAAAATGAGTAATTCTCTCTCATATGTTTTCCAGCTTCTCGAGATGCAGACCACCATGTACTGAATTAGAGCTAAAGTGTGGATGGTGGATGCCTTCAAATGGACATCCTTTTTGCCAACTGCCATGCACAGTCCAATTCTAACTCATTACTAACATCCTTCTCCTCCTTTTACTCCAGCTAAATACTTTTTATAGTGTTTATAAGTCAACTGTAGACAGATCCTGACCTATCCAAATATGGTACACCTCCTCCCTGTTTGCAAAGGGACTTTGGGACTCAGGGGACTGTTGGGGAGATGGACCTTGGACAACTTGGACACAGACTACAACTAATAACCATAAACCATCTTGAAGGAACTGTTTCACCACCAAAGGAGGAGGCTCGAACATAGAGAATAACAATTATCTTTGCACGGTGACACTCAGGAAGCAAGAGAGATGAAAAAGCACCCTAATGAAAATGGTCTTGTAAATAAAAAACAGGTGGGAAGTGTGCCTTTCAGTGGAATAGAATCCCATGTGTAACCAGCTAAGTTTGGGAGGACTGGAAGCCTTGAAGATACAGGGCTAGTGCACATGGAAGGAATCACATCTAGCCTAGAGAGTCTAAGATTCTGAGAACTATCAAGACAAGAAATAGGCTAGGAAGACAGAGAACTGAACCCTGAGAACTACCCATCTCTAGGAGGTGCTAAGAAGATGATTATTTAGTGAAGGATGAAGAAGAGGTGGACAGGCTCCTTGAATGCCATGGAGCATGGCATAGAAATAAATTCAGGAAACAAGAAGGGAGATCATAAGCAACGGCAAAGACTGAAGTGATGTCAATAAGATGGCAGCTTCCATGCTTTCTCCCCTTTTTTTCTCTTCCCCAACATCATAACCTACTTTTCATTTCCTCTAATCTTTCTTTACTCCAATATCACTCTGATTCTTCTAGATACTTGCTTAAGTAATTTTTGCCTTTTGCTTCACTCTCAAGCATATATTGTTGGTATTTTCTTTTTTGAAGAGTGTGACCATTATTTTCATCTGCCTTTCTTAAATGCAAAGGAACAGATGGAAACATTTGTGGATTGTCTCCCATGTGGTAAGCACTAGATGGGGTAAAATCGTAATGAAAACTTTCAAGAAGCAATTATTTAGGGGGCAATAGAACAAAATTAGGAGTCCTGGTTGGTGAAAATGGCTAACACATTTGGCTATTAATCCAAAAGTTAGAGGTTTGAGTTCACCCCGATACCATGGCAATCTACTTCTACCAAATCAGCCACTGAAAACTTCATGTAACACAATCCTACTCTGACACACATGGGTTACCTTAAGAAGCAACAGGACTGTCCAAGTGAGAACTCTGGCATCCCAGTCCTTTTACATAGCACTGTTTACCTCTCTTTGCTTTAGTTGTCTAGAGTGAAAGCTCTGTCTACATCACCCAGTTATGAGGTCAATAAGATGAAAAAGTTTGCAAGACTGAAAGGCACTTCTAGGGGTATGCGGAGCACAGTGACTCTAGAGGATAAGCATTGGCCGGCAGATCACAAGGTTAGCAGTTCACAAGGTCAGCAGTTCGAGCCCACCAGCCTCTGGGCAGGAGACACATGAGGTTTCCTGTTCCCACAAAGGGTCATTATGAGTTGTAACAGACTCAACAGCACTTAACAACAGCAACAACAACAATTAGGGGTTTATCTTCATTTCCTATATTGAAAGGTTCATACTAGTTGCACATCCTATGTGAAGTCATCCATACGACGCTCTGGTTTATAATTTTCCTCATCTGAAATTCTATAATCCACATTACACACAACTTTTTATTCAATTATTTAAGTATTCTGTATGCCTGATCTCTGGAAGGAAACCGTAATCACCTGGCGACCAGGGGTAATGTCAAGCACATGGGAGAGATTCACAAAGCCCCAAAATGCTTTCAGTTGATAACCTGAATTAAATACTTCTCATGGTATCTGTGATCATTCAAATCTTTTGCTCCTAGTTTCTTCTGACAGTGGATTTGTTTTGAAGAGCACTCTTGATTTGGCCTTTGGCTAGAATAATATTCTTGGAGCCCACAAACCCTAAGGCATTGTTTTATAATTGCCATTCAGCATTTCCAAGTACTTTGGAAAATGTGGGGCAAAGCAGCTCCTGCCTTGTGTGTTACACAAGTAACATCGAACAAAGAAACAAGGGGAAAACTAGAGGGAAGGATGGCCCCAACTCCTGGGACTGGCAATTTCTTAATCCAACTCTTCTAATAATTACCACAGAGGAATATTTATTTTAGGAGTCTTGCATGCACTTTCATTTCTTCCCCTACTGCTTGTTTTGTGACCCAGAAAATTTTACCATCCTTGCAAGAATAAAGAAGTGTCAGGTTTTCTTGCAGTCAAGATGCTATTCCTCATCAGGGGAAATGGAAACCAAATTAAACTTCGCTCTGCAATTTCAAAACACATCTCAAATGCAAGCCAACAAGAATTTTCCCCAGCTCTAGTTGATTTGATTTTTGGGGTGTGCAAACAGCTGTACTAGCCCCAGACTGCAGAAACCATGAAGTGCTCCACAGAACTTGTCATACACTCTAGAATAGCAGACAATCGAGGGTTTTCCAAGGTCTTCCTCCACTTTAGCAATAGTTGGCCTTAACACATTAAGGACATGGAAAGTTAGCTCCTTAGGCTTGTGTCAATGCTCTCTAAAATTTCAGTGTCTAACTCACCTATTACGAGAGCAAACTATAGGCTGCCTTCAATTCTCATAACACACATTTGCATAGAAGTGAAAAGAAACCTCAATTTGCACAGTGCTTTATTGTTGATAACATGTGAGCACAGACATTATCTCCTTTAATCCTCATGCTTACTATGTGAGGTAAGTATTGTGACCTCAATTTTACATATGAGGAAAAGGTTCAGAGATGCTGAGTCATTGACCCAAAGTCACAGAGGAAGTCGGCATCAAAGCCAGGACTTGAAGTAAGTAAGCTTAAATTCCCTGGCAAGTCCACAGTTATTTATGGGCTGTTTTTATATATGTAATATTAAAAACTCAAAATTTTTCTCTAATTTATATTTTTAAAAAGAGATTTTTCAAAGCTTCACTCATTATAAAACGAAATAAGCTATTAATGGTGTGACACTGTAGGATAAGCACTGGATCTCAAACTGACGAGTTCAAACTCACCAGTCGCTCCTCAGAAATCCCAAACAGGGTCACAATGAGTCTGAATTGACTCACTGGCACTTAACAACAACAGCAATTACTGAATTCTTACTATATGCTCCTGGTGTGGCGCTGTAGGATAAGCATTGGACAGAAAGAGTGTTTGAATCAAAAGGTCGGCGGTTCAAATTCACCAGCTGCTTCTTGGAAGCCCTATACAGCAGGGGTGGGAAACTTTTACTCTTTCAAGGGTCTTTGGATATTTATAACATCATTCACGGGCCATACAAAATTATAAATTTTTAAATTAGTCAGCTATAGTTGGTCAAACATTTAATTAACTCACTCTTAATATGATGGCTGGAACTGTGGTTGCTTTGGCAAGACCAGACCAAATGATTTTGTGGGACTTACATGGCCCATGGAGTCCTGGTGTGGGGCTGTGGTTTAATGTACCATAATGCAAAGCCATTTGAACTGTAAAGTCAGCGATTCAAGCTCACCAGATGCTCCTTAGAAACCCTATACAGGGTCGCTATGGGTTGGAGTCAATTCGACGGCACTTAACAACAAATATGGCCCATGGGCCAAACATTCATAATCTCTGCTATACAGAGTCACGATGTGTTGGAACCAACTTGATGGCACTTAACAACAACAACACTGTGTTCTCCTGGTATAGAGCTATAGGAAAAGCACTGGCCTGAAAGTTCAGTTTAAACTGCAACATCAGTGGTTCAAACTCACCGGTAGCTCCTCAGAATCCCTATACTGAATCACTATATGTCAGAATCGACTGGGTGGCACTTAACAACAACTTAACTATATGCTACATACTATGCTATGTGATTTACATACATTATTCTATTTAATCCTAATAAGGATGTTGAGAAATAATTGATATCTTAGGGAGTAACCCAGGGGGCTCAGTTTGAGGCATTGTTGTTGTTATAAGTGCTGTTGAGTCAGTTCTGATTCATAGGAACCCTACAAGGTTTCTGAGGAGAGGTTGGTAAATTTGATCTGCTGGATTTGTGATTAGCAGTGCGATGCTTATCCTACAACATCACACCAGAGCCCTTTTTGAGGTAGGAGAGAATAAAATGTCCAAGATCTATTCTGTGGTTTTGCTGAGGATCAGTAGTAGGGCCAAAAATCTTCTTGTCACTAAGAAAGTCAGCTCAGGGGTCTAGAACAGACTTATGAGAAAACTAAAATCTGAGGCTACCTTTCAGAAGCATACTCAAGTTGTAAGTGAGCCACATCAGATAAGAAGGAAGGAGGGCAATGTTTATGGAAGTGACCTCAAGGGCTCCTAACTCAGGCCACCTGCAGGTGAAAAGGAAAAAGCCACTACAGTAGAAATGTTTTGTATTAAGTGAATAATGCTGGTCACTTTAATCCTTCCAGGTCTTAAAGGGGCTTGGGGAAGCTTGGATGCAGTGATACTGATAGGGAGGAGCTCATAACTAAAGCTATTTACTGACTGACATGCCATCAGGTAATGAAAATACTGATTGAACACTGTATCTGCCAAGAGCTCTTCTAGGCACTAAAAATACAGAGGTGAAAAAGAGAAAAAGTCCCTGCCTTAATGAAAGTTACAGTTTGATGGAGAACAAATCCACCCTTCATTGTCCTATTCTAGGTCCCAGTGGCCTGAAGAAGCAAGAATTACTTATGGAAACCAGACATGGAAATGTATCAGGAGAATACCATTTTTATGAAAGTCCCTTATGTTGCCTTAACTCCTGACTGAACCATAAAAGTATAGTTAGCACCAAACTGCATGGTTTTCTCAATTACTTGAGTTCAGTTGTCACAAGCAGGAGGCCCTTTGAAGATTATAAATCATTACCTATACTATGTTATTAAATGGGAAAAATATGTTATAATAGAATGTGGCTGTCAATTTTCAGGAGCATTGGAGTCCCCTGGGGACTGAACTGCATCACAAAAGGACAGGGATGACACAGAGAAGGAGGCAGGAATTCAGGTGATATGTGAGTTCATTTCTTTTCACAAGTAACATGATAATGAGGCAGTTTTTTTTATCCAAAATAACATTACTAACATTTGCAGACAACTATCCAAATGACAGACTTCTGCCAAAATTACAAGGTATGCCAATGTTTAATCCTAAAATTCTGACAATGTGGGGGAGTGGCTGTGTATTTGGGTGAGTCTCCTAGGTCATAAAACACACCTAGAAATACACTCACTTGTAGGGCAGATCTCAGGATATTGAGTCTGTTTCCCTTTTTTCTCATAGATGTTTTTGATTTAAATATTCATCCTGAAATTATTAGTACCTCCCATGTCTACATTTCATTAAGAGGGTGACTATGAAAGAAAATAAAAGATAGAAATAAACATACAGAGGGGGAAGAGAGAGGTATTTATGACAGGAAATATGGCATCTGAATAATTTCTTCATGTTGAAATACACGGATAATGGTATTTTTGAGGGGGTTGCGGGACAACTCTCCTGAGGTCTTGCTTCTGTGGGTGTGTGTAATATATAAGTGTGCATATATGTGTTTTTAAGTGTGGTATATGAATGTATGTGTAGTATACAAGTGTGTGCACACTGTATGTGTGTGTGTAGTATGTATGTGGTATATGTACATGTGTGTGAATGTATGTTTTAAATAACTTCTGGCATCTGAGATATAATTTAAATCCTCATGAAGTCTACAATTTTGTATTCTACAAATAAAAATATATTAACTTCAACTATGAATGCTAAAATAGCATTTCTTTATGCATTTTTTTTTTTTTTTGGCTGACATAGGCAAGCTGTGGGAAAACACATTGAAAGCGATTAGAAAAACAACAAAAGCCATCCGTGGGTCTGTGCCACTCATTCAGACCATTTTCTAGGGACGGATCAAAGCTGAGGGCCTCTCTTCTGTGATAAACTGAGGTCAACTGTCACGATGAGGACATGGTTACACCTCACTGCTTGGGTTTTCATGCCCGTGGAGAGAGCACAGACACACAGCATCTGACTGCCTGAGCGGCCACCTCTCTGAAATCACCCCTGGCTTTGATCAGGAGGCAGAGCCTAGGGTAGGACAAACATAACTGTTCTGAAAAGTCAAATTCTGCCCTAGCAAGCTTTTAAGGATGACCTTACTATGCTGTCTCACCAGCCACAGAGAAATGTCAGTGCATCCCAGGCGCATATTGGGAAACCGCTGCAGGAGTGGTTCCCTGTGAAGTGAAAAATGGAGTTGGGCCACCAATCTACTAAACTCCCCACACCACAAGGAATCAGACAATGTCACAAAAGCTAGCTTTAATCAAGCTTGATTGTGGAAAACATAAAAACATACCCAGCTGCAGCACAATATCTTATTAATCGTCACCAGTGTTCCAAGAAGTAGGTGTTAATTGTCTCTTGTGCTTCCCTGGATGTGCCTGGTACCCAGTTTTCCTGCTAACTTTGACACAGATTAGATGTGAGGAAGAACAAAAGGATCAGGGAGATCTCTAGGCAACACAATCTCTTATAAAATGACATGGCCGTTGGGGGAAGAAGATAATGCTCTACAGAATTCTAATTTTGACCTCTTCTGAAATAAAAAAAGAATCTAATTTTAATAATCATTGCCCAATGAGATGGTCATCCTTCCAGTGCTGCAGGCTGTATACATGCCTGAATTTGATTAGACACCATCCTGAGAAAAGGTTCATTCTGCTTTTGTCCGGGAGTACTTATATCTGTTGTGTGTCTGTCGAGCCTGTATTATTCTGTCTGACATTATATTTCTGCCCAGCAACACAGTGTTGCATGTTGTGACAATGACCTTGCCTTCTAAACACCTTTCAAATAAAATGTCTCATTCACCTGGTCTCATTATAACCGTATATGCCAGCTGCTATTCTTCAATCTTAACAACAACAACAACAACAACAACAATTCTTCAATCTAAAAAGAGAAATAGTACAGATGGCCAAAAGGAAGGATATGATAGATGTTACATAAGCCAGAAAATGGAGAAAATACCAGGATCAAGCAGCATATCAAATAGAAAAATTTGACTTTAGGGTCTCCAGCTTTCCCTTTTTTGCGCTTTGCCCTCCAGCCTCCTTCCTGATGTCTTTAAACTCCTTTTCCCAATCTCTTAATAACTTCAAGATTTGTGCTACTTCCTACCTACATCCACATACAGGAAATAATTTAATATAAACAGTGGAATCAATTGGATTCAAATTCAGGTTTCTTCATTAACCAGTTTGTGATCTTAGGCAAATCATGTTCTTACTCCAGGTCTCCAGAAGGTGGATGATATTCCAGGCTAGTTTGAATGTAAACAAATATAAAAAATGTAAAGCCAACAGTCATTTCTATGTCAGGCCATCTTAAAATATGTGAACTATGAGGAACTGGGCAGTGTTTCATTCTTTTGTACATAAGGTCGCTATGAGTCGAAAACAACTCAGTAGCACTTAACAACAACAACAATGGGGAATCCTGGAAGGCCATCAGAATACAGGATGATGATTTTCTGTTCCATGACTCAAGTTCTCAAGATGTATTTGCTTCTCTTAACTTGTCTGCCTCATTCTACTCTTACTGCCAACTCATCGGTTTTCTGATAATTATCACCTCAGGTCATATGCCCATCTTATGGTTTAATTAATGACCACCTTTCCCAGATAAGAGTCTGGTGTTATCTTGTAGTGTAAAGAGTTCCAGACAGGACCATCAGCCAGAACTAGAAAGTAGAGCAAGGCAGATAGAGTGACCACTGAGATCACAGACTCTCCATGGCGCAGACTACCACCAAGAATCTATGACTTTGAGGAATAAGGTCTTGGGTCACTTTTGGAATAATACCTAACAAGAGAAGGGTAAAGAATGCAAAAGTGCTTATGAAGGTACTAGGTGAATACCTAGTGTGGGCAGTATTGATACCAAAGAATACAGAAAAGGAAGTCTGCCTCAGATATGTAACAAATGGAATTTTTCTTAAGAAGAGTAGCAGTATCTCCTCTTAGAGGTTCTTCTAACAATGTGACTTTGACACATCTTCCCCTGAGAGATGGGTTTATATCCCTTCGTCTTGAATCATGACTGCTGCTTGTGACTTGTGAGCAACAAAGTCGAAGTGATCAAATAGGCCTACCAAGGCTAGGTTACAAAAAGCATATAGCTTCCACGTGGCTCTATTTTGTTTAGGATGTTCCTTGAAACTGTGCTGCCGCGTTGTGAGAAAGCCCAGGTCACAGAAAGAGGTCACATGTAAGGTTTTGGTTGACAGCTCCAGCTAGGATCTCAGGCAAAGCAGGATCACCTGCTTGAAGCACATGCATGCAGTGCCTTCAAGTGATTGTAGCCTCCCAGGCTAGAAGTGTTTCCAGCTGAAGGTGCATAGAGTTAATCCCTGCCCTTGTTCTGACAAAAACACGGATTCAAGAGCCGTATGTAATCACTGTTTTAAGCCACCAAGTTTGGGGTTTAATCTATTATGCAGTTATAATAACTGGATGCTTGTGAATAGCTATGTTAATGTTTTGTACAGGAAGAACTCAGATGTACTCCCAGAAACTACAAGCACAGGACTAGAGCACTGGGGCCCTGATCCAATAGAAGCTACTGAGCTACTACCTCGCCTTCTCCCTGCCAATGTTCTTTAAAGTAGACAATAAATGGGTGTCGGTCACTCTCCAGATAACGACTATGTTTCCTCCTCTACCACAACATAAACATTCTGCTTCCTGATTGTACAACATCAGCTAGTGCGTTTGGTGCCGTTATGGTAATAAGCAAGAAAACCTGCCATTACCAGGGATATCTTCCTGTACTTTCTTCTCTCCCTGTCCATCACCACCGTCCCACTCTTTACAATATGCTCCTTGAAAATGAACATAAGATTCAAAAATACAGCTTTTGAAATGTGGGTCCCTAGCCCGTTGCAAGTTGCTGCTTCCGGGGCTGGGCCCTGCCACCCCAGAGACCGATCGATGGCCCTCTCCACCTGTCCCGGGAGCCCAGCGATCTGAGACTATCCACCCCATGGATCCTAGAACCGCCACTTAGATCCGAGGCCCCCGCCCCATGGATCCTAGAGCCCTGGAGTCCCTATCTCCCTGCAATGGATCCCAGAAAACCCCAAGTCCAAACTGGAGGAGGCAAAGGAAACTCGGTCTCAACGAAGACACTTCAGTTGAGACAAAAGGGTTGTAGCAGAAAATCTAGGAATCCCCAACCAGGTGTGCCAAGGCGGTGGGGTGGGGTGGGGAGAGGGGGATAAGGGGGTGAGGGGTGGGGTGGGGGAACCTGGTTTCATCTCTGTTGGAAATGCCATGGCTCTTGCTTCCAGATTGGCTTGGTTTCCTTCATCACCACAAGTTGTGACTGTCACATGGACATCATGAAAAGGACTCAGATGCCCAGATGTCTTCATGTGTGTGGGAACACTGATTGGCATGGGGTGGCAGGGTCGGGGTGCCAGATGTCAGTGTGAGTCTGCAGGCGTGGGGCTGCCCATCAGGACAGAATAGAATCCTCCCAGGCCTGCGAGTATTGGAGTTCTGACTTTCAAGTGTTTCACCTCTTATAAACGGGAAGAAATAATATGGAACAGCTAAATTCAATGCCTGGCTATTAGAAGCATAAAATATATGTACATATATATACACACACACACCTTTATTATATGCGGAAAGCTATAGAACATTAAATAATTTTTAAAAACATAAAAAGTTTCCACAAAGAGCCTAGGAGGCCACCCAGCGGCTCCCGGAGAGAACAAACCTGATGATTTGCCCCCGTCAAGATTGACAGACTCAGGAACCCTCTGAGGCCGTTCTCTGTCCTGTAGGGTTGCTGTGAGTCGGAATTGGGTTCCAGGGGTTTAATCACATGCCACAGCTCCGTGACAGTAGCTCGACTGGTGTTTGGCCAAACCACCAGGAACCACGGCCATGCCACGCTGACCCGGGCGTAGCTCTCGCAGGTCATGGGCTCGGGCCAGGCCTGAGGCCTACTCCATGATGTTTAAGGAGCATTTCCAACATGAGCAGCGTTCACCGTCAGTGTTGGCATTTCATTCCAAGTTTTAAAGCGAGTCCTGCTGTGAGATTCTGTAGGATGCCACAGGGGGCATGGTTCTGGGGTCTGAATAGGTTTTGTTTGCAGCAGACAGGTGCCCAAATGTTCAGGTGGGGGCTGCCTACGTTAATACATTGTGTGAAGATATGATTTATACAGGGGGTGGGGTGAGTATGTGTTGCTATTTCTGGAATAAAGAGTTCACAATCCTCAAAAAACAAAAGTGGCAGCATCAGTGAACTCAAGTATGGCAACAATTGTGATGTGAGTCCAGGACCGGGCAGTGTTTCATTCTGTTGTACACAGTGTCACTATGAGTCAATAATGACTCAAAGGCACCTAACAACAAAAACAACATATATATTCTATTTGTAGAAACAATATGACTCCTGGTGTTGCGCTACAGGATCAGCACTGGACTGTAACCCACAAGGTCAGCGGTTAAAACCCACCAGCTGCTCTTTGGAAACCCTATACACTGTATCGTATACAGGGTTGCATGAGTTGGAACCAATTCGGCAGAACGTAACAACAACAGGACACAATAACCACGCTTTTCATAAATTCTTGTTGCACGTTTTATTGTCACTTTTATTTTGTTGTTGTTGTTAGATGCCATCGAGTCGGTACCAACCCATAGTGACCTTATGCACAGCAGAACGAAACACTGCTTGATCCTGGGCCAACCTCACTACTGTTGCCACACTTCAGTCCATCCATGTTGCCACTTGGCCAATCCATGTTGTTGGGGTCTTCCTCTTTTTCTCTGATCCTCCACCTTACCAAACACGATATCCTTCTCCAGTGACTGGTCCCTCATGACAATATGTCCGAAGTATGAGCTACGAAGTTTGGCCATCTTGGCCTCCAAGGAGCCCTCTGACTGCACTTCTTCCAAAATGGAGCTATTGGTTCTTTTGGCAGCCCATGGCACTTTCAATATTCTCCTCCAACACCATAACTCAAAAGCATCAATTCTTCTACAGTCTTCCTTATTAGCTGTCCAGCTTTTGAATGCATATGAGGTTATTGAAAATACCATGGCTTGGGTCAGGCGCACCTTAGTCCTCAAGCTGACATCTTTGTTCCTCAACACTTTAAAAAGGTCTTGTGCAGCAGATTTGTCCAATGCAATACATTGTTGTCAAAAATGAAATGGAACACATAAACATCGATATCTTAGGCATTAGTGAGCTGAAATGGACTGGTATTGGCCATTTTGAATCTGACAGTCACATGGTTTACTATGCAGGGAATGACAAACTGAAAAGGAATGGTGTTGCATTCATTGTCAAAAAGCACATATCCAGATCACTCATAAGGTACAACTCTGTCTGTGATAGGATAATATCCACGCGCCTAAAGGGAAGCCCAGTTAATACCACTATTATTCAAATTTACGTGCCAACCACTAAAGCCAATGCAAATGAAATAGAAGAATTCTACCAATTTCTTCAATCTGAAATTGATCAAACATGAAATCAAGATGTATTGATCATTATTGGTGATTGGAATGCAAAGGTTGGAAGCAAACAGGAAGGTATCAGTGGTTGGAAAATATGGCCTTGGTGATAGAAATGATGCTGGAGAACCTATGATAGAATTCTGGAAAACCAATGATTTGTTCATTTCGTTGTTGCTTTAGTTAGCTGAAATTATCATACCTGGTTTGGTGCTGTACGATAAGCATTCAACCACAAGGTTGGTATGAACCGCAATGTCTGTGGTTCAAACCCACCCACTGTTCCTCAGAAACTTTATATAGGGTCGCTATAAATTGGAACCAACTTGACGACATTTAATAGTAACAACAACAATACATTTGCTAGAACTGGGGCTGGGATTCAGACATAAATTGTTGGGTTTGCTTTTTGGACCAGCTATGGAAAAAAACTATCTCAAATACGAGGAGGCCAAAAGTTTGCATTTGCACTCTGCTAAGCAGGGAGACATTATACACCTGGTTCAGTCCTTGAAGGATAGTGTTCCCAAGGTAAAGCTACATGTCTTGTCTTTTGATCAAGGTTAAGCAAGACCCCAAGGTGTGACATTAGGGAAAAAATATATGCTTGAACAACGGCCAAGAAGGCAATTCTAACTCTTTATAATTCAGAACTTGTATAAAACCTGAATTCCAAATGAAGTGCAAGGGACTCTGAATATAGTCATTTCTTCTATATTTGTCCTACATGCCTTAGATGGTTTGTGTTTGTTTGTTTGTTTGTTTTTTAAGTTTTTATTGTGAATTTAGTGATAGTTTACATGGGAGAACATCAGCATTACACTTAGCCTATTGTGTTTCGTTTCATTGCAATGATTACAATTCCCTCCATGCATCGTCATTCAACAGTATTTGCTTCTATTATCTAGGCTGTTTTTTAAAATTAAAATAAAACAGAAGTTTTTCCAGGATTTGCTCTTTGGCACTAAATCTTTTTCAGGAGTGTTTATGATTTCTTTTTTCTCAGAGGAACTTTCAAAAGAAGAAATTCAAAGACTTAGAGTCTCTCCCAAAGGCACCTTATGTTTTATTCGTCTAACTGACCTCCCAAATCCATTACATGAAGGCTTTGAGTACTTGGCTTAGGAGTCTTGATGTGGCGCTGTAGGATAAGCATTAGACTGCTAACTATAAGGTTGCCAGTTCAAACCTATCAGCTGCTCCTTTGAATCCCTATAAAGGATCACTATGAGTCAGAACCAACTGGAGGGCGCTTTACCACCACCCCATTAGAAGTCTCTGGGTAGTGCAGATGGTTAATGCACTCAGTTACTAACTGGAAGGTTGGAGGTTCCAGTCTACCCATAGGTGCTTTGAAAGAAAGCCCTGGTGATCTGCTTCTGAAAACATAGCCACTGAAAACCTTAGGAGGACAGTTCTACTCTGATACACGTGGGGTCATCCTGAGTGGGATCAACTTGACAGCAATTGGTTTTATTAGGTATATGAGTGAGAAATGGTCCGAAGAGGCTGAATTGCTTTGGGCAGAGTTACTCCCCATTGTAGTGACAAAGCTTAGGTAAGACTTATGGGCCTCCACCCCATGGTACAGCAAACTCAAGACTTCCGTTAGAAACTGTTGTTGTTGTTAAGTGCCGTCGAGTCAATTCTGACCCCTAGAGACCCTTGCATACGGTTTCCAAGGAGAAGCTGGTGAGTTTGAACCACCGACCTTGCAGTTCAAATGACTTTGCAGCCTGATACATTAGCCCACAGCGCCACAGCAGGACTCCTGTTAGAAGGAGTTTTCATAAATTATGGGGCCTTGGAGGAATTGGCCTCTTTGAAAAAGATCAGTGAACTATTAAAACCAGAATGTATTCTCTCAACTGAATAGCTGTAGGCTGACCAGGTGTCACGCTGATAGTTTTTCTGTATTTATAGCCTGTTTCATATGTGTTTTCACAGGTGCTAGCATAGAAAACGGTATCTTATACAGAGGCCCAGCCACAGTCATGGAGGCTGAGCCCTGGGCCTTCCACCAAAAAACTATTGTCAAAGAAATTACTCATGACTGAAGGAATGTCCACACAGGTTCCCTAGCCTTATCTGTTCAGTAGCTGCTATTGGTTTGAGGTCAAGATCAAAGTATGGTCCAAAGACCAGCAGGACTATCATTAGACATGCAGAATACTTCAGGTTCCACCTCAGACCTGCTGGACAAGAAGATGCATTTAACAAGGATCTTGGGTGATTTGTATGTGAGTGCTCAGTGTTTCTCAGACTTTACTGTGTAACATGTGAAAGCTGGACTTGGGCTTTCGAACCTTGAACATCCTTTTGCTTGCTTCCAGTGCTTTCCTGCCTAATCCTTTGTTCTTTAAAATATGCTTTACATATTTACTTCACTCACGATAGTTTGCGTCTTTATTATTTTCTGCTACAAACCACCAGATTGGGAATATTTAGGAGCATAAACACTGGACTGCTAACTAAGAGCCACTCCTCGGAAACCCTATACAGGGTTTCTACAAACCAGAGCTCAGTGGATGGCAATTAACAACAAGAACAACATACATAGCCTTAAAGCATGGACATGTTAGCATCATAGGTCTCGCTCAAAAACATTTTAGAAATTAAGAATCTCAGTTGCCTCTCTGGAACTACTGGATCAGAAGGTATATTTAAAAACAAGACCTAAGGAGCTCTGGTAGCTTAGTGGTTATGAATCAGGCTGCTAACCTCAAGGCCGGCAGTTCAAAACGCCCAGCTGTTTTGTGGGAGAAAGATGAGGCGTTCTGCTCCTGTAAAGATTTACGGTCTTGGAAACCCTGTGCAGGGTCACTATGAGTTGAAACCGACTCCACGGTACCTAACAACAACATGAGTTCTGGTGGAGTCCTGGTGTGGCGCTATGGGTTAATGTGCCAGACTGCAAAGCCGTTTGAACTGCAAGGTCGGAAGTTCAAGCTCACCACTCACTCCTCAGAAACCCTATACAGGGTCATTATGGGTCGGAATTGACTCAACAGCAGTTAACATAGAGTCCTGGTGGAGCACCTTAGGATAAGCACTAGACCTCAAGGTCAGATAGAACCACAAAGTCAACAGTTTAAACTCACTAATCACTTCTTGAAAACTCTACACAGGGTTGCTATGAGTAGGAACTCCATAGCGCTTCACAACAATTCACATGCACATTAAAGCTTGAAAAGCTGCAATAAAGAGAGCACACAAATTCCTTGTGATAAATGTTATAGTTTATTTATTTATTTTTGCTTTAATAAGCTGTACTGCATCCCTGCACACTAGAGGAAATTATAACGCAATATAGCATAATTAGGTTTTGTTCCTAAATGAAATATACATTAGCTTTTACAAATTGTCTGTCGAATCACATGAGATATGCAGCAGTTTTTGGAATCCCTAGAAAGAAGAGATGTATAAGAGCTGTATTATGTATGTGGTACGGGACTGGACTCCTAACAGCAAGGTCAGCAGTTCAAACCCATCCACAGCTCTGTAGGACTAAAATAAGAGGTAAGGGGATGAAGAGAAATGCTCTGGTGTCACAGAGGGTTAAGCATTGCACTGCTGACCGAAAAGTCCACAGGCCAAAGATGAACCAGTCTGCTTTTGTAAAACTGGAGTCTTAGAAACCTTAAGAAGTCATTCTTCTCTGTCCTACAGGATTGCGATGAGTGGGCAGGAACTCGATCACAGTGAGTTATGGGGTGCTGATTGAATGACAATGATACATTTTTTAAATGTATGTACGTTAGTCACTGTGTTAAGTAACTCATATGGATCACCTCACCATGACTTCACTATGTAGGAACTATTAATACTTTCATTTTGCAGATGAGAGACGAATCCAGAAAGCTTGAAATCACTTTCACAACGTTACACAATTCTTGATTGCCAGAAATGGGATTCAGACTCATAGAACTTTGCTTTAGAGTCCGATCCCTTAACAACAATAGTTCACTGTCCTCGCGTTGTTGTCAAGTGCCGTGAGTTGCTTCTGACTCATAGTGACCCTGTCTAGAATTTCTAAGGAGCGGCTGGTGGGTTTGAACCACAGAAAGTTTTTACAGAAGTAATGGCCCTTGGCTGTCAACTTGATTCCAATTCATAGCTAAATTTTAGGACAAAGCGTAACTGCCCCATGTGGTTTCCAAGGTTGCAAATTCGTATAGAAGCAGATAGCCACATCTTCCTCCTCAGCGCGGCTGCTGAGTTACAACAACCCAGCCTTTCACTCAGCAGCTGAGCACTCTGGCCACTGTGTCACCAGGGCTCCTTTATAGACGTTACTAAGGAGCTCTGGTAGCGTAGTGGTTACAAATCGGGCTGTGAACCTTAAGGTCAGCAGTTTGAAACTACCAGTTGCTCCGCGGGAGAAAGATAAGACTTTCTGCTCCCGTAAAGATTTACAGCCTCGGAAAACCTGTACAGAGTCGCTATGGGTCGGGACTGACTCGACAGCACTTAACAACAACAATAAGCACCTAATATTTTTAGTCTGAAACATGATTTTTCAAATCAATGAAACATACTCCTTTGCATCCGGTAGCATTACTCAAATGGTTTGAAAAATCAAGTTTCAAACAACAAATGTAGATTGTTCCTCGCTGACACTGAAATGTAGTCTATCTCTCCCATTTTCTGGTGCCCTGAGTTATGTTATGTTACCCTTATTCCAAAAGGACAGTATATTCATGGTCCTCTAAGGGGCACTTTTGCATCTTTGTGATATTTAAATGAGAGAATTAAAGTGTGGTGTATGTTGTTGTTATGTGCTATCGTGTAAGTTCTGACTCATAGCAACCCTGTATAGGGTTCTCAAGGAGTGGCTGGTAGCAGTCCAGTGATTATCCTACAGCACCACGCCAGTGTGGCATAGGCGTTTAATAAAAGTTACTGTGCTGTGGGTTAATGTGCTGAACTGCAGAGTTGGCTTGAGCCACAAGGTTGGCAGTTCAAGTTCAGCAGCTGCTCCTCAGAAACCCTATACAGGGTCGCTATAAGTCAGAACTGATTTAACGGCACTTAACAACAACAACACTGCTATTTTAGTAGCTTTTATTTTAAAAGGACGTGAGGATTACTGGTGTGGCACTGTGAGTTAACACACTAGACTGCAAAGCTGATTTGAATCGTAATGTCAACAGTTCAATCTCACCAGCCGCCTCCCTGGAAACACTATTCAAAGTTGCTATGGGTCGGAACCGACTCGATGGCACTTAACAACAATTTTAGTTCTTATTGCTCAAATACAGATTTTGCGATGCAATTTTTCTCAGGACTTCAAGTTGGCCCAGAATCTAGGCTAAAAGAAATGTACTAGAAATTTCTATAATTTTTTGAGAAACCCTGGTGGTTCTGTGGGTTAAGTGCTGCTGTTGTTTTTGTTAAGTACCGTGGAGTCGGTTCCGACTCATTGTTACCCTGCATAGAGTTTCCGAGGCTGTAAATCTATTCGGGAGCAGAAAGCCTCATCTTTCTCCCACGGAATGTCTGGTAGTTCCGAACTGCTGACCTGGAGGTTAGCAGGCCGACTTAATCACTCTGCTCCCAGAACTCCTTGGATCAAGTGTTAGGCTGCTATTTATAGTCTCAGAAACTCTTAACAGTCGGTATGAGTCAGAATCGATTCGATGGCAGTGACTGGGTATTTCGCTCTATGAGTATTTGTGTTTTCAATGAATAAATGAGAATAGAAGCTAACTTTACTTAAGGAATCACTACTGTTACCATCCCAGGTGGCCTTAGAAGTAATTGCTTGAACTCCCAGTATCATTTATTCAAAGCAATTAAGAATTAAAAAATTTAAATGTCCACCTATTACTGTCCTTCTCCCGAATCGGGCTGCCAACCTCAAGATCAACAGTTCGAAACTACCAGTGGATCCGCGGGAGAAAGATGAGGCGTTCTGCTCCCGTAAAGATTTACAGCCTTGGAAACCCTGTGCAGGGTCACTATGAATCGGTGCTGACTCCACGGTACTTAACAGCAACAACAACCTCTGCTCTCATACTTTTTATACCACTCTGTGGACTCCAGCAGAGGCGTTTATTCCCAATCCCAGCGCTGTGCATACCGATTAAGTCAGCTGGCATATGGCCTGACATTCATGTGGCTGAGGTATCCTTGGCTTCTGGTTAAATGGGGTTGCCCCTCTGATGTTGTGATTTGGCAATGAAATCTTAGTAACCAGAGTCACCACTACAGCACCCACCATTTAATCTTTGTTGGAAAGTGATGAAAATAGACCTCACTTGAATGAGAACTAAGTTTAGAGAAAGCAGCGTGCGAAGCCACCAAGTTTGAACTAAGAAACAAGCACATGTTTGAGACCTAAATTGTTTTTTTCCCTTCAGCTTTCCCAAATTGGAAGTTTACACGCAAGATACAAGTATCTGACATAAACAGTTCCTATTATCATCTTATTCAGTTTTTTAAACCTGCTTTCGTGTGAAATAGAAAACGGGAAGCAAGTAAACCTGCCCCCTGCGTCCATTCTTCCTCAAATAATCCAGAAACTTAAGCAATCCTTCCCTTCCCTGGGGATGTGACTGCAGAGTATTATTTTATTGACTCATAATTAATAACTCCTGATGTGAAAACCAGTCAACAGGGGAAAATGGCTTAGAAATCCCCAAGCAAAGAGAGAACATATATTTTTCTTGAGGCAAGTGCAATCCACAGGAATGAGAAGGATTCATAGAAGAAAATGTTTTTAAAAATATTAAATCCTTTACATGAACTCTGTACCCTTTTTGAGGAAGTCAAACTCCCCACCCCCATAATGTCTAATGAAAACATGAGTAGTAGTTTAGTACCTTGAACTGCACTAAGATTTGGGGAGTATACGAAAGAGTGAAATTGTGTGTGGGAGGAAACTGACAATGGAAATTTGGTGGTGAACACAGAGTGTGGGCAGAAGGGAAAAAGCACATGTGAAACATCACTGAAAGGAAGTGTCACAGGAAAAACTTATGAGGCAGCATTCTACAGGGCTCAAAGAAGCATCGTCAAAAATGCTGTGCATTTGATCAACATACAAACACACACAAAGTCCTAGTAAACAAACAAGCAAACAGAAAACCATGAAATGCCCAAAGAGCCACTGATGAGAAACCATTACTTTCAACTGAACTAACATTCCTGGAGTTCTGTCACATCCTATTAACAAGAGAGATGATTTCAGTTCAGTACTATAGCGAGAATTTCTTTCTACATCTGATTCCACTCACGGAAATGGAAATGGTCACCTCTGTACCCACTATTCTCCTGACATACTTGGTCGAATATACGAGGTGATTTCCCTATTGGTGCCCTAAGGTATAATTTGATGAGAGTTTGGCAATGCACACAAAATGGATTTCCATTATACGTTTAAAACCAATAGGGCTTAATCTAGACTGAGGGTTTTTGTTGTTGTTGTTTTATTTTTAAACTTGTGGACATTTTATATGAGTGTGTATAGCACAAACTTGGTGCTTATTAATTTATTATGGTATGTTATCTATCTTGTTTTAATTACCAAGGTCATTGGCAAAGTGGTAGCATCAATGTGCTCAAGCGTGGTAATAATGATAGTGAGGTTGGCCCAGGATCAGGCAGTGTTTCATTCTGTTGTGAATAAGGATGCTATGAGTCGGTACCAACTCGATGGCACTCAAAGACAACAACAACAACAATTTCTAGAAGAACATGATATTTTGAAACTCATTTAATGTGACTGTTTTAAATGATCTATATGAAATATTTAGAACAGACTTATTAAAGACCTATATGAGATGGACTAGAAGTAAATGTAGTTTCCCAGCACCATGACTAATTTCAGGTAACTGAGAATCTACCACTTTGAAACTGCAGCACAATTAGTGTATTAGTGAAGCAAATCTGGTTTTGTGCTGATGGGTAAAGTTTAGATCCAAAGCATACTAGGAATGCATATGACCAAGGCTAATGGTGCGTGTTACTAGATGACACAAAGAAAGAAAATAATCGTATTTTGTACTTTCCTTACTGTTTTTTATCAAGGAAGTGATGTCATACTGAAAATTGGTTAAGAGGAAATTTTTAAAAACACTGTGGATGAAATTATTTTAATAGGGCACTGGGTTTTTATTTTCAACCATGATATCCTTGTATATAAGATGGAGAAACTGTATGTCAGAAAAGGGCTTCAGAAGGCATTTGATGAGAGGCAAACCTATGTCAGGCATTGCTTCATGCTTCTTAGACATTACCTCATTTAATCCTCCCAACAAATTTAGGAAGGAGGCATGAATTGTGCTCCATGGGGGTTTCAATGACGGGGTTTTCTGAAGAAGATTGGCAGAATTTTATTTAAAGGTATCCCTGGGTAGACTTGAACCTCCAACTTTTCAATTTGTTGCTGAGCACGTTTAACTGGTTATACAATCCGGAAACACAGATCTCTAAGAATGCTTCCAATCCCAAGAATCTATGAATCAAAGAATAATGGAAGTTATCTATGATGAAGTGTTTTGTGACTTTAAATTATCTTTCTTGTCTTCCATCTCAAGTCTTGGTTGTTACACTGCTTAAAGATAACCATTTTCTAAAAGATTAGGGGAAATTTTTGTCTCTAAACTAGTATTTCTTGGGAAATGTCTCCTTCTAGCTACTTATTCGTAGCCTTCAAATTACCTGGAGGCAGAATAAGACTATCCCACAGTCTTATTAAGAGCAATAAGGTTATCCACATTTGGAATGACCTATACTTGGCACAGAGTCCTGGTGTAGCATTAATGTGTCAGACTTCACAGTCGTTTGAACTGCAAGGTCAGTAGTTCAAGCTTACCAGCTGCTCCTATATAGGGCCACTATGGGTTGGATACGACTCAACAGCACTTAACAACAACATACATGGCACATGTGCCAGCATGAGTGATCAACAGCAACTAGACATTGCCTAGTGACCCTGACTCATGGACATTTACCTGACTTGCTTCATGCAGGCCATCTGACCCTGCCCTTGTATGCATCAGAATCGAGTTCTTTTAAAATAAAAATACTGGTGGAGCATTAAAACTTGGGTAAGTGGTTCAGGCACCACTTTATTCATTCTCTGGCTTTTGGCTTCTTCCATTGATTAAAACATAATATCAGAAAAATGTAAATTGTGTGGCATTCTGTTCCCCCACAAGACACTGTCAGTTTGATCAGACTGCAATATTCACTTGGCAGAACACCCTGTTAAAGAAACCCCAATAGATTTTTTGTGAGCTATCCTATTCATACAACATCTTTTAGCTCCAGAAATAAGAAGAAACAGTAACAGAACAGTTAATACTGTGAAGCTCAAAAAGACAAATTGTATTTTCTGGGATATATGCAAAGCAGGAAGTGTATTTACCAATTTCAGATGAAGTACTGTCCCTTGTAACAAAATGGAAAATTCTCTTTGAGGAACAAGATGCATTCTTTTTCTTTGGTCATTATCCTTTTTCTTATGAAATGCAGGGACATATATTTTACTTATCCAGATAGTCTCCCTATTTTAAATGTCTGAGCATTCTACTCAGACCTGCATATTAACAAACGTAACAAAAGCAGTTGACAAATTCCATCATGTGGCCCCTTTCCTCCTTTCTGTCTTTCCTTTCCAATTCTCAAGTAGTTGTGCCTGCAGAGGGGAAAATATCCAGAAAGGAGAGTATCCAAGCCTCCTGCTATCTGAACGTAGTAAGCATCCTTTTTACATCCTTTCTGATTGTTTATATGGTACAAAATGAGACAAAGCATGAATCCATCCATCAAAGGGCTTATCATCTAGGACTGGCCTCAACGCAAAAAACAAAAAACTGTTAGTCACAGAAGCAAAAGATAGACTGAGGCTTGGTAATAACAGGCCAGGTGGTCAGTTCAATAAAATTGATAAAAACAATTGGTCAATTTAATTAGAAACAATTAAAATAGCTAATACATCAGTTTAGCTATTTTATTAATGGGTCAATTCAGCCCACGTGTTTGAACGAATAATACTTGAAACCTATTTATGCATAGTCAAAGTAAAGGTGAGAGTTTCAGGATTTCTACAGAAATTTTGGGAAAAGGAGGAAGTTGAAGCTCAAATCATGTTGTTTGGATCTCTCCTCAGCTTTCATCCACTTGATAATTTCCTGTTTCATATTGTCTATGTAAAACACAAGTCGTGTTAATGCAAAGCAGTGTACTGTAAAGAGAGAATAAATTTGTTGGATTAAATCATTTGTTCTCTTTAGTTTACAACCAGGAGTTGAGATTAAAATCTAGGAAATCTACAAACAAAAGAACCACATTTTGAAATGTTGCTTTCTTTTGTTCAGAGGAGCTAAATGTGTCTCTTTTCTTTATTAGCCAAAGGCACAAGAACTAAATACAAAATTCCTTGGGGAAAATGTTGCTATAGGGCTGAGTCCTTTGGCTCCTTTCCCTCCCTTTATTCTCTGGAAGAAGACACTGAAGGGAAAGCATTAAAATCCTTCTGAGGTTCAACTCATGATCCCTCCCTGCCCCTCAACCTCTCAAGCTTCTCAGGCATTTAAAGTGACACTCTCAAATAGATGAGGCTTTATATTTAGACTTACAGCGCTTAAAAATCCTTAATAAGAATAGATCTAATTTGATAGTTTCATGAAAATAATATACTATAAGGGAAGATTAAAAAATATTTAGACAGTGAACTTTTTTCCCTGATTGTTTTCATGTGGGCACAATGAAATTAGAAGAGCTAAATATTCTGATTCTTGCAGACACCCACGCTATAGAATCCAAATCTTTATACCTCCATACAATCCTCAGATTTTCCACAATTGACCTGACCTCCGATAGAACCTCAAACCACACCACAGATGATTCATTGTTGTTAGGTGCTCCTGAATCGGTTCAGACTCATAGCAACCAAGGCTGTAAATCTTTATGGGAGTAGAAAGCCTCATTTTTCTCTCATGGAGTGGCTTGTGGGTTTGAATTACTGATCTTTAGTTAGTAGTCTAGTGCTTATCTTACAATGACACCAGCACTCTGACAATCATTCATGCAAGTCTATTTTTTGTTTTTGTTTTAATTTATTGCTCCTTTGTATAATGCCATGTGAAAGCTATTGGGTTACTTGTGCTAAGTATACCTGAATATTTGGTGTACCTGAATCTTCACAATTTTCTCTTAGATTTGATTTATACTACTAGCTGAATGGTTGGCCTTTTGTACCCACCCAGATGTGCTTCCAAAGATAGGCTTGGAGATCTGCAGTGGAAAGGTCATTGTCTTAAAAACCTCTGGAGACGTGTTACTCTGGATACATGGAGTCATCAAGAGTTGGCATCAACTTGATGGCAATGACCAACAACAGAACTGGGGAGCTCAGGTGCAGGGGTGAGGATATCTTCCCAAGAACACCAGGAACAGGTAAATGACTGAGAGAAACTCAGAGGGAGAACTGGCAGGAATGATGGCGGGATGATGGGATTCTCCATTTCCACCAGTGGTAAAGTACAGAAAAGGAGAAATTTTATTCTTTTGAATTTCATCTCAGAAACTCAAATCACTAAATATGAATTTTTTGTGCCTGCTGGGAATCTGCTTCACCAAGACACTACTGATGTACTTTTTGATACCAAACACACAGACAGAAATTAGAGTGAGGCATGATTTACTAAGATTCAGTAGAAGTCAGGGGAGACTTGTACCTGTGGCCACAACATATACATCCCCCAAAGGGAAAGGTCAACAATGTGGCCAACCAGCATTCAGTTCAGTAAAATGGCAAGTACCAGATGTGTATACTTGAAAATGAGGCATTGGAAATTTATTTGAAAAGTCTAATCTGGTTATCAAGTTATATCAATTGTTAGATAGTAGGCTGCATGCTCTATCTTTCTTCCTCTCTTGCTGATTTTACATTGTTATAAATGAGTTAACATGCTCGTTTCTCCCTTAATCCCCAAAGCAAGCAGGTTAGTGATTAATTTTACCAGTGGGTTTTGTTTATAGAATTGAAGCACTGTCACTGTATAAATTAAGAGAATTAAAACTCTCTGCCATCTATGTAGTTTTAGACAGTTGACTTCACAACATAAGGATACATCTATAACAGATAACCAAACTGAGCATTTAAAAAAATCAATTAACAATTAAATTTTTCTAGAGTAAAGATGAATAAAAAGTAGCTATTGTTAATTAATGTTCTGTGTAAACAGTATGTTTAGCAACTGCAAGCTTATTAAAGAAAAAATAGAAGATAGTAAGATTGTTATTTGTGTGTTTTGTTACAGAAATCAGGAAAATAAAGAGCTCACCCTGCTTGCCTGGGTGATTTTCATTCTAGGAAAAGCTAGTCATTTCCAATTAACCCCAAAAAGGACTCTACTTAAAAATCTTTTTTCTGTTAGGGGTTCTGTGAGTTTAAAACCAATCTCATTGAAAAGCTGGTTGGTCCAAAGTTTGGGGAGACTTGGGAACCACTGAGCCCATGGACATTGACCTAGCCATAGAGGACTAAAACTGAGAGTAAACTGTCCGGCTGATACGAAGTGGGGGTAGGTGTGCAAGAACACCCAAAGTTGGAGACAGTACCCACTTGACCTAGCTTGGATGGCTAGATGATCAAAACTCAACTAGAGGAAGAAAAAGAAATTTGATACAGGGAGCATGTATGAATTGCTACAATTTGATGAAGTTGGCCTTAATTTATAGATGTAGTAGCACAAAATGTCAACCGAGTGGAAAGGAGTATTCCATTCAAGGATCAAGCATATCCTCTCAGTACACAGGGTTGATAGGGAAGGGCAACTCAGACACTGGCTACCTATAATGGAGGAGCTATAAAAGCACGAAGTGGCTGGCTTACAAGTTTTCATGATGGAGTTGAGTTTCAGAATGAGCAGGGGAAGGCAGAATCCCCACTGAATAGTTTCTATCTTGTCTAGATGGGTCAGGTGAAAGGAGACGGGGATAGGATTCTTTTTTATTTAATAGTGAATAATTGTTATCATGACTAACTATGATTGTCACAATTGTAAAGGTAGAAGATGTATAACCAAAAGGGAATAATAGTTCATCTTACATTCCAGGAACAGAGGACCTGAGGCCCAGCAAGAGGGAAGAGCATGAGCAGAACATGGAATCCTAACTAGGGAAGCAGCGACCCCAGAGACGGAGGCAGAGGCGATGGCATGAAGAGATAGAGCATCTGAGAAATCTAGACTCATGGAAAGAGAAAGGCTGTGTGCTGATGGGCATTGGAATGGTTTGCAAATACGTCCTTTGGTTGTTTAAACGATTATATATTCCTGCGTGTTTTTGTGTACATCAAAAAAGAGGATTATAATCATAACAATGAAACTAGATGCGATTGGTTGAGTGCAAAACTGATGTTCTGCCATGCAGATTATCACTCAATTTACAATAAATGCTTTAAATAAATAAATAAACCATTCTCATTGATTAAATGCTATCCTGATTGTCCAGACACTGACTTTCTCATTGTCCAAAGATGGCAATAATAGGAAACCTTTACACCAACACTACTCAGCCAGGGATCATTCAAATGTAGGACTGTGTGTCTATCTATTTAAGGGAATACCAGGTTGGAGGCTACCATAGTAGCTCTTGGACAATGCCATGCTGTGCTGGATATATATATACACACATGTGTGCTGAATAGCTATCCATAAATATAATAAAGCACATGGGGCCACAGTTACAGAGGCTTCCTAGACATATCCATACATCTGTGGAATTGATTTAGTGGATTGAAGGGTTTAGGACCATAGTCTCATGAGATAATTTAGTCAACTGGCATAACATACTTCATAATTTTCCATACCCTAGTTTAGTGAATAGCACCTGGAACCTTAAAAGCTTCTGAATAACTATCTAAGATACAACGACTGATTTCTAAGTATCTACAGTAAAAGAGAATGAAGGAAATAAAGACTCAAAGAATAAATTAATCCTCAGGACTAACAGCCCACACGAATCACAGCCTCTTCTAACCTGAGACCAGAAGAACTACATGTTACCCAGGACCATTACCCACTATTCTGACCAAGGACACAATAGACAGTCTTCATTAGAATGGGAGTAAATTGTAGAACAAAGCACAAATTCATTAACAAAAAAGAACAGACTCACTGGACTGATAGACTGGAGGAATCCCCGAGACTATCACTTTAAAATCCCCTTTTTTTGCCTAAAACTGAAGCTACTCCCAAAGGTCACCTTTCAGTCAAATAACAGATCAGATTTAAAAATAAACAATATCACCTGTAAGTCGTGTGTCCCCTAAACAGTTAGTTATGAGACCAAATAGTCAACACTTACTCAAACGTAAGATGAGGAGGCAAGGGGATTGGGTGGGGCTGGGAGAGGTCAGTGGGCAAACTATGTGGCACTGTAGGATAAGTGCAGGAGAACAAGGTCAGTTTGAACCCAAGGATGGAGGTTCAAATTCACCAATAGCTCCTCAGAAACCCTATACTATGAGTTGCTAAGAGTCAGAAACTACAAAAATAGAAAGGAGATAACGAGAAAATGAACACATTGTGAAAATTATAACCAATGTTGCAGAACAATTTATATAAAAAATGTTTAGTGAGAATAATTCACTGCATGAACTTTCACTTAAAAAACAATAAAATATTGAAGAAGAAGGAGAAAAAAAGGTAAAAACAGATGTCAACCCAAGTCACTGGGCCTAGTGAGGCAAAGCTGCTCATATGCAAATGCAGTGAAGGTCGCAAGCATGCCTTAGTTGCTGAGATTCACAATCACATTCTTCAGAATAGGTAACAAAAACCAACCAAGATTTATGACAAGGGACATAATAGTGATAGGCTATATACCAAGAGACCCCTTGCTCCTCTTTCAACATAACTAATTTTGAATAACAGTAAATAAATCCAGGTCGATTTTTGTAGTTGTAAATTCAGTCTCAGTAATCACGACCTCCATTAACAAAGCTAGTATTTCAAATTACACTGTAACGGTTGCTCTGAGTCTTTGGGGCCCGGGAGGCAATCCAAGTAAGCTGAAAGAAACAATTCTTTCACATGCCTCAATCCCACTAAACCAGAAGAATATAAAAGGATTGTGATAGGGATAGAAGACAGTCTTTTATTTAGTTTTGATTCCTCATTATTCCTATCTCTAGCGCTTCCTCCTCATCCTTAACCTTTTTTTTTTTTTTTCCTGGTTTCAACTGATGCTTGAATATTTTGTACAATGTTTCACATTGTTATCTGTCAACTGCTCTGTACTGGGCAGTGTCCTAAATCGAAGGATGCTAACAGACTCTGTCTACAAGGAGCTTATAGTGTAGCTGAAAATACAGACAATTAAATTAGCAACTGTCATGATTGTAGCAAACACTGACAGAGGGTCAGATGTTATTGGAATCTTCTCTGTGTGAGGGTAGAAAAGAGGGAAGAAATGATGGAGTCCTGGTGTGGTGCTGTGGGTTAATGCATTGGACTGCAAGATCTGTTTGAACTGCAATATCGGTGGTTCAAGCTCACCAGACGCTCCTTGGAAACTCTGTACAGGGTCGCTATGGGTCAGAACTGAGTTGACGGCACTTAACAACAACAACAACAAAAGAGTTAGTCAGGTGAAAGGTGGGAGTGAGTAAGAAGGAGACTCTTCTGGAAAGAGGTGACAGCATGGGTAAAGTTCCAGAAGGAAGAGAAATCCAACATGTTTGAGGCAGTGGACAATTCAAACAAAAGACAGATTAAGGTGAGTGAGACTTGGAGTGAGTAAACAAAAGACCAGGTTAAGGTGAATGGGAATCGTAGACAGTTAATGGGAAACCACTGAAAGGTATTAATCCGGGAAGGTATATGGTTTATTATGCATTTAATGACAGCGCTTGACCTACAACAGCTCTGAGGATCAGAAAATGTTTCTTTATATAGTGCTTCAAATCAGACTCATTGATTTGTGAAACACTGCAGTTATACCAGCCAGGAACATACAGAATGGCATTCAAGCATTCTAAGTCAGATAATAAGGAGCTCTGGTAGCGTAGTGGTTACGAATCGGGCTGCGAACCCAAGGTCAGCAGTTCGAAACTACCAGCTGCTCGGCGGGAGAAAGATGAAGCTTTCTGCCCCCCGTACAGATTTACAGCCTCGGAACCCTGCACAGGGTCGCTATGAGTCAGAACCGACTCCACGGCACATAACAACAACAACAATGCCATCTGGTCCGGGCAGTCATTATTACCCAATTACAATGATGCTTCCAGCCACGTGGTTTCATCTGTACAGGGTGTAAACACACACTGCTGTTTCGGTTGCTGTTAGTGTTTTATGGTCACTGATTTTGTCAAAATTTCTGGTATCTTAGTAACAATGTTGTAGTAAGCAGTTGTTCTGAACCTTTATCAATAACTTTTTTGAGAATTAAGTAACAAAGGAAAAGGCGAAAAATCAATAAAAGGTTTCCTGCAGAAACTAATAATGTTACTAATAATGCTGTGATTCAATTTAGAAAGATTTTACAAAACAATTTTTTGTTAGCATATTGTACCCTCTTCCAAGAATACTCTCCTTCTAATTTAAAAAATATTGTTATTGTTATGGCCATTGAGTTAGTTCTGACCCATAGCGACCCTGTATAGGGTTTCCAAGGAGCGGCTGGTGAGCTTGAACCACTGATCTTGCAGTTCAAACAGCTTTGCAGTCTGGCGCATTAACCCACAGCGCCACACTAGGACTCCAAGAAATATTATGTTTCAACAATTAAAATTGATAATAAACATCATCAAAGATTCTGTCTGGTTTGGTATGGGAAGAGGTCCGTGGGGTCTGGGTGAATGATACCAGGAGCTACTGTACTGGCTGAGGCCAATCCTAAGAAGGCCACTGCCCATAATAAGGTTTCCAAGGCTGCAACCTTTAGGAAAGATGACTTAATACAGTTTTCTCCTGTGGAGCGGCTGGTGGGTTTGAATGGTCAACCCTTTGGTTAGCAGCCACTAGGGGTCCTTTCATTAGTCATAGAAACCCTGGTTTTTAGCTGGTCATGTAACTGACTAAAATAAAGACTACATTTTCCAGCCACTTTTATAGCTAGGTATGGCCAGGTGACTGCAATTTAAAAAGCAGTGTTTTGTGTGACTTTTGGAAAGTGTCCTTAAAGAGAGGGGCAGTCCCTAATGCTGTTGCTGCCCCTCTCCCTTCTGATGGGACCACTAGCAGGCACCTTGTGCCACAATAAGGAAGCCACAGGCTGAGGCTTGTAGTATAAAAAGATAGAAGGAACATGGATCTATAGCACTGGGAAATCTCTCCCACTGCTGGACCGTGTGCCCTAGGATTTCTTTTAGAGAAAGGGGAAAATGGCAGCTTTTATTGCAGTGTAATTTTATGTTTTCCATCGCTTATAGCCAAATCTAATTGATTTAAAAAACAAAAACCAAACAAGTTGCCATCAAGTAGATTCTGCTACATCAGAACCTCATGTGTTTTAGAGAAGAACTATACTCAATCAGATTTTCAATGGCTGTGACCTTTCTGAAGTAGATTGTCAGGACTTTCTTCATAGCTGCCTCAGGGTGAACTTGAACTGTCAACCTTTTGGTTAATAGTCAATGAATTATTTTTGCCACCTAGTGACTCTAGTCCAACTGATACCTCTTTCTTATTTTAGATAATTTATTTCTATGAATGCAGCCTAAGAACCTGTCTTCTCTCCCCACATTGTTGTTGTTGTTATTGTTAGGTGCCCTTAAGTCAATTCTTATGTTTAACGTAGCCATCCTAGAATCCATAGCACAACAGAATGAAGCACTGCCCAGTCCTGCACCAGCTCTGCAATCATTGTTCTGTTTGAGCCCATTGTTGCTGACAATATGTCACCCTTCTTACTGAGGGTCTTTCTCTTTGTTGCTGACCCTCCACTTTTCCAAGTATGATGTCCTTCTCCAGGGACTGGTCCCTCCTAATAATATGTCCAAAATATAAGAGACAAATTCTCATCATCCTGCTCTTTAATACCTGAAAAGTTTTTGGCACAGATTTGCCTAATGCAATATGTCATTTGATTTTTTGATTGCTGCTTCCATGAACATTGATTGTGGATTCAAGCAAAATTAAGCCTTTGACAACTTCAATCTTTTTTTCCGTTATCATAATGCTATTTATTGGTCCACCACAACATTATCAAGAGTCTTGGTGTGGTGCTGTAGGATAAGCACTGGATGGCTAACCACAAGGTTGGTGGTTCAAACCCACCAGCCATTCCTTGGAAGCTCTATACAGGATCGCTATGAGTCAGTTCCGACTCAACAGCACTTAACTATACAACAATAACAGCAACCACATTATGAGATGCTTTTAAACCTTTTCCCCTTGAGTTACCATTAAGTCATATGCTACTTCTTTGGAATATATGTTAAAAAAAAAAAAAAAAAAAAAACCACGAGAGATTTTCATAGGACGGCTGGCTTCAATAAATGAAGAAGTGAGATGTGAAGTACTGAGCAGGAGCCTCTTCTTCAAATTAACTGCAACCTCTGTAAAATCTAGGTGCCAGATTCTTCCAGAATTGTGGGCTTATAAGCAAGTGATGACAAAACTGAGCAATGCTTAGTTCATCATGTAGAAAGAACTTGGTCTTGGAAGAGAGGTGACTTGCTGCAAGGCTGTGGTTACTCCTTTGTTTTCGGAATCTATTTGTCACAACTTCTGTCTGAGGTTCAACTGACACTACTAAACTCTAGTATTCTGCACATTCAATACCCTGAAACACACAGTCTTGCTAACTCTAACTCTGCTTAGTCAAAACAGTTTCTGTGACTCATGTGTATATACACCATGGGGAAACAGTGGCACCATTAATTGACAGAAAGCCAAACCCACCCAGAAGTCTTCACATTTTCTTAAAAAAAAAAAAGGATGAATAATATAATAATGCAAAAGTTCCTCTTGGTTTCATTGATTTGGACGAATGCCAAAATGACAACCAACTCTTGTATCTACTTTTGTTAAGTACAATTCAGTTTCTAATTCTTCCCAGAAGGGAATAACTTTTTAGCATAAAGAAAACATTACTGAAAACTCTTTCTTGAGGGATAAGGAGAGGGAGAATGGCCAGGAATCAACATGGGTAAATTAAGAAATAAAAGTGAATAGTGCACACATAGTTGAAGAATTTAGTCATACTAATATTGCCTACTTGAGTATAGTAAGAACCTCAGTTCAAACACATGAATGATTAGTCACAATAAAAATATAAGCATGACTCTAATTAACGACTTGTTTGCAACTAGTCCCTATTTATATTCTCATTAGCCCAGCTGGTGTTCTAGATAACTGTTTACATGTTCTGGGTTAGGAGACTCCATAGATGATCTCCATATAATCCTGATTCACAGTGGATAATTTCTAGCTTAGACTAGCTAAGGTTCTAAGTACATTTTTTGAATCAAATCTCAGAATAAACACAATTTCCCTTCTAACAAGCTATTAGCTCAATTTAATTCTTTTCCTTCTGTTCCTCTATGAGGAATGAATGGAATCTCCCTTGGGAATTATCGTGTGCCTAAGAGGAAAACAAGTACAAAAATTCCCACATTTGGAAAACAAAGAGCCTGACAGATTTCATCAGAGAATGATGTCCTAAATTAGCATGTTCCTCCAAACAACACTTCTGTAATTTGTTATTTCCTTCAGGTCATGGTTATACCTCACACTGCCATTTCTACCTTCTGTGACATCTTTGGAACTTCTGGACTCTGACAAGTTAACATCTGCAGTAATGCAAAATGTGTGTGTGTGGGGGGGGGGTGTCTGGGGGAGTGGAGAACTGTTGAAATAGCATTAAGGGTTGAAAACAACCATTTCAAAAGAGCAAGCACCAAAGAATAAAGCTATCTAAGGGCAATAGTACCATCTCTCACCAACGAAACATGAACAAAGTATGGAGGGAAAAAATAAGAAGACAATTCCGTGTAACAGAAATAATCAGGATGTCCAGCCTTATGTCTGACTTTCCTTCTTTTTATGATTTGGAAGTAACAGTTTGTAAGATTGCCAGGATTTTTACCTCATTTGAAAATAAACTGCTTTTATTTCTTTCTCTTTAACAAAAAAAGAAAAAGAAAGACCAGATTCATTTATGGAACAAAATCTTAAGACACACTGTAAAGAATTCTTTTCATGTACTAATTGTTCAGACTAATAGATAGTTGGTGGTTGTGTGCCGTGGAGTTGGTTCCAACTCATAACAACACTATCTAGTGTTTACGAGTCTGTAAATCTTTACGGGCGCAGAAAACCTCATCTTTCTCCCATGGAACAGCTGGTAGTTTTGAACTACTGACCTTGAGGTTAGCAGCCCAACTTGAAACCACTATGCTACCAGAGATACTTAGTTGCATAAAGTTACTTATAATAACTACTCATATCTGCTTGGTGGATCTAGAAAACATTTCTCTCCACCGTGCAATTTTTTAGTCTTTGCAAAGGAAAGTGGAACGCTAGGTATTCAAGAAAAAAATATAAAAAGGAGCAAGAGAGGCAAATATATAATTGCCTAAAGGGAATATGCAGTCCTGGTGTGGCACTGTGGGTTAATGCGCCAGACTGCAAAGCCGTTTGAACTGCAAGGTTGGTGGTTCAAGTTCACCAGCTGCTCCGCGAAAACCCTAAACAGGGTCACTATGGGTCGGAATCGACCCGACGGCACTTAACAACAACAACAACAACAACAACGGGAATATATTCTCTTCCATTACAACAAAATCTTGCCAAACACAATTCCCTCTTAAACTCTGGACCCTCTAGAAATCTGTTTAGGTAAATGAACTTTAAGTTTGAAGTTTGGCATAACATACAGTATATAATCTTAATGAATCATATCAAGAACCTATGATTCAGTCAAACAAAAAAGATATTTGTTAGTAAATAAAAATATCTGTGAATAGAAAAACTATTATAGACTAAATGGGTTCACATGATTTTAAAGGACTTGGAAAAATCTCTAGTGGAACCATAAACTTCATGCTAATCCCAGAGACTCCTGGTATGGCTCTATAGGATCAGCACTGGACTGTGAACCACAAGGTCGGCAGTTTAAACCCACCAGCTGCTCCTCAGAAACCTATACAAGGGTGCTATGAGTTGGAACCAATGGGACAGCACTTAACAACAACAAATCCCAGAGAAGGAAAGAAATGTAAAAATTCCATTTTCCATCACTGTGGATGAAATTTTAAAAAGTCATGTAAGAAGCAGTTTTACTGGAGTAGTCAAGTCCACATGAAAAGACACGAGATGGTCACCAGCCATGGAGTCCCAGAATAGAGAACCAGGTACTCTTTGTTGTTGTTGTTGTTGTTAAGTGCCGTCGAGTCGGTTCCGACCCATAGCGACCCTGTACAGGGTTTCCGAGGGTGTAAATCTTTACGGGAGTAGAAAGCCTCATCTTTCTCCCGCGGAGCAGCTGGTAGTTTCGAACTGCTGACCTTAAGGTTCGCAGCCCGATTCGTAACCACTACGCTACCAGAGCTCCTAGGAAAGTGCTAATTACTTCAATCTATCACTGAAAAGCAAATCAGAGGTTGGAAGGGTGAAGATAAGGGTTTGCTTTGAGCAAATACTGTCATGTGTGAGAGAAAATACTGAGACAGGATAGACTGAGTGACTATGTTGTGTTCCAGAGGATATTTTCCACTGGTACAGTGTGAAATATCTAATACAGTGCCTTGAACACTGCAAATCTCTTTTGAAAAAACCTAACCTGCCTTTTCAATCATTTATGAATGCTAATGTGGCAGAAGTACAGTCAGAGTGTTCCTGGAAGGCCAGGATGGCCAAACTTCGTCTCTCATACTTTGGACATTTTGTCAGGAGAGACCAGTCACTAGAGAAGGATATCATGTGTGGTAAGGTGGAGGGTCAGAGAAAAAGAGGAAGACCCCCAGCGAGATGAATTGGCAAAGTGGCAGCATCAATGGGCTCAAGTGTGACAACAATCCTGAGGCCGGCCCAGGACCAGGCAGTGTTCCATTCTGTTATGCATAGGGTTGCTATGAGTCGGTACTGACTCGATGGCACCTAACAACAACAATGTGGCAATTGGAAATTTAAACACAACAGACAATAATTATACAACCAAATTCCATATATATATCTAATCAACAAATATTTATTGAGCACTTAGTCAGTCCATTTGAAGTTAAAGATTTAAAAGTATGCAAAAGAGAAGTAGCCCCTGACTTCATGGTGCCTTTTCATCATAAAGGCATGCCACATTTGGGTAGTTGCCTGAGTTAATACGTAACACTGTCTAAAGAATGGACATTTTAATGAGTCTTCAAATTATTTCACCATGAATGTACTATTCAACTGTAGATTTCACCTCCTTAAGAATTGCTGGCTCTGGAAAAAAAATGTAGCAAGTCCTATTAAATTAGACCTAAAAAATGTGCAAAATGTTCATTGTCAGATCTGGCTCTACATTAGGCTGTATTCACAATTCATAAATAACTAGATTTCTTTTTTTCAAAATTCCATTCAGCAAACTGGTTGGTGAGAGGCATTACAAAGAAAGAAAAAGATGGCGTCCTTTCTCCTGA
Source organism: Chrysochloris asiatica (assembly GCF_000296735.1). Classification (NCBI taxonomy): domain Eukaryota; kingdom Metazoa; phylum Chordata; class Mammalia; order Afrosoricida; family Chrysochloridae; genus Chrysochloris; species Chrysochloris asiatica. Next base: position 2,631,863 of record NW_006408526.1, read on the forward strand.
GACACTCACTACATTCCAACACAAGAGGTCACAAGTCACAGAGTAATATATTTAAACACTAATAACCAAACAAAAACATAAATAGTTACTAATTCAAACACAAAATACATTTGTGGTGCAGGCACTGAAATGAATCGGTAACATCATATTTTGAATGAATAAATCAGTGAGGGTCACCCATGTATAAAAATACTTAGCCTACACAGGGATCTATTTAATGAAATGTTTACCAAATAATTTAATGCAGCTATTAATCCAAGAAGCTGGGTTATATGAAGAAAAATGTGACATCAAGATTGGAGGAAGACTCATTAGCAACCTGAGATATGCAGATGATACAACCTTGCTTGCTGAAAGTGAAGAGAAGTTAAAACATTGGCTGACGAAGCTCAAAGAGCACAGCCTTCGGTATGGATTACATCTCAATAAGAAAACAAGAATCCTCACCACTGGACTAATAAACAACATTCTTATCAACGGAGAAAAGATTGAAGTTGTCAAGGACTTAATTCTTCTTGGATCAACTATGAACACTCATGGAAGCAGCAGTCAAGAAATCAGACAACGTATTGCATTAGGCAAATCTGCTGCACAAGACCTTTTTAAAGTGTTGAAGAGCAAAGATGTCAGCTTGAGGACTAAGGTGCGCCTGATCCAAGCCATGGTATTTTCAATAACCTCATATGCATGTGAAAGCTGGACAGTGAATAAGGAAGACCATAAAAGAATTGATGCTTTTGAGTTATGGTGTTGGAGGAGAATATTGAAAGTGCCATGGGCTGCCAAAAGAACCAATAGATACGTTTTGGAAGAAGTGCAGCCAGAGTGCTCCTTGGAGGCCAAGAAGGCCAAACTTCGTCTCTCATACTTCAGACATATTGTCAGGAGGGACCAGTCACTGTAGAAGGGTATCATGTTTGGTTAGGTGGAGGGTCAGAGAAAAAGAGGAAGACCCCCAACGAGATGGATTGGCCAAGTGGCAGCATCGATGGACTCAAACGTGGCAACAGTTGTGAGGTTGGCCCAGGATTGGGCAGTGTTTGTTCTGCTGTACATAAGGTCGCTTTGAGTTGGTACTCGATAGCACCTAACAACAACAACAACAATTCTTACTAATGTGAGTGTAAAGTCAGATTTTAAACTAAGATCTTTCTCCTTCCTTACCAACTGCATTACTTACTGAAGGTTCTTTCAGGAAATAGATGGCACACCTGAATTGGGAAAATCCAAAGAGAAATTAAGGAGACATTATCTAGGTGTGGGTAGGGCATGGAGGGAGTTTTGTTGTGGCACTGTGGGATCATCAGCACCCTATACTGGGTTGCTATGAGTCAGAACCAATTCAAAGGCACTTAACAAGGTAAGGCATAGGGGAAGCGCACGGGCTAGTGGAGAACCCAGGGATAACAGTAGAGACACTGTCACCACTGCCACCCATTAGTTTGAAGGACAAATGGAAGGAGTGGCTTCTGGAACTGAGAAGGTGAGAGTTCTTTGAAAGGAGCCACCAGCATTGAAAGGAGTCATGTCCAGAATAAAGCAGAAAAGAGTAGAGATGAATCTACAGGGCAAATGGAAGATATCCGGTACTTGTATGTACGTATGCTATTGTCCATCCAAGTTAATTAAGTACTCTAACCATTAAGTATTATTATTTGTTGTTGTTATGTGCCTTAGAGTCGGTTCTGACTCACAGTGACCCTGTACAGGGTTTTTGAGGCTGTAAATCTTTACGAAGTAGAAAGCCTCATATTTCTCTCGTGGAACAGGTGATAGTTTCGAACTGCTGACCTTGCAGTTCACAGCACAATTTGTAACCACTGGTTGTGTAGTAGTTCGAATTGGACTGCTAATCTCATGGTCAGCAGTTTGAAACTACCAGCTGTTCCACCTCCCGTAAAGATTTACAGCCTCAGAAACCCTGTACAGGGTCACTATGAGTTGGAACCGACTCCACGGCACATAACAACAAGAAGTGCTAAATAATAAGGAAAAATGTGCGTGCGACAGGGCTGTGTTCTTTAACCACACGTATTTAATCTGAGCAAATAATTTAAGAAGCTAGGAGAAAGATTCATTAACAACCAGTGATATGCAGATAATGCAACCTTGCTTGCTGAAAGAGGACTTAAAATACTTGAAGAAGATCAAAGACCACACACAGCCTTCGGTATGGGTTGCATCTCAATGTAAAGAAAACAAAAATTCTCACAACTGGGCCAATAACAACATCCCAGTAGGTGGAAAAAAGATTAAAGTGTTGAAGAGCAAAGATATAAGTTTGAGGACTAATGTGTGCCTGACCTAAACCATTGATACTTCCAATAACCTCATATACATGTGAAAGTTGGACAGTGAATAAGAAAGACTGTAGAATTGGTGCATTTAAGTTATGGTGTTGGAGGAGAATATTGAAAGTACCATGGATTACCAAAAGAACAAACCGATATGTGTTGGAAGAAGTACAGCCATAGGGTTTCTTGGAAGCCAGGATGGCCAAACTTTGTCTCTCATACTTCGAACATGTTATCATGAGGGACCAGTCACTGGAGAAGGATATCATGTTTGGTAAAGTGGAGGGTCAGAGATAAACAGGAAGACCCCCAACGAGATGGACTGGCACAGTGGCGGAAGAGATGGGCTCAGGCATAGCAATGATTATGAGGTTGGCCCAGGACAGGCAATATTTCATTCTGTTGTGCATATGGTCACTATGAGTCAGTACCAACTTGATGGCACCTAATAACAACAACGTGCCAATCTCTGCATTACACAAGAGGATGAGCAAGTCCGTCCTCAAGAAACTCAGTCTTTATGTGGGAAACAGACTAAGTAAAATATATTGTTCTAGGAAAGTTTTGTAATAGAAATACAAGAAGGTGATGTGAAAACAAAGGGGTTGAGGAGGAGCTATCCTTTGGAAAAGGGACATTATTAAGAAGTTGCTGACACAGCCTTACCTATAGAAGTATCAAGTTAATATATTCAGGATAATAAAAAGGCCACTGAATTATGGACCTATAATTCTACTGCTTTGTTTATATAGCAATATACAGATAAAAGCATATTCATTAAGAGGCATCAACAAAGACCCCAGATGTGGTTGGTTGGTTGGCTTAACCACAAATCATATGAGATAGTTTAATGTCTTCATATTATAGGTGTGGAAATTTGCTTAAATTCATACAGCTACTCAGTAGCAGTTATAGAACAAAGATCCAGGTCTCCTGGCATACGGCCAAGATGAGTTTTAGGGGTTTTACTTGTTTCAGAGGTAATTTTAGATGCACCTAATTTAAATCAGTCACTTTCTCCATCTCATCACTGTTCTACTACATTTTTTCTTTGTATCCTTTATTCTTCTTACATTGATTGGAGAGCTTCTTAAAATTGGTATTAATGCAGTTCTTAAGACAGAAGCTCACATCCTTAAGTCTCTTACTTAACAGCAACCTTGTGTAAGGTATTTTTTAATCTACTGTTTGTGGTAGCCTGTACTTTCCTGGTGTGATTTCTTTTCATATAATGAAATAATGAAGTTTATCATGTGATGTACACATGGTGAAATGCACAAAACGTGGTTGTCACATAATTGTACAGGTTCAATTTGCGAGCTGTTTCTGAGCAATTACGGTAGTGACCTAATTGTTACCATTTATTTTTTGGTTAATAATGATTATTCAGAGTACTTTTCTACATTTCACCAAATAATTTCTAAAGACCATTCTCCTACGTAAACTCCCAGGAACCATCCTTGAAGCCTAACCATGATGCTGCCTGGTATAATGGAGATCCTCCATAAATGTTTATTCATTTACTACATAGTTAGTGCCTGGTGTGGAGCTGAGGGATAAAGCACTAGACAGCAAGTTCAGTTTGAACCACAAGGTTGGCAATTCAAACTCTCCAGCTGCTCCTTGGAAACCCTATACAGGGTTGCTATGTGTCCGAACCAACTCCACAGCACTTAACAACAATAGCAACATTTTAATCAAGGAGCCCTGATAATGTAGTGGGTTACCAGCTGGACTACTAACTGCAAATTCAGTGGCTCAAATCTACCAGTAGTTTCTCAGGAGAAAGATGAGGCTTTCTGCTACCATAAAGATTTACAGTCTTGGAAACCCTCTGCAGGATTCGCTATGAGCCAGAGCCAACTCAGTGGAAACCACCACCACCACGAGTATTTCAGTAGAAGTCCTGGTATGACACTATAGGATAAGCACTGGCCTGAAAGACCAGCTTAAACCACAAGACCAGCAGGTCAAATCCATCAGCTGCTCCTCAGAAACCCTATACAGGGTTGCTATGAGTTGCAACTGACTCAACAGAAGCTAACAACAGTATTTCAATTACTGTCTTTGGAATACAAATGTAAATAAGACAAAGTCATTTCTTTTAAGGGGCTTACTCTAAGTTGAATTCAATTTAACCAGTTTTTATTGAGCAATGTTGTGTGTGCTGTAGAGATGATTCCAACTCATAGTGACCCCATGTGATAAAGTAGCCTTGCCCCACAGAACGTCCTAGGCTGTAATCTTTACAAAAGCAGATCACTAGGTTTTATTCTTCATAGAATGGCTGGTGGGTCTGAACCACTGACCTTCTTAGCAGCTGAGAGCTAATCATGACACCACCAAGACTGCTTTTCGTGAGTAATACTATGTATCAAAGCACCAGACTGGTGAAGGAATCCTTCAAACTTGGTAACTAGTGAGGTTGCATGACTCATGTTGCTTCTTAGACTAGAGCCTATGGCAAGTCACAGGCTGAGTTTCCTTGGCAGGCGTCCTAATTACTATTACAACAGTCAAAACGTCACTGCTTCTGAAGAATTGCCTTCTGCTCTTCTAACTGACTAGCTGATGGCTGGAGGCCACCTTGACCTCAGAACCATTTAGCTTTTCTTTTCCTTCAAAGGTCAAAGATCTGTTTCCCTCGTTCCCTCCCTATCATTTTTGTTTCTCCTTTGGAAAGGGTCCCCAGTTTCTGGCTTAGAGCAAAAACAGTTGAATGTTGAGGTACTGATCCCTAAAAGAAAACAAAACTCCAATTTGTTTTTGATCCTTCAAGTGTTGTGCTCTTATTGTCCATGTAAGCCCTGAACAGAAGAGGTTTTTTTTGTGTGTGTGCATTCACACATTTAAAAAGAAATAAGGATTACCTGAGTGCCTACAGGGAAATTGATCTCATTGGTAATAATGGTATCTTATATGAGCTTACTGGTTCTAAATGCTTCCCTAATTTGCGTTTTGATGGACTTCATTTTCTTTATTGAGCAGGTTAAACAATAAAAATTTTTTTTACCAGTTATCTAAGAATAGTTCCTTAATTCTTTCAACCTGGTTTATGAACATAGAAACACATTTAACTTACATGTCATTAAAAATTGGCTTATTTCAGGGAACATGGATAATTATGGTGACTGCCAAAGTATCACACAGGAGAAAAACAACAGTTTTGCAAAGAAAAAAAATAATTATTATTGCAGAGATGCTGAAATTGCCAGAATGGTGTCAGTAGTTCAAGTGCCATCAGGTAATCTATTTCAGTTTGTCCTCTTTGTACTCAGAGTAAAAGAACGCAAATGCTTTCTTCTTTGATTTTTGTCTGAACATAGCTTTTGGTTGTGTATTTTTTTCTCCTGTGCAATGCTGTGCTGCAAAGGATGTCATGTCAATGATTCGCTGGCTTACCTATTAAATCCCTTAAAAATTATAGGGCAAATTCTGTCCAAATATTTAATATAATGTTAAAGTTGCTATTGAAAAGCCAATAGAAGCGGGATTCTAGAACTTGCCCAGTAAAATAGGCCTCTTGCGGAGACTTTGCAGCATATAGGACCTTAGGCAGACTTCTGAGCCCCAACCAGAACCTTCTGAGGTTGGACATTCCCACTAGAAAGGACAACTAGACCATCCTAGAACAGCTAAAGCAACAGAAAATACATCTTCAAAGATCAGCAGGAAACAAACAAAACAAAAATGGCAGTGTGATTGGCTACTACAAGAATAAGCAAGTTGTTCACCGGGAAGCCATCAAGGAAAGCAATCAAGTCCCTTCAGGACAAATTCCCCACTAAGACTGAAACTCAAAGGGAACACATAAGCAGGCATGTAAGCTTGCTGGCGACCACATTGGTCTGATGGTGAGTGGAAAAGGAGGAAAGGCAGCAATGAAGAAATGGGCTGAGTTCAACCATGTTCAATAGACTCCTGTTGACCTGGAGATGAGAGTGAGAACAGGAAGGGTTGGTTGGTCCAAAGTGTGGTGAGACATGCGTACACCTGAACCCATGGACAAGGACATAGCCACGGAGGGCTAGAGCTCAGAGTGACGCATCCAGTTGATATGAAGTGAGGGGAGACACACAAGAACACCCAAACTTGCAGACAGTACCCATTTGACCTAGCCTCGATGGCTTGATAATCAGAACTCAACTAGAGGATGATGAAATAAAATAATAAATTTTTTTTGATAAAGGAAACAAAGGTAAATTGCTACAATTTGATGAACTTGACCTACATTCATGGAGGCAGTAACTCAAAATACCAACAGAGAGGGAAGGCGTTTTCACATCAAGTATCAATGCTATCCCCTCTGTATACAGGGTAGGTAGGGACGGGCAGCTTAGACACTGGTTACCTAAAATGACGGGGGTGATAAAGGCATGAAGTGACTGGCTTATAAGTTTTCAAGAGGGCATTTAGTTTAAGAGTGTGCGTAGGAAGATAGTGTCCCCACTGAATAGTTTTCATTTTGTCTAGAGGGGTCTGGTGAAAAGAAATGGGGGTAAGATACTTATGATTCAATAGTAAGTAATTGTTATCATGACTAATTAAGACTGTTGCAATTGTAAAGGTAGAAATTTTGTAACAAAAACAGGGGAGTAGTTAATCTTACAGTCCAGAAACAGAGGACCCTAGGACCATCAAGGGAGAAGAGCACAAGCAGAATGTGGAACTCTATCCAAAGAAGCATCACCACCAGAGATGGAGGCAGAGATGGGAACATGGAGAAAGGGAGCAGCTGAGGACTTATGTAAAGAGAGGGACTGAGAGCTGGTGGCCAGGAGGCAGGCTTGCAGATATGCCCTTTGGTGGTTTAAATTATTACTTATTCCCGAGTGTTTAAAAAAAAAAAAAGCTAAAATGAATAGAGGAAATACTGCTAACTGATGGTACATGGAGGGGAGTATAATCATTGTAAGGAAACAAAGTATATGATTTGTTGAATGTAAAACTGATGATCTGCCCTGTAAACTTTCACTCAAATCACAATAAAAACTTAAAAAAAAAAAAAGCAAATGGAAAGGCACCATCTCGAACTCAGGGACTCTTCTAACTCTGGATTCAACTGCTTGTTGGTTTCTGCTCATGGATCCCCAAATTGGTTGTTAAATTGTGGTCACTTTAATGATACTGCTCCATCTTACCCAAAGTTGATTATAAATAACTTTCAGTCAGTAAGAACCTCATATACCATCATCACAGATTATGCCCACCTGCAGTGCTGCTTGGTCTGCCTCTTTTTACCTTTGCACACAGAGCCATCCTTTGATGAGGTTGTGTCCTGGCATGTTGTGCTATACTCATGCCTTCTGCTGCTCTATCTGCTAGATGTGTTTGCTTCAGGATATGCCACTGTATTCAAAATAAGAGCAGTGCTGGAATTCACTTCATAGAGTGGTGACTAGCTGCTGTTCCTTAAAAAATTTCCAGGCAGTATATGCTATCCTGCCATGAAATACCCCAAATATCATGCCAACTAATCCGAGGGCTCTGAATTTTGCCATCATCAGATACAGAAGGTATTTTCAAGGTTTTATTTTTATTAAAGGTTGATGTCCTGACTTGTATAAACATATATGGTCATCACTAAAGAGATGTCTCTCTGTTACAGAGTCAACAAAGAACTTTTTTTTTAAGCCCCCACTTCCTCCCCAGGAAATGGTGTATGCTCAGAGAGGAAGTTGTCTTCCTGTTTTCTCCATACTAGCACTCTTGCAAGGTTGTTTTTTTTTATTTTTTCTCTCAACTCCCAAAGTCAGAAACTCTATCGTATGGAACAAGCTATTAGTAACTGTTTTAGTGCAGTGATTAAAAAAAAAAAAAAAATCCTACCAATCATAAAAAGTATTTTTAGTCTATGTTTTCATCTTAAGCAACCCCACGCCATGTCTATCTTATTTAATATACAGGAAGGGCCCTGGATTTATCCACTGGGGTGGTTCTGTTTAAATCCTTTGCAAAATATATCAACTCTTAGTTCCCTAATTATGAGAGAAACTAGACAGGACACCTGCTTTTTATTATTTCAGTGTATTGTGATACAAACCCAATGTGCCTGGCACCCACGAATGAAATATAATTGAAGAACGTTTTGTACATTCTGCTCTAAAATTTTAGCATTTCAGCACCGATTTCTGGGGCTAGTAAAAATAATCATTTGGAAGCAAACAAAAGTTTTTTGTTTTGTCTTTTTCTTTTCTTGACTTTAATAGTCCATTAAAGAGTTCTTGTTTCATTTACTTCACCTAGGAGTCCTAGTGTGGTGTTACAGGCTAAGAACTGAACTCTTAACTGCAAGATCGGTGGTTCAAACCCACTAGCCACTTGTTGGAAACCCTATGCAGGGTTGCTGAGTCTGAATCCATTTGACTGCACTTAATGGAAAGGAGCTCTGGTAGCGTAGTGGTTACGAATTGGACTGTGAACCTTAAGGTCGGCAGTTTGAAACTACCAGCCACTCCACAGGAGAAAGATGAGGCTTTCTGCTCCCATAAAGATTTACAGCCTTGGAAACCATGTACAGGGTCGCTATGGGTCGGAACCGACTCGATGGCACTTAACAACAACAACAACAAAATGGGAACGGCAATAGAGATACTTGAAAGGAGCCCTGGTAGCATTGTAGGATAAGCACTGGACTGCTAACCAACCAGCAGCTCTGAGGGAGAAAGATTTACAGCCTTGAAAACACTTTACAGGGTCACTATGAGTCAGAATTGACTCGGTGGCAGTGGGTGGGTAGACATACGTGAAGGAATAAAATTAATATAAACCTGAGGAGCAAGGGGGAGTTCACCCTAGATAACCTTCTAAAGGAGATGAATTCTGAGTTTAGCAACTTCTCAACTTTTCCTTCTACTCTTGCTTCAACTTCATCGATCTGGTAACACCTAGAGACATCCATTATTCATCATGACAAAGCGTAGTCCAGAATACCACCTAAGTCAGAATTATCACGGTGCTTATTAGAAAGGCAGATCCCTGGGTCTCATTCCAGAATTATCAAATTAGAATCTTTGAGAGTAGGCCAAGGAATCTGAATTTTTAAGCAATTGCACAGCTTGAATACTTAAGAGTATGATAAAGACATGTGGGGATACCATTCCCAGGAATACTTACTTGTAAACAGAGAACACCCAAAGACTTTAAAACCTGTAAGTTTTTTGTTTTGTTTTGTTTTTGTTTTTTCTTAATTAGGGGCAGGATTGTGGGGGATAGGGGAAGTTTTCCATGTCCCACAGATTTTACAATGAAGGCAGCTCCAGCTTCATAAATTGAACACTGGGGGGGTCAAATATCAAGAAAAAAATCATCTGTATTATTTATTGGCAGCCTGTAACATCATGTGATGGCAGTTATTCTGAAGGTAATTAACCAGGGAAAAGGCATTAAAAAGTCTGCAGGCTGTTTTAATTGTGATTATTGTATGTATGTTGACACTTAGCAGTACCACAGAACTCTCTGTCAATTTTTTGAATTACCCTCCAACATAAAAATAGATTTCTTAAGGCAAGCAGAAGACCTCAAACACCCCATTTTCCTTTAAGAATATATTAGTGGTCTTTCCTCAGAATTATCAAATTTTAAACAAAGCTTTTCTTACATTTCTACCCAAGAAAGAGTTCTATGTTCAGAAAAGACAAATTTATTGTTAAATGCTGTTGAATCCATTCCGACATAGCGCCCCTGTCTAGGGTTTCCGAGAAACAGGTAGGTTTGAACTGCTGATCTTGTAGTTCACAGTCCAGTGCTGATCCTACAGTGCCACACCAGAAGTCCCAAACAAGTATATGTTATAGTAAATGTTCAAGATTTTGATAGGAAAGAGGACTTTAAGGCAAACTACAGATTGATTTAGAAAAACAATAGGTAAACAACATCCAACTTTGATGATTTGCAATGAATTTTGTTTTTTTCTTCTTCTCAATAATAACTATAACATATACCTGATTCCTTATCATTTTAGATGTTTCCAGCCTTGGAAACCCTGTGCACTATGAGTCAGAACCGACTCCACAGTACTTAACACCACCAACAATAAAAACAGTTTGGAGTCCTGGTGTAGTGCTGTAGGATAAGCAACAAAGTCAGCAGTTCAAACCCACCAACCACTCCTTGGAAAGCCTATACAGGGTCACCATGAGTCAGAACCGACTTGACTGCACTTAACAAACAAACAAAAGTAACAGGGATATCTTGAGCACTAAGTAATGCATGTAAAGTTATTAGCAAAGTAGGTAGCAAATGGTATGTGCCCAATAAATGCTATGCTGTGGGTTAATGCGCAGGACTGCAGTTGATTTGCACCTCAAGGTCGGCAGTTCAAGTTCACCAGCTGCTTCTCAGAAACCCTATACAGGGTTGCTATGGGTTGGAATTGACTCAATAGCAGTTAACAACAATTATAATTATTATTGTTTTATTATCTCTTGGCTGAGTGTTAGAAAATTAATAAATATCATGGCACTTTATAAAACCAGCTTAAGTATATGTCATTCAATTCCTAACACTATTTTATATTATAGCAAATATAAATATAATTAGTTTATAAAGTCTAAAGTTTTGAAACTCTTTCATCTCTTCCTTTTCAAACTACATTTTACGCTAACATCATTCTCTCCATTTACTGGAATAAATTAGAATTTATAGTCATAACATTTCTTTGTATCTTTATATGAGATTCAGAAAAATAAGGGCAGAATAGCTTAAGTACAAATGATTACTTTTTAAAAAAATAATTAATTAATTAAAGTTAAATAATTGTGTTAAAAACCTGAATGCCATGGAAAGTCATGTTGTTGTTGTTAGGTGCCATCAAGTTAGTTCTGACTCATAGTTATGCTATATAGTGTTTCTGAGGCTGTAAATCTTTATAGGAGCAGAAAGGCTCATTTTTCTCCCACAGATCCGCTGCTGGGTTTGAACTGCCGACCAAAACCTTAAGGATATACAAATATCTGTGAAATCCTAACTCCAAACTCTGAGTGTCTCAATTTGATATTGAAAGTCACTTAGGAAGGCTCTGTTTGTTAATTAGTTTTCAGGGTGCTAAATGAATTATTTAGTAAATTATTATAAAAAGTATGAAAAAAGAGTAAAACGGATTGCATAACTTGAAGAATGTAATCAATGTCACTTAATTTTACATTGATAAACTCTTGAACTGGTGTACATTCTGCTACGTATATGCTCAACAACAACCATAAATAAAATAAATTATAAAAACATAGAATGGTAATCAGTTAATATTACTCAAATTGTAATCACAGTGATAAGTGCATTCATTCAGAAAGCATTCATTTAAATTTTCTGTGTGCAAGTAAGTCAGTTTCAATGTGATAATGTCTTCACTATAAAAAAGAAAAGATCTAATTTGATGAGCTATGCGTCTTGTTGGGAAGAGGTAAACAGAATATGATAACATAATGTAAAATGATGAATGAAGAACTATGGACTCACAAAAGCGAGAAGAAATAAATTTGCACGAAAAGGATCTAGATAAATTTAACAAAGGATTAACATTTAATATTTGATTTTCTCTTTCTTATAAACTGTCTTACAGGAGTAGACGTAGGAATTTGAAAGAACGGAAGGTAAGCAGCTGGGCTTTTCAGGAACAAGTACTTGGGGGCAAGGCCTCGGGGGATAGTAGCTAGAGTAAAGTACTGGGGGGAAGTACTTGGGGGAAAGTAGCTAGAATAAACAGAACACAACGGTTCACTGGGTATCGAGTAGAAAGGGTATAAAGAGTAGGCTGGAATTCTAATCTGGGAAACTTTGATAATATGTTCAGGCTCTCTTCTATAAGCAGGGAGGCTTTAGTAAAAAGTTTATAATAGAAAATCAACAACGATAAATTTTGCTTTTGAAAATTACCTATGGCAGAATACAGAAAGCAGATTAGACAGAATGGAGAAAATTAGGCACAGAGAAGAGTTTAGAAGTTTTTATGATCTTTCAACAAAGAAAAAAAGTAGGTGCTGAACTGAGATGACTGCTTTAGTAATGGGAAAAGGATGTCCAATTCAAGAGGCATTTCCAGATAAAATGAACAGGATTTGAAAACTGTATGGATTTACAGACTCGGAAATCCCTATGTAGGGTCCCTATGAGTCAGAAATGACTCCACGGCACACCACCACCATAACAATTTGGAACAGACTCGACGGCACTTAATAACAACAATGAGAAGTAAAATGGTGTGTGTGTATACATGTGGTGGTGGTGGTAATGAGCTCATTTTTGAACATGCTCTGTTGAGTGCGTCTGTGTAACTTCCTAGACAGAAATGTCCTAAAGGCTTTGGAGGTTGATGAGAGATGGAGAGGGTGAGAGATGCATTAAAGATAATGGATTTAGAAATCAATACTGCATAGAAGGTAACTGAGGACAGGAAAGTGAATAAAATCACCCAGGAAGTAAGCAAAATAAAAGTGAAGACCAAGGACAGATCCCTGAGGACACTAACATTTAAGGATTGAGCCCAGGAAAAGCCTTCGGTGAAGAAGTAATGAGTAGAAAAGGCAGTAAATAGATGTCTGGATACCAAAAGAGGAAAGAAGACTTTAGGAAGCAGAGATTGTCATCACCTTATCAGTCAGCCTCCTCTCTCCAGAAACAGGGCTTCTATCTAAAGTTAGTCTTCCACAGTCTCCTGCTGCTGCTGTTGTTGTTGTTATGTTAGACCCTATGCACAACAAAATGTTACACTGCCTGACTCTGCCCTCTCTTCACAATCCTCATTACACTTGAGCCCAGGGCAAGCAGAAAGAAAATGGCCACATGATAGAGGGGGCAGAAAAGAGGAAGAAAGAACAAGACACTTAGATAACTTATAAATGAGGCACAGGTGGTAGTTAGTGGTTGTATGTCGCTGTCGGTTCTGACTCATAGAGAACCCAGTGTAGGGTTTCCAAAGCTGTAAATCTTTATGGGAGTAGAAACCTCATCTTTCTACTCCCATAAAGCGACATGGAGCGACTGATTTTCAAGTTAGCAGTCCAGCTCATAATCCACTAAACTACCAGGGCTCCTTAAATGAGGCACTAACTCACAAATAAAAAAGGGTCATGAATATATCCATTTAAAATAAAGGAGCATAAAGAGCTCCATTAAAAAGAAAAAGAAAATCTCCCTGAGAATTTAGGCAGTGTGGTTATGTTAAGCAACATAGTTGGGAGACCGATTGGCACATTGCTTATTGTAACTCAGTAAGTATTTGTTAATGAATGAATTTGAGTAAGAAATTTTACCGGCTGGAACTTCAACTTCCATATCCTCTAGTGAAGGGGAAGAGGTGAGATCAATTCTATGATCTTTCAAGCATACCAAGAGTACATTTGATCCTTAAAACTAATTCTATGAGGTAGGGACTATTTTTATTCATTTTATAGAGAGGTGGTCAAGGAGAAGAGAATTTATGAAACTTGCCCCAACAGGAAAACTGGGTTCAAACTACAAGGTCAGCTTTTGCTTCCCACGGAATCTCTTGTTGTTGCTGTTAGTAACTGCTGTGGAGTCTTTCCAACTTATAGTGACCCTGTATGGGGTTTCCAAAGAGCAGCTGGTGGGTTTGAATCAATGGCCTTGTGGTTCGCAGTCCAGTGCTTATCTGATTGCTCCACACTTTGTTGTTGTTGTGTGCCGTGGAGTCAGTTCCGACTCATAGCGACCCTGTACAGGGTTTCCGAGGCTGTAAATCTTTACGGGAGCAGAATGCCTCATCTTTCTCCTGCAGAACATCTGGTAGTTTTGAACTGCTGACCTTGCGGCTCGCAGCCTGATTCATAACCACTACGCTACCAGAGCTCTTTTGCTCCACACTAGAGACACTCAAAACTTCCAAAGTGCTTAAGCAGTCTTCATATCTTCTTTCTTAGATATGAGACTATAAAGAAGGCTGGATGGGTTTTGCTACCTTCACAAGAGGTGAAGAAATTCAGGATTTGCCTATATGTATACATGGCCAATAAAGGGGAGTTCTAAAATGCAGGTCTCTTAACTTCTACTCTATTTTATGGGCTTTTCAAGATTGATAAGTATATTACATTGGACTCCTGGTGAGGCGCTGTAGGATCAGCACTGGACTGTGAACCACAAGGTTGGCAGTTCAAACCCACTAGCCAAGCTTGCATTTCAAACCGACGTTGCAGTCCAGTGCACATTAATCCACAGCATCACAGCAGGATTCTAGAAATGATAGCACCATGGAAGTAAATCATCTGAGATTCTGCTTTAAGTAGTTGAAGTACATTGATGGTAGTTTACATACATTGTCATTGTTAGCTGCCTTCAATCAGTCACAATTCATTGTGCTGTTGTTGGTGAGTGCCATCAACCTTGTATAGGATTTCCAAGGAGTGCCTGGTGGATTTGAACTGCAAACCCGTGGTTAGCAGTCAGGCACTTATCCTACTGTGCCACACTGGAACTCATGGTAGCCCCATGTAAAATGGAATAAAACAGTGTCCAGTCCTATACCATCTCTATGCTTGTTAGATTGGTTCAAGAAGATAGAATCCTTGTGACCATACAATTTTCATTGTATGAGTTTCTGAAGCAAGGCCTCCAACACGTTCTTCCTAGTCTGTCTTAGTCTGGGATCTCCATTAAAACTCTTTCAGCATCATAACAACAGATAAGTCTCAACTGACAGACAGTTGCTGAAGAAGTGAAGGTGATTTGGCAGAAAATCTGTCCCAGTCTCTTACATGGAAAGAGAAAAGTCTACCATGGAACCACCAGTGCCTTCTGAACTCTGAATGGTAGTGGTAGTGATGTGTTGTCGAGTTGGTTCTGACTCATAGTGACCCTGTATAGGGGTTTCAAGGCTATAAATCTTTATGGGAACAGAAAGTCTAGTTTTTCTCCTGAGGAGTAGTTGGCAGATTCAAACTGCTGAGCTTGAGGTTAGCAACGCAATGGATAACCCACTACGCCACCAGAAGCTGAACTCTGAATAGGTTAGTTGGATACAGTCCAGGCTCTAAGGCCAGGTTTTTATAAAGATTATAAGCTCTGGTAGTATAGTGGTTATGAATTGGGCTGCTAACCTCAGGGTTAGCAGTTTGAAACCACCAGCTATTCCGTGGGAGAAATATGAGGCTTTCTGCTTCCTTTACAGCCTCGGGAACCCTGTACAGGGTCACTATGAGTCGGAACCAACTCCACGGCACATAACAACAACAACAACAAAGCTCCTTTCCAGGACGCATCTGCATGGAAGTTTCTATGCTCAGGCTGAATACAGATGTTCACATTCTTGCTTATTGCCATCTTAGCAGTTGTTGTTGTAGTTGTTGTTAAGAGCCATAGAGTTAGCCCAGACTCATGGCGACCTTATGTACAACAGAATGAAACACTTCCTGGTCCTGTGCCAACCTCAAGATTGTTGCTCCACTTGACCCTACTGCTGCTGCCACTGTGCCAATCAATCTTGTTGGGGGTCTTCCACTTCTTTGCTAACCCTCCACTTTACCAAGTCTGATACCCTTCTCCAGGACTGGTTTCACCTGATAATTGGTCTGAAGTATGAGAGGAAGTCTGACCATTTTAGCTTCCAGGGAGCATTCTGGCTGTACTTCTGCCAACATAAATCGGTTTGTTCTTTTGGTGGTCCATGGCACTTTTAATATTCTCCTCTAACACCATAACGCAAATGCATCAATTCTTCTATGGCCTTATTTATTCATTGTCCAACTTTCACATGTATATGAGATTATTGAAAATACATGTCTTGGGTCAGGCTCACATTAGTCCTCAAACTGATACCTTTGCTATTGAACACTTTAAAGAGGTCTTGTGCAGCAGTGCTTAGAAAAAAATACGGAATTACGGAGACTATCCATTTTATCAAAATGCTTTATCGTAGGAAGCAGAATTAATAATAGCTTTATTCTGCCTCAGACTATAAAGCTGAACACAGAGACACTTCACTACTTATAACAACAAAAGTTTTTCATGTTGTTGTTGTTAAGTACTGTCGAATTGGTTCCAACTCATAGTCACCCTGGCACAGGGTTTCTAAGGAGCAGGTGGTAGGTATAAGCCACAGACCTTGTGATTAGCAGTCCAGTGCTTATACTACAGTACCACACCAGGACACCTTTCATATAAATACCATGTTTAATTTGAGGCTATATTTTTAATAAAAGAATTTGTATCAAGAAAGTTAAGCATATGGCCAACAATATGTCAAAAAAAAACACAAAAAACAAAAACTAACTATGTTACCTTACAGGAGAATGTTTATCTCACTGGAACAAGATTTGAAATATTTAATTCTGCACTAAGTTCTATCAGTGGATGAAAATGGCCTATGTAAGTTCATTATACTAGCATAAAGGAACCACTGTACCTTCAGTACATGAGCAAGTAGAACATGTTATCACAAATCTGATACAACAGTAGAATGTTAACTTGGTTATCTTTTAAAACAAACATCTATGGAAATCTAACCTGATACCTTATTTTTCCTCAGTAAATATTTCTACAACTAGTAAAGGTATTCAGAATCCTGGTATGGTGCTGTGGGATAAACCACTGGACCACAGGATTGGTTAGAACCACAAGGTTGGGAGTTCAAACCCATCAGCTGCTCCTCAGAGAGCCTACACAAGGTCACTGTGGGTCAGAACCAACTCAACTGCACTTAAAACAACAACAACAATGGTTAAGAGTGATTATGAGTACTTCTACTAGTTGTAGAGATATTTGGTGGTGTTGTTAAGTGCAGGCAAGTCGGTTCTGACTCACAGCAATCCTGCATATTTCCAAGAAGCAGCTGGTGAGTTTGAACTGCTGATCTTCTGGTTCACAGTCCAGTGCTGATCCTACAGCACCACACCAGAAGTCCACTCTTAATCACTGTTGTTGTTTTTAAGTGCCATCGAGTGGGTTATGACCCATAGCGACCCTGTATAGGGTTTCTGAAGTAGTGGCTGGTGATTTTAAACCGCCAACCTTGCAGATCAAACTGACTTTGCAGTCCAGTGCATTAACCCACAGTGCCACACCAGGATTCCATTGTTGTTGTTGTCAGGTGCCATCGAGTCGGAACCAACTCACAGAGACCCCATGCACAGCAGAACGAAACAATGTCTGATCCTGGGCCAACCTCACTACCGCTGCTACACTTGACGCCATCAATGATGCCACCTGGCCGATCCATCTCGTTGGGGGTATTCCTCTCTTTCTCTGACCCTCCATCCTATCCAGCATGACATCCTTCTCCAGCGACT
>NW_006408526.1:2649957-2709710 GCF_000296735.1 Chrysochloris asiatica
CATTGGATACTCAAATGGGGAGGGGGGACTACAAAGGCAAGAAGTGACTGGCTTACAAGCTTTCAAGAGGGAACCTGGTGCTAGGGAGCATGGAGGAAGGCAGAATCTCCAGAAGGTACTATCCAATCTGTCTGGGCGGAGCTGATGAAAGGAGATACAGATGGGTAACTCATGATACTGTAGGGAATAATGCTTATTAGGAAGGACTATGAGGGTTGGAAATGCAAAGGTAGAAGTTTTATAACAAGGAAAGGAGTGATTAATTCTCCACGATAGGAGCGGAGGCCTCTGG
Source organism: Chrysochloris asiatica (assembly GCF_000296735.1). Lineage (NCBI taxonomy): Eukaryota > Metazoa > Chordata > Mammalia > Afrosoricida > Chrysochloridae > Chrysochloris > Chrysochloris asiatica. Next base: position 2,650,250 of record NW_006408526.1, read on the forward strand.
GACCATCAACGGAGAAGAGCCGAGAGCAGGACCCTACCCAGAGAAACAGAGATGCCTGAGATGGAGACAGAGATGATGACGTGGAGTGATGAAGTGACTGGGGACTTTGGACCCAGAGAGGGAAAGGGACTGTGAGCCGAAAACTGGGGGGAGGAGGGAGAAGTGTAGGGGACAGGTTCCTGGGATATACCCTTTGGGTGGTTGATGATGCATGGAGGGGATTGGAACCATGGCAGTGAGATGATATATGATGGAATGAATGTAAAATTAAAGTTCTCCCATGTAAACTATCATATAATTTTCAATAAAACATTAAAAAAAAATGATAAGCTTTTAAAGTCATCCTGTCTCACCTCCCAGTATATTTTATATTCTACTCGTATTTACTACTAGACTAAAGAAAAGTGATCAGGAGGCCGAATGCTTGACACAATGCTGACAGCTATTCATCAGAGCTGGTTTTTTACTATGATGGAAAAGCATAAAAATAATTACTACCATATTTTACGTAAATAACATGCACCTTCTGTATTTGTTTGTCAACTGCTCCCTCTCTACTCACCCCATGTTTTTGTAAACATGTTATGAGAATTTTTTTTGCAGTAACATGTTTGAAAAAGAAAAAAAAAAAAAGACACTTACCTGGAGGCGGGGGGAGGGGAATTGGTTGGCAAACAAATATAGAAGGCATGTGTCATTTATGTAAAACCACACTAAATCATTAGCTTGGATACTAGATTCATAAAACTTGTAAGAATCACATCATAACAGATTTTAGCATATGAAATTTATCTGCATAAGAAAATCCTGTATCTTGAATTATGCATGTGCTGTCATTATGTCTTTGGGAAATGGCAGCACAGGAAATGAAAGGGAAAAAAAATATGATCTTGAATTAAGATTTGTACAGGTGTTAATTAAGTCATAATAAGGAGTACAACAGCTGAGGAAGTGATTGTTGTTATTAGATGCCTTGGAGTTGGTTCCTACTCATAGCAACCCTATGTGTACCAGAACAAAACACTGCCCAGTCCGGCACCACCATCCTCACCATCAAACACAATCAGTGCTATGTTTCAGCCCATTGTTGCTGCCACTGTGTCAATTCATCTCATTGAGGGGCTTTAAGTATAGCTCTCTTAAAAGTAGCAGCTTTTCCTCCATCATCTTACCAGCTAATCTTCCTGGGAACAGGCTGATATTTACTCATCCCAAGAGAGCTCTGAATTGTCTGCACTCCAAAAGATACCAAGGATAAAGTTTTAAGTTCCCTACCATTAGTCACCACATGGAGAAAAGTGACAGACACATAGGTTTTTCTTTGCCCTTAAAATGGCAGTTGAAACAACATTCAATATGTTTATGTTAAGAAAAAAATCGCTAAGGAATGCCGTGCCTCCCTTAAAAGTGATCGGTTCTACAGGTAAAATGTGAAATGCTTTGTAGTCTCCAGACAACAAGAGCAGATAGGCTAACAGTTCATTTGAGAGCTTTGCAATGAAACATTAGACAATGTCGATGAGGTAAAAGTGTACACAGATGCCCAAAAGCAACTTCTATATTATTTTCATTCCCAGTCTTGGAACAAAGAGACAATTGTGAAAAATACACACCTATATGTAAGGAGCTCTGGTAGCATAGTGGTTACAAATAGGGCTGCAAACTGCAAGGTCAGCAATTCGAAACTACCAGCTGCTCCGCGGGAGAAAGATGAGGCGATCTGCTCCTGTAAAGATTTACAGCCTCGGAAACCCTGTACAAGGTTGCTATGGGTTGAAACCGACTCGACGGCACTTAACAACAACAACAACAACATATGTATATGTGATTATGGGAGTCCTGGTGTGGTGTTGGGGGTTAATGAGCAAGACTGCAAAGCTGTTTGAACTGCAAGGTCAATGGTTCAAACTCACTAGCTGCTCCTTGTAAACCCTATACAGGGTCGCTATGGGTAGGAATCGACTTGATGGCATTTAACAAAAACAGCAACAAAAATGCATTGCTGCTAAATCAGAGAAATCGTTATTAAACCAATATTGTGTAGAGATACTTTTTGTTGTTGAGTGCGTCAAGTTGGTTCCGACTCATAGCAATCCTGTATACTTTGGTGTTTATATACTTTAGAAAGTGGTATTTCCATCTTGCTATCTATACTTGAAGAATTCTACATTATTGGATTTATACCATATCAAAATGGCAGTTTGGGAATCCTCAGGGAACTCAAACGGTGTTCCATTTCAATGTTTTTTGAGTTTGGTGAACAAAAAGAAATCTGAAGGGGCAAGACTAGGAACATGGGGTGAATGAGGTAAGGGTTCCCTATGAAATTCTTATAAGACAGCACTCACTACCCTCAAATAATGAGCAGGTACATTGTTGTGAGAGAAAAAAATTCCTCTGCAATTTTCCTGGACTTTTACTCACCAATATAATCTTCAGTTCTCTTAAAACATCTTACTAATAAGCCCCATGAGTGTCTCATGTCCTTCGAGAAAATCTGTCAAGGCTCATTGTTGTTGTTGTTAAGTGCCATCGAGTTGGTTCCAACCCACAGCGACCCTGTATGAGGTTTCCAAGGAGTGACTAGTGGGTTTAAACCGCTAACCAGGCAGTTCAAACCAACTTGGCCGTCCAGTGCACTAACCCACAGCACCACACTAGTACTCCTCTATCAAGACTTGTTGTTGTTGTTGTTGTTGTTGTTGTTGAGTGCGGTTGAGTTGGTTCCGACTCATGACGACCCTGTATAGGATTTCTAAGGAGAGGCTGGTGAACTTCAACTGCCGACTTTGCGGTTCAAACTAACTTGCAGTCTAGCACATTAACCCACAGTGCCACACCAGGACCCCTACTCCTTTGGAATTCCCCCCAAACACCTTTGGAATTCCCCCCAGTCACCATAACCTGAGCTGACTTCTCTGCTTTTAATTGAACTAGACCAGAAGATCCCCTCAGAAGTAAAAGATTTGACTGAGTCTTTTTTTTTTGGAAGATACCCTAACAAGACTAAGACAAATGTATTCCTGAGACAACTTATCTGTAGCCACTCACTCATTACTGAGATACATCTGAACACATTTTCTTTTGAATAAACTTATGCATACATGAACTGGAACTCTAGTAGCATACCTTTCTGACTTACCCTTGTATATGTGTGCATCTATAAACACATATGTATATATATACACAGACTTTTTAGTCAAGAACATCTGGATTCAAATCCCAGTGCTTCTTTTTACAGCTACGTAGACCTTAGACGGAGTCCTGGTGTGACGCTGTGGGTTAATGCGTCAGACTGCAAAGCTGTTTTAATTGCAAGGTTGGCGGTTCAAGCTCACCAGCTGCTCCTCAGAAACCCTTACAGGGTCGCTATGCGTCAGAATCGACTAGACAGCACTTAACAACAACAACAACAACAACAACAACAAGACCTTAGACATGTTACATAACTTTTCAGAGCTTCTGTTTTTTAAAAGCCATCTGGAAAATGGGGGAGAAAGCACTGACTTTTCAGTGTTCTTATAAAGATTCATTGTAATAGGGATGTAAGCCCTCAACAATCATTCATTCTGATTTTCTTCTATGACTTTCTAATTAATCCTGCTGTGAAAGTATACAATTAATATACACTTATTAGAAATGGAGACAGTTGCTGATGTTGGTAAGCCATAAACTCTGTCCCAGGGCAGAAGGTTTAAATAACCAAGAAAACTCCAGGAATTGTTGATACCATTATTATCCAGTTGAGAAATGCTCATAGTAATGTGGAACACATTGTACACTTGCTTCTAGATCTTTGGCTATAATTTCTGGCTGTAATAGCAGTGGTTAGCTACCCACACTACCACTGTAAAAGCAGTTACATTTTAGGAAAAGTTGTCAAATAGCTGATGTGTGCCTATTTCTCCTTAAGTTCTTAATCTTACCCATTTGTACAAAATGCATATGCTTTGACCTTTCAGGGGAACTAAGATTTTGAACTCAAGTCCCATTAGGAAGTATAGGGGATTCCAAAAGGAATCCTGTGCCTTTTGGAACTAGTAATGTGTCACCTTCTCTAGTGGACCTTGGAAAATTGAGCTTGGGTCTCCCCTTATCTTCTTTGCTTTACACATTGAAAAGAACTAACCTACCAAAAAGGTGTCTCTGTGGGCCCTTACTAGGAACAAGGGAAAGCTGCTGAAGGAACTGCAGCCAGTAGGTCATGAAATTATGAGTCATTTCTGTAGTAAAATGAATTGGCCACTTATGTGTGTACAAAGTTGAAAAGGGAATGGGGTGGGGATGGGACCGTTTGAAGGCAGAAAGGAAATGCTCTAGCAGAATGATATGATCCAGGAAGATCTGAAGCAGCTCACTGGTTCACAGGGATTGGGTACTCAGAATCACCATGCTCCTAATAAGTCTTTATCGAGGGCTATGACCCTCTACGATACCAGCATAAACTCCCAGAACATTTTGAGTCACACAGTGCTCTCGCTTCCACTTCCTGTTATTTTCATTTGTCTGCCTTGTTTCTCGTTTTCAAAGATCTTTACTACTACTTTTATTAGTTGCTTCTAAATGAGAAACTGGTCAGTAAATCCTTGGTTGAATATGCATTGTTATCCCTTTTTTGGGAATGAGGAAATCTGTGAGAGGAAATGAGCAGTCGCTTGGTCTTCAGAAGGCACAGAAACATGGAGACAGACTATCTTGGTGAGGTGTTCACTGAACCCTAGCCCCACCTGGAAGTGTACCTCGCAGGCTCCTGTCACTTCCTGCTCCACACCTGGTGCTGAGCAAAGCTCATCTGCAGCCATCACTCTCTCAACTTTGCTCACTGCGCCCTTTACCCATTTCTTCTCACCCTTGAACTTTTAATCCTAATTCTTCTTAGTCAAATGATATTTCTGATCCCAGAAATTAAAAGTCATCATTATGGACAAGAAAGACGAGAATGCCTTCTTAGCTTTAGGCCAACTGTTGTTGTTCTGAAGTGTCTTTGAGTCAGTTCTGACCCATAGCGACCCTGTATAGGGTTTCCAAGGAGCGATTGGTGAGCTTGAACTGCCAACCTTGCAGTTCAAACCGACTTTGCACTCCAGTGCATTAACCCATAGCACCACACCAGGAGTCCTTAGGCCAGTAAAGTTCCCCAAACATATCTCATGAAATTACAAATAAGAACAAGGACATTTAAGACTAAGGAAAGTACTGCTCATATTTTGAGAATTAGTATATTCAACTTGCTAAAAAAAAAAGGCATTTTTTGTATGTGTGACTCCCTAAATCTCCAGTTTACAGGAACTCCACAAGCATCATCTTTATACAAGATGTTATGCCCACTAAGCTGTTACCATTGAATTGGTTCTGGTTCACTGAGACCCTATACAGGATTTCCAAAGACTATACCTCTTGAAGGGAGCATACAGCCTCAACTTTCTCCTGAGGAGCAGCTGGTGGATTCTGAACCACTAACCTTTTGATTAGTAGACCAACATCTATATACAAGATGTTGTTGTTGTTAAGAGCTATTGAGTAGGGTTCGACTCACAGCAGCTAGTGAGTTTGAACCCCTAACCTTGTGGCTAGCAGTCCAGTGCTTATTTTTGAGTGCTCATCCTTTGATGTATGTCTCCTAGACTAAAGAAAAAGAATGCAAAACTAGAAATTGGAAGAAGATTCCCTCTGTTGTCTAGAATGAAGAATGGGAAAGATCCCAACCTACACTTCAACCTGGATTGCCCCATTCTCCTTACAGTCTCTATCCTGGCAGACACAGTCTGTATCAGAGGCAGACCTACAGAAAATATTGTAAGTGGTCATTTGATTTAAGTTGTTGAATGATTTCTCACAGTCAGTAGTGGAAACTTCAATGGCTGATAGAAACTACCCATTGTTCTCCCTACCCCAGGTACAATTGGCATGTACATACCTAGTACATCTTTGATACACCTCTGGTCTGTGGCCTTGATGAACCTCCTAGGATTAGTAAACCATGGCCTTCTTCCAGCTAGCTTATGGTCTTTTTCCAAGCCTACTTCAAATTACACCTTCTCCATGAAGCCTTCCCACAAACTCTGGCTTCTTCTTTCAAAGTTTTCATCACTGATACCATTTCATTGAATGCTTCGTCTGGTCTCTGGCATCCTATTTGGCTAATGTCACTACAAAATGTCCAGGTCAGTGGGACACTCCAGGTTGTTAATTCATTGAACAAACACTATCAGTCACCTATGTTTGCCATATACCACACTCTGTTCTGAGAATCAAAAGCATAAAAAGACACAATCCCTTTTCTCAAGAGTACAGAGCCCAATGGGATAAGAAAGGAGAAAAACAACTAATTAGAACAGTGTTATGTATTTTCTCAAAATGGTATGAACACAGGGAGGGAGTAACACAGTGAAGGGATGTTCAGTTCTGGGTGAGACATTAGAGGAAAGAGGGCAGAGGGTAATTCTGGAATTAAATCTTGAGAGATAAATATAAATGGGTTCACCAGGAATTCCACTAAAGGCAGGAGTGTGTGCAAAAACAAATAGTCAAGTAAGAGACTCTGAAGTCAGTGTCAGATTACCCAATAAGCAAGGTAAGAATGGGCTTATTTGTATTTACTTATTACTAATGACTAGTGAACAATTTCACAATTTTTACCACATCAAAAATTCCACTTCTATATTATGGCTAGTATTTGTCTCTCTAACAACCATATAGCACCTTTCTACAGAGTCAAAGCCTTTTTTCAAATTTACAATCCTTGACAGGGATGGAGTACCCAGTAAGCAAGGCAAGCACAGGCTTACGTGTACTTACTAACAAATCTATAATGAACAGTATCATTGGGGTTATATGGTGAAAACAGGTGAAACTATTCACTACAGATTAGTAAGTAAGCACAAGTAAGCCCTGCTTACCTTGTGTATTGGGTAATCCATCAATGCATGAATTGCAATGGAGATCAAGGAATGGGGGAGCAAGGCGGGATGTGGAATAAAAGGTCAGACCAATACATTCTAATAAACTAAATGCAAGAATGCACCTGGCATAATCACTTTACTAAGTGCTTACTACATATTATTTGGCTGATCCAAATAAGTATTTGGAGTCCTGGTGTGGCACTGTGGTTTAATGCATCAGACCACAAAGTCATTTGAACTGCAAGGTTGGTGGTTCAAGCTCACCAGCTGCTCCCTGGAAAACCTATACAGGGTCGCTATGGGTCGGAATCAACTCAACGACACTTAACAACAATAAGTATTTGGAGCTCTGGTAGTGTAGTGAATTATGAGTTGGACTGCTAGCTTCAAGGTTAACAGTTCAAATATACCACCAGCTCAACTGGAAAAAGTTTAGGCTTTCTGCTCCCATATAAATTAACAGTCTTGGAAACCCTACACAGGGTTCGCTGAGTCAGAAATTATTCCATGGCACATAACCACCAGCATCAGTACTTACTTCGCTATTTTATAGTTTCTCAACGTAACTTTCTATATTATTTCAATACTTCCTGGATGCCTAGAAATTCAATGAAGAAGAGAATGTTCATTCCTTACACATTTACTACAAGGCCTATACAAGTATATATCTAAAGAACTAACAACCTTATAGAACACGATGACTGTTACCCACAGTGCTGGCGAAACACTTCACACAGTATTAACTGCTATCTTTCTCTATTCCCGTGAGGAGCATGGTTTACAAACAGACTCAGAGAAACACAAAGATAGAAAGAACACCATTCACTGACCAAATATTCTAGCATCTTCTGTCATTGAGATGATTGCTTTTGGTTTTATAGTTTCCTTCCTGTTTCACAGACCCAGCTTTTAAATCCTTCTCTCTTTTTGAAGGTTAAATGTATGGTATGGTCAGAGAGAGAAGACTATAGGAGTTGTTATTGGGATTGTTAGGTGCTGTGGAGTCAGTGCCTTACAATCATTACACTTGAACCCACTGTTGCTGTCACTGTGTCAACCCATCTCATTGGGGGTCTTCCTCTTTTTCCCTCCTGAGAACATGTTCAAAGTGTGAGAGACAAAATCTCACCATCCTGGCCTCCAAGAAGCATCCAAACTGTACCTCTTCTAACACAGACCTGCTTGTTCTTCTGACAGTCCATGGTACTTTCAATATTTTTCTCCAACACCATAACTCAAATGCATAAAATTTTTTTTTTACAGTCTTCCTTATTTATCGTCTAACTTTCACATGCATGTAAGACAATTGAAAATACCATGGCTTCGGTCGGTTATACCTTAACCCTCAAACTGCCATCTGTGCTCATAAACACTTTAAAGAGGTCTTATGTAGCATATTTGCCTAGTGCAAACATCGTTTTATTTTTTGACTGCTGCTTCCATGAGTGTCGATTGTGGAAATTCAACTCTTTCAGAACTTCAATTTTTTTCCATTTATCATGATGTTATTTATTGGTCTAGTTGTGAGGATTCTTGTTTTCTTTACATTGAGGTACAATCCATAGAGGCTGTATGTAGTCTCTGGTCTTCATCAGTAAATATTTTAAGTCCTCTTCACTTTTAGCAAGCAAGGTTATATCATCTGCATATTACAGGTTGTTAATGAGTCTTCCTCCAACCCTGATGCCATGCCCATCTTCATATAATCGATTTTCAAATGATTTGCTCAGTATACAGTTGAAGAAATATGGTGAAAGAATATAGACCCGGTGCACACCTTTCCTGATTTTAAACCATTCAGTATCCCATTGTTCTGTTTGAACTACTGCCTCTTGGTCTATGTACAGGTTCCTCATGAGCACAATCAAGTGTTCTGGACTACCCATTCTTCACAATGTTATCCATAGCTTGTCATGATCTACACAGTCAAAAATCTTTGAATAGGCAATAAAGTACAAGTAAGCATCTTTCTGTTATTCTCTGCTTTCAGCAAAGATCCATCTGATATCAGCAATGATACCTAGTTCCACGGCCTCTTCTGAATCCAGCTTTTGTTTTGGTAGTTCTCTGTCCATGTTTGGTTGCAGTCATTTTTAAATTATCTTCAGGAAAAATTTAGTTGCATGTGGTATTAAAGATAATATTCTATGATTTCCACATTCTGTTGGGTTACCTCTCTTTGGAATGGACACAAATATGAATCTCTCCTAATTGGTTGGCCAGGTAGGTATCTTCCAAATTTCTTGGCATTGATAAGTGAGTATCTCCAATGCAGCATCAGTTTGTTGAAACATATCAATTTGCACTCTGTAAATTCCTGGAGACTTGTTTGTTCACCAGAACCTCAGTACAGCTTGGACTTCCTTCTCCAGTACCACTGGTTCTTGATCTTATGCATCTCTTGACACGGGTACACATCGGTCATTTCTTTTTGATATAATGACTCTGTGTATACCTTACATCTTCTTTGATGCTTTCTGCATCATTCAATATTTTGCCCATAGAATCATTCAGTATTACAAGTAAAAGCTTGAATTTTTTCCTTCAGTTCTTTCAGCTTAAGATATGCTGAGCATGCTCTTCTCTTTGGGTTTTCTAATTCTAGGTCTTTGCATATTTCATTATACTGTTTGACTTTGTCTTCTTGAGCTGCCCTATGTAATTTTCTGTTCAGCTCTTTTCCTTCCTTGTTTCTTCCATTATCTTCAGGATCTCTAGCCTAGAGAGAAGTTTCTGAGTCTCTTGGTCTTTTCTTTCTATCTTTCAAAGGACCTTTTACTTTCTTCCTGCATGATGTTTTTTATATCATCTCACAGCTCTCCTGGTCCTTGGTAATTAATGTCTAATGCACCACACCTCTTCTTGCTATGGTCTCTAAATTCAGGTGGGATATGTTCAAGTTTTATTTTGGCTGTCATGGACTTGCATGAATTTTATTCAGCTTCAGTCTGAATTTGCATATGAACAATTGATGGTCTGTGCCACAGTTGGTCCCTGGCCTTGTTTTGGCTGATGATATGGACCATTTCCACCATCTTTTCCCATCGATGTAATCAATTTGATTCCTGTGTACTCCCATCTGGTGAGGCCCACGTGTTTAATCTCCTTTTTACGTTTTTTTTAAAAAGGCATTTGCAGTGAATATGTCATTGGTCTTGCAAATTTCTATCATACTATCTCCAGCATCATTTCTATCACAAAGGCCATATTTCCCAATTATTGACGCTTCTTGTTTCCAACCTTTACATTCCAATCACCAGTAATTATAAATACATCTTGATTGCATGTTTGATCAATTTCAGACTTAAGAAGTTGGTAGAATTTCTTCAATTTCATCATCACCAGTTTTAATGTTTGGTGTACACATTTGAATCATACTGGCATTAACTAGTCTTTCTCGTAAGCATATGGATATGAATGTTTCTTTTTGATGATTAGTGCTACACCATTCCTCTTGCAATTGTCTTTCCCATTATAGTAAACCACGTGATTTAGTGAGCTTAAATGGACTGATATTGACCATTTTGAATTTGACTATTGGAGTATGTGAAAGCAAATAATGGTGGGTAACTCTACCGGTAAATATATAGCTGAGATTATGTCACCTTCATGGTCTCCTGTACCTGTTGATAACCACAGCCTTGCTGGTTCACTTGTTACAAACATTAGATTTTATTATGTAGCCAATAGTAATTTATGCATTATTCTCTTGAGTGTTCATTCTGAGAAGTATTAACTCAGTGTGATTCAGTACTTCCTTGGCAGACCTTCTATAGGAAGAGTAAAACAATTTTAGTGATTATAAACTATCTAGGTTTAACAGATGATGGTAATCTATGGGAATTGTGACCTGAAACGGTTTATGTCTAAGTGTGATTTAAAGTCCCCCTCGTCCTTCAAAAGTCTGTTTTACCTTTCAAGTTTTGCATTCACACAAAGTAAATTGCTCTTCAGAATTTTTTTTTCTTTTGAAATACATACAGACAAGCTAGACAATAAAATTGGTAAATCATAGTTTTGCTTTCTGCTTTTGGGGTGTATTAAATGTATTTGGAGTTCTTTTGAAAAAAAATCCACCAGACAAACATGCTTGAGTGTGTCTTTTGAATCTCTCCACAGCGGTGTCTGTGACAGAAGGCAGCGGCACCACTGACTTCAACTTGGTTTAAAGGCTGATATTTGAGTCTGACTCCAAAGAGACCTAAAAACAACCATCATTCTTACAATTCAATCCTAAAGCACCATGCCTCTTCAGTGAACCCCACTTAACTGTCATCTTTAATGAGGGCATTAGGTGGAAACCCAGTTTTGAGTATGTCCTTTTTGATCCTCAGGGTACCCAGCTTGGAATGTATTTTTACCTTGGTGCAGAGTACTGACTTAGTTGGGTCAACCCCGACTATTATGTTTAAGGTCAGAGTTTCTTGAGTGAATACTTAAAGGTATAAAAATGTGTAGATTTTATATTGTTGCCACAGAATTATTTTGTGATGTGACTCTTTCCTGCTCCATTGATTTCATGTTGAAATGGAACATATTCCTTGGGGATGTGCAAAACTAGTGATACTTTTTGTTGTTGTTATTTTAAGTTGATTTAATGTCTTCAAACAGAACAGTGTTTATATATGCCAAAAAATTCAAATCTCAATTTTTCCTACATTCTCATCTGGGTAGGGTTGCCAGATAAAATATAGGATATCCAATTAAATTCTCATGTCAGATAGACAATATGTTTTTTAGTCTAGTTATGCCCCATACAATATTTGAGGCATGTTGTTGCTAAGTGCTGTTGAGTTGTTCCAACTCATAGCGACCCTGTATAGGGTTTCCAAGGCTGTAAATATTTACAGGAGCAGAAAGCCTTATCTTTCTCCTTCGGAATGACTGGTGGGCTCCAGTAGCCCACCTTGTGGTTAGCAATCCAGTGTTTTTATCCTGTAGAGACAGCCAAGTGCTCTCAGTTTGAGGCATACTTATATTAAAATATGATTGGTTATTTATCTGAAATTAAAATTTAATGGAGCATACTAGATGTTTATTTGCAATAACAGGCTACTTTATATTTAGGGGGACATTTGAATTAGAATTATGTTATCTCCAGATTGTAGGTCTGCAAAATTCCCAAGAGGCCATTCTTTTCATGAGTATGTGCAAAAAATGGAGATGATTACACAGGTCATTCCCAAAGGTACCATGGAGCCATCTGGTTCAGGGTCTAATGGACTTAGACCCTAGAGATCAACCAGTCCCTGCTTTAAGTATCTAAAAAGATCTAGAAACAATGCCTTTCACAGAGTGGGTACTCAATGTATTTTTGTGGAAACCTTTAATATTCATCAGCACCTATCATGATAAGGAAGGACATTAAATAGGACATCTTTAATAACAGTTCCTGCTCACTCTTCACCTAATAATCTACAACCTGTCACTTCTGATTTTTTTTTAGAAATCAATTACAATTGGACGTTGTTCAAGAGGCCTTCCCTAACCAGTTCGCCACCGCCCAGTCTTTCTGTCATTTGTCGTTTTTATCATTCATTTGACATTTAACATATTGTGCTTATATTTTAACTGTCCTTTCATTTACAAAGTCCCTGAGGTAACACGTAGGTAGTGGCAGAATACTGAGTGCTGTGATTTAGAACATGAGCCCTGGAGTTAGACCAATTTTGATCTCAAATGCCCTCTGCCCCTTATTAGCTTTGTAACCCAGAACCACCACATTCTCTTAGCCTCAGTTCATTATTTTTATACCTCAGTAAAACAGGGTTCATAATACTTCGTTGTGCTGTTTTGAGTATTAAATGAAATGATCTATGTCTAGTGTTAACTCTTAGTGAACATTTAAGAAACGGTAGTAAGTAGCTGTTACTATCATCATCACCGTATTATTGTTATCATCCTCTTTTAATCCCCACAGTGTTTGCTTCATATCTAAATGCATCAACTGAAGAATCTGTGCCTGAGAGTTAACAGTGACCCGGAATTCCCATCTGCCTTCAGAGTGAAAAGCTCTGTGGACAAAGGAGAAGCTCTCATTTACTCTACAAGGTAAAGACTTGATTCTCTTATCCCTCTACTTCTCTGTGACCCCTTCACATCAACACATTTAAACCTCTGCACTGTGCTATGTTTGGGATTATGTAAGAAGGCAGGAAAAGTTTAGTTGCCTTAGAGATCTGTTTCCTTAGTGGCACCGGACATGGTGATCCCTCCTGGGATTCAGAGTCACCACATACTTCCTGACTGACTCTTTATTGACTATTTGCTGCCTCTCTTTTTCTCCCAGTCATCAGTGCAGAAGTTACATAATTTAAAAGCTGAGTGAGATACTCTTTACTGCAACCTGAAGTCATACACGTTTTTTTTTTTTTTTTTCCTGTATTGTAACGTCTTTGTAAAATGCTATAGAAAATGCTCTTCTACATGCGAAACAATTTGGGGGGAGTGAGGGAAGAACATCCTGGAGTATGTGTGAGATTGGGTTTTAAATGTTTTAATTCTGCTTATTTTATAGTCAATGCAGTAACTTGAAGAATGGAGTGTTTTTTTCTTAATGTTGGTACATGTTATGCAAAAAAATTAAAAAAAGGTTGAAAGGAACATGTCATTTTGGGTCGTTCATTCATCAGTATAAAATCTGCAAAACTGTGATTCCTTTGAAGCCTCTTCAAGGAACTCATAACAGAAATTCAATAAACATTTGTTGAGCCAATTAATGAATAAGTATTCAACAAGTATTTATTGAGTACTTAGGAGATATATTGTCCTGGAATGAGCTTGCAGTATAGGATTATTATCACTGTGGTCATTAATAAATAATGATTTCACCACAACACTGTTTATACATCAGCCATCTGGCAACCCATAAACTATGGGGGTTTGGGTGAGAGTGTTCACAGTTTCGGATAGTTTAGACTTAGCAGTAATTGACCTTGCCATTCCCATTGTTTGTTACTCAAGCCCCCACCTATCTTAATGGTTAATAACTTTGAAGTCAGTACAAACCCACCAAATCTCAGAGACAGCTCTGAGCCTTTCCTTCCCCACTGTCCTAGTTGGCCTCATGAGCAAAATCCCAATCCTGCAGCCTTCAGTCTTAATCCATCTGTTCTGTATCCTCTGTCATTCTGGAAACAGTGTAACACTGTGGGGACCAGACTGTACCCGAGGTTAGAGACCCCACCTTTAAAATTATTACTCTGGGAAAAGCAGGAAATATTGTTCCAATTATAAGAATAAAACATGGACAACCATGAACCACTTAAGAAGTCGCATAGTAGTTGTCTTCAACCACAAAACCCAAATCACCATTTAGCTATTTGCTTCTGCACAGTAGAGGAAAGCTCTGAGTGGCAGTTCAGTCAAGTTTTTTACCCCAAAAGTTCTCTGGTGCTGATTTTGCGATTGAAGATTTCCCAAGTCTCAGAGTAGTTGAGTGTTAATAGAAAACAGCTAAATTTTGCCACATTTGCAGATGTGAGTAGAAGAGTAAGGTCAGTACACATAAGACCAGGTCTCTTGCACAGCAGGAGTGAGTGGAGTTTCCCGACCAGCTTTTCAGGTGTTTCTACTGCTAAATGGTTTTCATTCCCTATTTTCAATATATCATTCCCTTGTATTTCACCTCATTTCCGCCCAGTTTCCGTCTCCACTTTGTCATATATTCATTTGGACCCTTGTAATCTTTCATTTTCTCCTGGTAGAATCTGGTGACTTTATTAAAACCAGACTACTTCAAATGAGGAAATGTTTGTAGGTAAAGTCTTCATGCTGGCAACCTCTCTCTCCAACACTCACCCCTACCCAACTCCACTCTTCAGGTTGTTGCAAACAGAAGAGATTTACGTCACTTACAAAGGGTGTTCAGGAATAGTACCCTCCAAACCTAGATCTTGTGTTTTTGAGGACCACACATTTCACAAACACAAACATAATAAATTTATTAAAGGGTGCATGAACTTGAGATTTGGCACTTAGGGCTACAAACCACTAGTCTACCCTAAACATCCACTCTTGTGAGTAGCCCTCCTAAGACCCTAAGGGGATGCTGCGTCTCCACATCTCCTGCTATGTGTCTTGGAAACCAAAGGTCTCCTGATCCTCTGAGGATTTCTTCTGGATTGTGATGCTGCAGGTGTCAGCGAAGGACATTTCTTTGGAGGGTAGGGACGATTTAAGCAACAGAAGCACTTAGGTAAGAAAAAGACAAATTAATTAACCCGTCAACTCTTTCCTCCCAGCATGAATGCAAAGGATAATGAGGTATCATTTCCCAGTAGTGCTGAGCTTCCATTTTGCTGCTTCTTTTCATGTTCTAATTCATGGTTCCAGAAGTACTCACCTATTAGCATGGTATTCCCAACAGTCACACATTGTGGTGTAAGAACAACGTGCAATATTAAACAATTCCTATAGCTCTTAAAGTTAAATAGATCTAGGTCTAGAAGTGACCTGTGTGCTACAAATCCTCTGGCAAGTTACATGAATACTGAATGCTAGAATTGCAGATAGTTTTATTTTTATAAGAATATTGAATAGTGTATCATTACATTCTCAAAAAATAAAATTTCAGCTTTGCTTAGTTTTTAATTTAAAATTTGCATCCTTTAGTTACACCCTAAATTTTTTTTTTTAGAGAAAATTGACTAATTGGAAAATGAAAATTTAATTTATATTTTGCCATGTTTATGCTTAATTTACATTTTAGATGAAAATGCATTCAAACCATGTACACTTTGAATAAAATTATCTTTAACTTTGAATTCTTTCCAATTGAAAGGGTATATCGCTGTGGCCAAGAACACAAACTCTATGAAGATATTAACACTAACAACACAATTAGTGATTCTATAGAAATTAAGGCAAAAATAAATTTCATAGTTGAATCAGTGATTTATTATCTATATATGTCTTCATTTAATTACTCATGGAAACAACACCAACCCAACATCAGAATATCCAGATGTGCACCATAATAATTAAATCCAGTCAACTTGTATATTTTGTTGACTCTCGGTCATAAAGGAGTCATGGTTTTCAATATATATTTCAATTTTGTCACTATGATTGTATATTTGTCAAAGTAGAAAGACAGAGCACATTTTACTTAACCATTTGTTAGTTTGATTTGTAACTTTCTAATATTCAGACACATGGAATGTAGGCCTCCATTTGTCTTGTGCTGAGCCCTGCAAATGTTAGGAACTAGGCCTACTCAGGAATTTCCCTCATTTTGAAGCTGACAGTAACAATGCTCTTCTATACGATACTCTTCAACTATATATAGGTGACTGACAGTAAGTTTTGATTTTTCCCTAGCAACCTACTGCATTCTCTGAGTAGGTAGTAGATACAAATGAAATAATTAACAGACAGAATGCTGAATTCTTTGATCTCAAAGTTAGTTTCCTAAAGTATCTTTTGGGCTGTCAATGTGTATTCTTTAATATGCTACCATGTTTCATTCATAATATTGAAGATAGTTATGCATATGTGTTAAAACATGAAACTTTGGATTCAGACATCCCTAGGTTTGAATTACAACTCTGCCACTTATTAACAGGATCATTTATTTCAATTAACTTAAACCTGAGCTTCTTTTTCAGTAAAGTGGCAAAGTAAACAGACTCATAAGGCGGCCTTGAGAAACAGAGGTGATACACAAGGTACTTAGCAGACACTAACTATAAAATAAAGTATTATTATTGTTATTATGTAACATGGTGTCCTGGTGTGGTGCTTCAGAATAATGCACTAGACCATAAAGCTGGTTTAAATGGTAAGGTCAGAGGTTTAAATTTGCCAGGCACTCTTTGAAAACCCTATACAGGGTTGCTGTGAGTTGGAATCCACTCAATGGCACTTAACAACAATATAGTTTTTAAATCCTCAAGTATCAACCTGTTCGTTCACTCAGTAATCCCTTGGATAGCTCCTCACTACCCAGAGTATACTTTATCAAGGCATTTAAGCTGCTGGTTTAGCTTTCTAATAATAAATTCTAACATTCCCTGATCCCCATGACCATTCTACTGGGCTATCTCTACTACTATGCCTTTACAAGAACATGGAACTGAAACATGGCAAGGCAGCATTTTGTTGCCTTGTGCATGCAACCTCCATAAGTCAGGACCAGCTTGACACTGGCTAACAACAACATGCCTTTCCTACCTACAACAATTCCATCTTTTTGGATGCCTCTCATCTTCCAACGTCCAGTACAAAAGACTCTTCTTCCAAGAAATCTTCTGAGCTTCCATTTTTAATTAACTTTCTTCTCCTTGTGTCTCCATCATACTTTCTCTGTTCTTCTTTTACAAAATTCATTACAGTGAATTTAGTATATGGAGTCTTGGTGTGGTGTTGTGGGGTAATGAGCTGGATTGCAAAGTCGGTTTGAACTGCAAGGTCGGTGGTTCAAGCTCACCAGTTGCTCCTCTGAAACCCTATACACGGTTGTTAAGGGTCAGAAGCGACTCGACAGCACTTAACAACAAATAACAACAACGTGTCTATATTTATCATCTCTGCTACACTGGCAGCTTCTTTGGGATATTGTGTCTTTTTCATCTTTGCACACATACCTGTCCTCTTCTTGCAGCATGTAACATAATAATAGTACCTGGTAGAAAGTAGATGCTCATCATTTTTTGTTAAGTTTTGAATTTGCTGAAATCTACTTCAGAGGGATAAAAAGAACATAACTAAAACAAAATCAAGTCAGACTTACATTTTTAAATTCCAGCAATTCTTCTTTTCATAATTACAAGGCTTTTCCCCCCATGGCATTATTTATCTTTTCAAAAGTTTGCTAGTCTCTAGGAAAAGTACTTTGTCAACAAGCACTCCTGTTGACAAATTGGACACTGTAAGATACTGTGTTATTTTTTAAAACATGCAATTTAAAAAAATATGTTGTTGTTGTTAAGTGCTCTTAAGTCAGTTCCAACTCATAGCGAAACTGTATAGGGTTTCTGAGGAGCAGCTGGTGGGTTTGAACTGCTGACCTTGAAGTTCAAGCTGACCTTGCAGTCCAGTGCTTTAGCCTACAGTGCCCTACCAGGACTCCTTAAATATGTTAGAGGGATTCAAAATTTGGATGGTTTCGTGGTTTTAAAAAAATTCACAAATTCTTTAATGCTCTACCCTTCAAAAGAAGAAACCTAACAAGAGTAAGGTTGAGTCCTTCTCAACCTTCCAGATGAATGCAGCCCCAGCAGACAGATTGCTTACAACCTCATGAGAAATCCCACACCAGAACTACCCAGGTAAACTGCACCCAGTTTCCAGAACTGTGTGAAATGATACATTTAGTTCGAAGCTGCTAAATTCTGGGGTGCTTCCTTACTCAGAATAGAAAACCAGTACTTTTACAGAAACATTATAAGTGTTCTCACTATAGGTATCCAAAGTTTTAAAATTTGTGATCATTAATTTTTGAAAAGTTAAAAACAAACAAACTAAAATGCCCAATAAGCTGAACTGGCTACCAAAAATAATCTGGAATCAGAACTTCTAATGGGTTTGTTTAGGTTTGACCCTCTGCTGAGATTTTGCATTTCCACCACAGATTAATTGAATCAAAGAAACAATCGACATTTTTAAGACAATCCCCAGGTACAAAACCCCTCAAGCGCTTCAGAATCACCTAGAAATCTTATTAAAATGGACATTTGGATTCAGTATTTCTGGAGAGGAAATGCAAATTTTCAGCAGAGGGCCCAGTTGGAATGAACCAGTTAGACCCCTGCCTGGACCCAACCTCTGGCTGATTCCAGTGGCCATGACTGTCCCTCATCACTCAGTTATCCATTTAACAATTGATGATTAGATTGTCTGCTATCTGCCAGTCACTGTACTGTTGCTGTTATTAAGTGCTGTCGAGTCTGTTCCGACTCATAGCAAGCCTGTATAGGGTTTCCAAGGAACGACTGGAGGGTTTAAACCACTGACTTTGTGATTAGCAGTCCAGTGCTTATCATACGGTACCACAACAGGACTCTAGTCACTATACATGACCTTGGGAATAAAAACATAAACAAAATATGGTGCCTGTTTTTGAAGGTTTCATATTCCAGTGCTTTCCAACACAGATAGTAAGAGTCAATTTGAGGAGCCCTAATGACGTGAAAAGTTATTTAAGAATTATTTTGTGTCATGAAGAAAGGATATGGGTAGAATGAAAGACAAGGCAATTGAGATTTTAATAGGTAGGACCCCAAACAATGCCAAGCCTGACAAATAGTTTGGAACTTTTAAACCAAATACAGCCTTCTCAGCATGGATGACAAATGAAATTTTGTGAAATGGTCTGTCTGTAGTCTCTCACATGTAAGAGCAATCATTATCAATAATGTCATCCTCAAAGATGAAGGGCAGTGACATTAAAGGGAAAAAATATTCCATCAGTAAAACATCCCCTAATTAATACTAATCTGCTCCCTGGAAAAGCTGCTGGAGAGGAAAGAGGTGTTTCCACCCCCTCACCCAACACATACCAAACTGCCAAGCATTCATTTGGAAAATTTTACATTTCGTTTCAAGGAATATTTAAAAGCTTCACTTTGCAAAACTCAAAAATGAATTTGTTTCCTAGCTTAAGACAAGACTTTTTATAGGCAAATGTCATTTGAGTCTGTAAATGTCATTTCCAAAGTGACATTTACTATCCCTCTTGCTCTTTTTCTAAACATGCATTTACTAAATACTTAATTACATATTATAGCAATAATGAAAGATGAGGCCCTCGTTCCCCTGAAGTCTTTAAATCTAAAACAGATTAAATTTGAAAACAAACAAAAAACAGAGACAGAACAAGCATATTCTCACCTCAATTCATTTGGGAATCAGTAAGAAACTGTAGGTTACATGGAGGAATAGGAAACGCTATAAAGTTGCATTATGTATTCATAAGGCCTCATAGAATCAATAACATACCAAGTTGTCTCAAGCCACAGTGTTCTTGCACCTGCTATTCTCCCCCTACCCAGTATGCTCTTCTCTGCTTTGAATCCTTCAGATCTACTGCATGTGTCTTATCCTCAGGGAAACTCTTCTTGACTTCCAGATATAATATCAAGTTTCTTAGAACCTATGTTGGGGTTAGCTATCACTGAGTTGGCTATCAATTCAAGGTAAGTTCCTGCACAACAGAACCAACTGTTGCCCAGCCCTGTGTTGTTGTTGATGTTGTTAAGTGTTGTTGAGTTGGTTGCGACTCATAGCAACCCTGCATAGGGGTTCCGAGGAGCAACTGGTGGGTTTGAACTACTGACTGACCTTGTGGTTCAAAGACCAGTGCAAATCCTACTTCGCCACCCCAGGAGTACCTGCCCAGTCCTGTACCATACCCATAATTAGTTGCAGATCAGACAGGTGTGAGCTATAGGGTTTCTGCCAGAAGTCAGTCACTGGTCTTTCTACCTGGTCCATTTTCATCTGGAAGCTTGCTGAAACCTGTTAAGCATCATAGCAACAAGCAAGTTACCACTAACAGGACAGGCAGTGGCTGGGCATCAAGTGAATTCTGGTTTTCTACCACTTTCTAGAGAAACATCTCTTTCACTTATTTTGCTCTTCTCCTTAATGATAGTGTCCAGAAGCCAGGATGTTGGCACAGTTTCTAGGAAAGGTCAGGGCAGAAGGGAAATTAAGTCCCACTCAAAAATGTTCCACTCTACCCACTTGCAAAGTCAGCCATGCATGCTGTATGCACAGGAAGTGACTTTCTTCTCAAGATGACTTTCTAACCCAATTAGTACAGAGTCCATCAAGACAACGAAAAAGAGAAAGACCCCCCAATGAGATGGATTGGCACAGTGGCAGCAGCAATGGGCTTAAGTGTAGCAATGATTGTGAGGTTGGAACAGGGCTAGGCAGTGTTTCATCCTGTTGTGCCTAAGACGATAGGTCAGAACCAACTGACAGCACCTAACAACAACTACAACAACAACAACCAGCAAGACAAGGGATGGCCACTGTTCTCTTATCCCTTAGGGCATTTTAGCATTGAGGACAAATGTGTTTAGTCATCGACACTAACGAAGTCATCAAGCAAAGAGAAGGTTTGATTGCTCAGTCAGCTGGACCAGACCAGCCAGACTAGACAAGCCTGATTTGCCTGAAGGTCCTGGCTCCTAGACCCTCACTGTATTTATAAGTCTTAACTGTGAATTCCATTCTGGTGATGCTGCTTCTGGCTGGCAGATAGCCATGGTTTCCAGTCGTTCACAAGCAATTTTGAGGCCTGCTGATATGGGCATCGAAAGCGCTAGGCTCTCTTTTATGTAACCATATTCATGTGTTCTCCTGTAAGATTATTCTTTGGTATCATTTCAATTTACTAATTGTTTTTTGGAAAACTGGCTACTTCCAGTTGAAAACATTTGTTCTGTATTCTTTCACCTCTTAACGGTATAGCTTCTGTAGAACATTCTATAAAAATAAAGACCTTTCAAAGATTTCAGGGTTTAAACAAAGAGAGAGGGTAAAAAGAAAAAAAAGAAAATCAGTTTCTCAGCAGAAAAATGCAACAAAGCCTTTGCTTCTTACCAAATAACTTAAGAATGTCTGAACAAAAACATCCCAAACCTGGTTAGTGCCAGAACTTCTCAGATAAGTCAAGAGAGGAGAAAAACACAAATCTACCCCCCAGCCAAAAAGAAATCTGTGAATGACAAAAAGAAAATAACAGAAAATTGAAAATGCTGTAAAATATATAGTTAATAAACTGTAACCATTTCCTATGAATAATCTTTGTATTTTCTAATTAATTTCCTTTTGGAAAATAGGGGGAAACAGTTGGAGGATTTCTTTAGGAGTCCCACCTCTTCCATCAGGAACATTTCTGCAACCCCTGGAACCAAAGTGAGTCCTCTGAATCACATTCTCTACCTAAACAAAACCCAAATCCACTTCTATCAAGTCCACTCTGACTCATAGTGACAAGACAGGACAGGGTACAGGTACAACTGGTCCTTGGGGTTCCACCTCTGTCATCTTTACAGAAACAGACTAACACATCATTCTCCCTCAGAGTGACTACTGGGTTTGAACTAACATACTTTTCTTTACCAGCCAAGCATTTTAACTACTGCACTACAGGTTTCTTTACTTGTTATTGTTAAGTGCCCTCAAGTTGGTTCCAACTCATAGTGACTCTGTATAAGGTTTCAGAGGATAGGCTGGTGAGTTTGAACTGTTCATCTTGCAGTTCATTCAAACCAACCTTGCAGTCCAGTACTTTATCCTATGTTGTTGCTGTCAAGTGCCGTCGAGTCAATTCCGACCCATAGTGACCCGGTATAGGGTTTCCAAGGAGCAACTGGTGAGCTTGAACTGCCAACATTGCAGGCTTTGCAGTTTGGCGCATTAACCCACAGCGCCACACCAGGACTCCATAGTGCCACACTAGTATGCCTTTATCACATGTTAAATGTGTGCCATGTTGAAAGCATATCCTACCTCATGTCTTCCCTTTCTAACTAGAGTGTAAGCTCCTTTGGTATTTGTTGTTAAGTGCTGTCAAGTTGTTTCAGACTTACGGGGACCCTGTGCATAACAGAACTAAACACTGCCTGGTCCTGTGGCCTCCTCATAATCATTGTTAAGCTTGAGCCCATTGCTGCTGCTACTGTATCAAACCATCTCCTTTGCGGGGGTCTTCCACTTCCTCTCCAACACTCCTCTTTACCAAACATGATATCCTTCTCCAGGGACTGGTTCCTACTGATAATACATCCAAAGTGTGAGAGACAAAGTCTGGCCATCCTGGTTTCCAAGAAGCATTCTGGTTATACTTCCAACACAGATTGGTTTGTTCTTTTGGCAGTCCATGGTACTTTTAATATTCCCCTCCAACACCATAACTAAAATGCATCGATTCTCCTGCCATCTTCCTTATTCACTGTCCGACTTTTACATGCATGTGAGATTACTGAAAATATCATGGCTTGGGCCCGGCGCATCAAACTGACATCTTTGCTCTCAAACACTTTAAAGAGGTTTTGTGTAGCAGATTTGCCTAATGCATTAGGCCCTTTAATATCTTGACTGCTACTTCCAGAAGTGTTGATTGCTGATCTGAGCAAAATGAAGGCTTTTACACCTTCAATCTTTTCTCCATTTATATGGATGTTACTTATTGGTCCAGCAGTCAGGATTTGTTTATTCTTTACATTGAGTTACAACCTATAAGGAAGACTGTGATGTTTGATCTTAGTAAGTATTTTCAGCCCTTTTCACTTTCAGCAAGCAAGGTTGTATCATCTACATATCACAGGTTGTTAATGAGTCTTCCTCCAGTCCGGATGCCATGTTTTTTCTTCATATAATCCACCTTCTTGGATTATTTGCTCAACATATGGATTCAACTATTGATCCTTCCTGTTTGTTTCTAACCTTTGTATTACTTCCCAACCAGTAATTATCAATACATCTTGATTGCATGTTTGACCAACTTCAGACTGAAAAAGTTGATAGAATTCTTCAATTTCATTATTGCTAGCATTAGTAGTTGGTTCGCGAAATTGAATAATAGTGGTGTTAACAGTTAATAGTGGTATTAACTGGTAGGTGTATGGATATTGTTCTATCATAGACAATGTTGTACTTCAGGACAGATCTTGATATGTTCTTTTTGATGATCAATGCCATACCATTCCTCCTCAATTTGTTATTCCATACCATACCTCAAAATGGTAAACTATGCAAATATCAGATTAAAAATGGCCACTACCAGTCCCTTTCAGCTCATAAATGCCTATGATTTCAGCTCATAAATGCCTATGATATTTCAGCTCATAAATGCCTATGATTATTTGTTCCATTCAATTTTATTTCCAATTTTCCTAGATTCATACTTAGTACATTCCATATTCTGATTATCAATGGATGTTTACAGCTGCTTGTCTTCATTTTGAGTTGTGCCCCACCAGCAAATGAAGGTCCTGAAGGCTTTACTCCATTTATGTCTTCATGATCAGCTCTGCTTTAAGGAGGCAGCTCTTCCCCAGTTGTATTTTGAGTGCCTTCCAATCTGAGGGGCTCACCTTCTGGCACTACATGTGACAATATTCTGGTGCTCTTCATCATGTTTCAATATCCAACATTCTGGTGCTGACAGTTTTCCACTGCTATTCATTAGGTTTTCAGTGACTAAATATTGAGAAGTAGTCAGTCTTTCCTTCTTCCTAGTCTGTCTTCATCTGGATGCTCAGCTAAAACCTGTCCACCTGGGTAGCCCTGCTGGAATTTGCAATACACATGGCATAGCTTCCAGAATCACAGCAGTATGTAAGCCACCACAGTATGACACACTGACAGATGAGTGGTAGCTTATTCATTAGGTATAGAAATATAAAATACAAGTGTCTGTATTTTCCTCAAAGCACCTGTCATTGTGCCTGAACATAGTAAGCAATCAATACCTATCAATTGACTGATTCACTTAATAATTTACAAATGTTTTCTACACACCACTAGAAACTAAAACTTGAAAGAATATGCCATTTTATTATTCCATTATATCAGAAACAAAAGAGTAGAACTTTCCCAATTATTTTGGGTGTTTTCAGAGAAACTGTGAACTTTGGGGAATTGTATAGGAATACAGTCACTTGGTGTTCACTTTCACAAAATATTACGTCTTGCAAAATCACAGGTATCAAGGGCAGGAAAGCAGATATGGATTTGGAAAATACAAATTTATTTGCTGTATTTTGGTATCCTAGAACCAGAAAAACTTTTCTTGAGTAGAAAAGTATTATATTTAGAATACAAATGTTATTATTTTTTTCAATTAACAAGTTTTAGAATTGCTATCCTCAGTAGGATAAACTGAAAATTGAAATATCTTTTAAAAAACATTTAATGAGACATGAGCTATTTAACAAAAAAATTTCTACAATGTGACTATCCCGTGGTCTCAGTTTTAGAGAGAAAACCCTGAGCTATTTAGAATATGACTATGACAACAAAAGCAACATTTTTGCAGATATTTCCAGTTTAGAAAGTACATTAAAATGAATTAAAGTAACTTTCAAAGATTTATATGCCATTTTAAACTTCTTGAGTTTATGTTTAAATGCATTATTTCACATAATGCTCTTTTAAAGATTTGTTGAATATTTCTCTTTCAATAATTTATACATACTTATTTTTAATTTAGGAAACTGAAGTTAGTTAAATGTTGGAAGAACAGGACTGTATCTCAATTACTTTATAGAGCCTGAGACTAGACATACAGTTCTCCTTCTCCAGGTGGGTAAATGAATACACAAAGATGTTAAATGATTTACTCAAAGGCATATAAAGAGGACTGCTTCTTGGGTTTCCAGATTTCCAGGACATCTAACATCAGATTATGCTGTTTCAGTTCTGACCAATCAGAGTCCTTAGAGAGTCTCTGCTTTCATCCATATTGGTCTTTGGGGATAATTGTCAAAAGACAAAGGGATGAGACTTAACTTAATATGCTAGGATAGCTATAGACTAGATTTGACCCTGCCTGGCTACTTCTAACCTTACCTCTCTAGTACTCTTATAGCAGTTTTGCAAGTGATTGTCATGTTCACTTCTCTATTTCCTTCTTACTTAGTGTTCTCATAAATTGCTAAATGTTCATGAAATCACCAAATGCTCAGGTCCTGAGCTGCACTTCTACATTTAGTGAATCCGGAAATAATTTAAGATGTGTCTTCTGCCACTTTCATTACAAACTCAGATGGTTGTTGTTGTTGTTGTTGTTAAGTGCCGTGGCGTCAGTTCTGACTCATAGCAACCCTGTACAGGGTTTTCAAGGAGTTTTGGCGGGTTTGAACCACAAACTGTGTGGTTAGCAGTTCAGTGCTTATCCTATAGTGCCATACCATTAGACATTAGTATTTAATGACAAATGAATATGTATGCATGCATGAGAAAGAGGTCAAGATTTTAACATTCTGAAATCAGTATATAAAGTAATCAATAAGGAAAAAAGGAGTCCTGGTGTGGCGCTGTGGGTTAACATGCCAGACTGCAAAGCCGTTTGAACTGCAAGGTCAGTGGTTCAAGCTCACCAGCTGCTCCTTGGAAAACCTATACAGGGTTGCTATGGGTCAGAACCGACTTGACGGCTCTTTACAACAACAACAAATGAGGGGGAAAATTGGCTTATGTAAAGAATTTTATTCAATATATTTAATTTCTTTCTGACGTATTTCCTGATTTCCACAAGTAAAATTGATACGTCCTCTTTGTTGTTGTTTTGTGCCATGGAGTTGGTTCTTACTCATAGTGACTCTGTATAGGGTTTCCAAGAATGGCTGGTGGTTTTGAAATGCCCGCATTTGAAGTAACAGTTCAGGGCTTACTCTATAGTACCACACCAGGGCTGATTTCCTGGTAAGCTGTCACACCATCTCTTTCCATCATAACACCAAAAAATTTTAATTGTACTTGTTTTGCACACCTGTCTTTTACATGTAAAATCCCTAAGGAAGCATCTCCAAATTTAACTTCAACCATGCCGGAACCAAGTGGTTAGATGCAAAATATATTTGTTTTTTAAATACTAAATAAATAAATAAATAAATAAATAAATAAATGCTTTTGCAATCTATATCATTAAAGATTTCATACTGAATCTGAGGAGATAATCAATCTTTCAAGCTACTCTAATGCTTTTTTAAAAAAATCAGCAAGAAAGAAGTCTTGATTGGAACCTAACCAACTAATTTTAAATCTCAAGAAAGAAATATACCAGTCAGAATGAAGTTGGTCACACTTGAGGTCACTGAGAGAGACCAATTAATCATCCAAGCAATCACAGTCCATACAAGAGGTTTATGGTTACTTAATTTAAAGCCTTTAAATATTTTAATCCTTTGCACTGGTGTCATGCATACAAAAAATTCTAATGGTTATAACTAAATTTATGTAGTTTACCGACAGCTAAGGGATGCATCGGGGGTCCTGGTGTAACGTCATAGGATAAGCACTGGTCCTTAAGTTTGGTTTGAATCACTAGGTCAGTGGTTCTCACTGGCTGCTCCATGGAAATCCTATACAGAGTCGCTATGAGTTGGAACTGACTTGACAGGCTCTTACATATTGTTGTAAGAAAAAGTCAAGTCTCCACAGATCTAGTGAAGTTATTCCGCTTCTGAGATCCTGGCACTTCAGTCCTTGTGTTTGTTAGTCTGAGGGCCAAACTGAGACCTTAACAAATTCCCTGAGATGAAACCTTCCTGTGGATGCTGTGGTCCAACCTAAGCGTCATCTCTCTGGCTTCCCAATGCCTTTTCTTCAAATGGCTGCACATAATATGTGCTTAACACTATGCTTAAAACCACTAGAGAGTGATCCAAGATAACATATAATTAAGTGAGGAATTGTTTGGCACAAACTAAAAGTGCTACAGAAATTCTGAGAGAGTACGGATTATTGTAGCAGGCAGTTATCCAAGCAGAGATTCCTAAAGACCTATGGTTTTATGAAGCAACTTGATGTCTGAGTAGGATGTGACTGATGGGAAGGAGAGGAAGGGCATTTTTAACAGGAAGATGTGGAGGCTGTGTTGCTGGTTTACATTTTTAGGGTATTAGAACTACAGATTAAGTAAGCACGTCATCTCTATTACTATCTTCATAATAAAACCTGAAGATTGACAAGAAAAATAAAAAATCAGTCTTTTTACTTGAGCTCTAAATTGTAAACATTAATAAAACAAAATATAGTGAAGCCCAACATTCTATTATGTGCCCATTCTGAGAAGGATGCTCATCTATTGTTTTGCTTTCAAAGACCAATTTTTTTCAATACTGTCATTAATACAACAAGAATATAGAGAATATATACATGAAGTATTTTTAATCTAGAGTGGGGAGAGTGTATTCATAGCGACCCTGTACACAACAGCTGGTAGGTTTGAACCGCTGACCTTGTGGTCTGCAGCCCAGTGCTTTATCCTACAGCCCACACCAGGAGTCCATAAAAGACCGCTAGAGCGAAGGTATTTCTCATTCTGAATTTGTTCTAGAGATTAGTATACCCCATTGGAGATGAGGTTTTTCTGTAGTTAATTCCCGTTATTGTTGTGCTCCATCAAGTTGACCTGACTCATAGTGAACCTATAGGACACAGTAGAATTACCCCACAGGTTTCCTAGGCTGCAAGCTTTACTGGAGCTGATCACCAGCTCTTTCCTTGTGTGGAGCATCTGGTAGGTTCACACTGCCAAACTTTTGGTTAGCAGCTGAGCACTTAACCACTGTGTTCCCAAGTTGATTCCTAATGAAGGAAATGTTTAACTGTATACCTGTCCTTTTGATTACTCTCCAAGTAATCTTTACAGATAGTTACAGCTATTATCTTTGAAAAGGTAACATTTAAATCAGGAAAAGGTTAGATATTTATGTGTCTTACCCTAGTCTTTGTAAGACCTCAGTCTGCTACTGCTACTGCATGTTGGAGAGTCAGTTCCAACTCATAGCAACCCTACAGAGAGTTTCTGAGGCTGTACATCTTTAAGGGGACAGAAAGTCTCATCTGTTTCCCACAGATAAGCTGGTGGACTCTAACTGCTAACCTTATAGTTACCAGGGCTCCTTACCTAGTACAAAAGAGATGAAAAAGGAACTGGAAAAAGACCAACACAATTTTCTCCCAGACCAGTCCTGACAGATCATCCATTCTCCTGTCACTCTGGTGCTTAGTGGTAGGAAGACAGGAAAGTGAAGAGCAGCAAAGAGGAATGAAGAACAAGTGGAGAAAGTAGTGAAACAGGAAGAAGGAGCAGTGGGTACATGAAGTGGGCCAACAATGGGCTGGTCTAGGAAAAGAGAACTTAGTTCCAGCGTCCTATTGCTTGCCTCACTCACCGATGTCTCCATCCTACTGCACGTGTCTTTCCCTCCTTCATTTAAGTCTTGCTTCTGGATTGAGACCAGCAAAAACAACAGAATTCCTGAAGGATCACTTTTCAAATAATTATTCATTTAAAATAGAAGAACCCAATAAATTTGCCCTTGTAAGGGTGTAATGATCTAACTCCATTATGCTGTGGGGCACTAAAATGACCAATGGGTTTTTAATGGGTATAAGATTTTAATTCCTGCCAGCTATTGTCATGGATATCAGTGTTCCTTCTCACTTGTTTCCCAAAAATTGATCTTCTTTATTTTCCAGTCACTCTCTCTCATCCTGTCTCTCTCACACACACCTGTGATACTGAAAAACAACTCCAAACCATATTTTTTTTATGTTACAAGAATTTAGCATAAGAATATAGAAATCTTGCAAGTAGCTTTTACTTGACTTTCTTGTTTTAAGTGCTGCTCAACTGGAATTCTGTTACAGAAAAGATACGCTTTCTAAGAGAATACTTAAGTTAACACAACCTAACATTGATAATAGAAGAACCTGGTTCTGAATATATTTGAATTCTTAAAAACATACAGAAACATAAATCACCCATATTTTAGTGGAACAATAGTTACATGATGTCAATCCTGAAGAACGACTCTTCGATACTTTGAAATTCTCATAAAGAATATTTTTCTTGAGAAGGTTGTAAAAAAAGTCAGCTTTTCCTGAGTCAGAGCAATTTTATCTAAGCAAGAACACCCTCTGGACCTTTGAAAAGTTTCTATTCTCGTTGACTGGTCAAATTTGGGATGGACCATCAAGACTTCTATGTTCATTTTCCTTCTTTAGGGGTCAGCACACTAGAGCCCAGAAACCAAATCTGACCCACATCTTTTTGTCAATAAAGTTTTATTGAAACATTGCTTCCATATTATCTATGGCTGCTTTCGAGCTATAACGGCAGAGTTGAACACTTCTGACAGTGACCTATGGCCTTCAAAGCCTAAAATATTTACTTTCTGACTGTTTATAGAACAAATGTCCTGGCCCCTGATCTTAAGGAATAATTCCCCTCTTCCATCACTTCTTTAGACTGAAAGTCAAGATACTTGGATTTTAGACTCCATTTTCCAGTAAACTTTTGTGTTAATTTGAGGTGTCATCACTTTTTCAGTTTTGGTTTCTTAATAGAGAACAAATGTTATTTGTGTTGGAGGGTGGGGGGTGGGCCTAGGTGATAACCTAGTTATTATTGATCTTAATTTCTGTGTTCAAAGGGGTTTAAAACTTTCTCTTAAATATTATCTTTTTCAAATAAATCAGATCAGATGGCCTGTGGTGGCAGCTTAGTCACACATACCATCATCCCTCTATAGCAAGGAACCGAGAAACCAAGTCAAACAGATACGGATGACAATCTGGGAACCCAAAGTAGTAAGCAAATGGTTGAGTAATTAGATTAAACATTGAAGAGAAGAAGAAACTGAATAAAAACAGCAAATGAGGAGACAAATGGACATTAGATGTCCTCCCAGATGACCCAGTGCAGCGTGGCCACCTTAAGACAGTGTTCTCTGATGATGATCACAGAAAGCCATTTTCAAGGAATCCCTAGTAGGGGATAGAGATAGTGTACAGACAAACTTGAAGAAAAGCAAGATGAGATGAATGTGAACTGAATCTACGGTGGGAAAGTGCAGTAAGGCAAGTGAGAGCTTTAAGAATCCAGGCAACCAGAGACAGGGAGGGAGCTAGAAAATAGGGATAAAACTATTCTCAGCAGCAGCGCTCCCTGATCATTTGGGTATAAGATATTGCCAGAGTGGGGGATCCTTGTAATGGCAGCAGGAATTCCCCCAACTGCTTGGGCACTTCCCCCTTTTCACATTCGGATCAGACCAGGTCCCAATCACCAGCTGTACTCTGCAGGAAATGTTCCAACTTCAGGGCTAGAGATGTGGAAACATGAGCCCCCCTCCTCTCCCACTGCCCTCTTGGAGACCAGCAGTGAGCCCTCCTTCACCCCTGACCTCACCTGTGACTGGGGACCTGAGTCTATCCCTGACCATCCCAGTGATGCACTCTAGCATGCAACTAGACCAGCAGCCAGAGGCTCTTGCCTGCTTAGGCTGCCCCATGCTGCCACACCCCCAATGATTAGCAGCATTTACTCCTGCCGCCATACCAGTGCCCTGAGGTGTGAAAACCCCCTCCTCCATCCCTACCACCCTACCCATCATCAATCAGCAATGTGAATCCCTATGCTACCCACTCAGTGACTGGAGACCCATTCATCTTTGCCCCAATAGTCCAGCAAATGGCAGATCACACACACAGCACCCAAACCAGCAACCAGTAAGAACACTCTTAGCACCCACATCCTAGTGACCAGCCACAAAGACATGTTACTTCCTTAGCAATGGTAGTCACATTCTGATTGGCACCATCTGTACCTCTGCTAACTGACAAGGAGGGGATGCTAGTGCCCTCATCCAATATTTACCCATATGTCACATATCCCACATCTAAGATAGTTCTGCAGGCCATCTACACTTGCACTGAAAGCTCACCACCCACTGAGATAACAACTCATGCTCACACAGTGGGTCTGTGCCCTGTATTTGGGTAACACTGTCTTTAGGCAGATATGGAAATGTTATACCCTGACATTCAGAGTATGAATAACTGCTAGTACCAACCCAGGGAAAGAACTTGCATCCCCACCTGTACTCAATTCGGTTTTATGAGTAGACATACAAGCCTAACCACAGAGGAATCACACCCACAAGGGAGAGGAAATCACGCTCAACCAACAGATACTACCAAAATCACACAGAGACCAGAATCACAAACAAATAAAAATTCAGCAAAAAACAAACATTCCAACAACCAACAAAGAAATATATATATCTATCTACAGATAGATAGATAGATAGATAGATAGATAGATATGCATACATTGTTGTTGTTAAGTGCCGTCGAGTCGGTTCTGACCCATAGCGACCCTGTACAGGGTTTCCGAGGGTGTAATAGATATAGATATATAGATAGACATATATGCATATATAGATATACATATATAGATATACACATACCTTTCCAGATGTGGTACTGTCAGATAAGCACTGGACTGCTAACCACAAGTTTGGTCTTTTAAACCCACAAGTCTTTCCTTGGAAACCCTATACATGACCACTGAGTGCAAACCAACTAAATGGCACTAAACAGCAACATCACTTTAACGCTTCAGATATAGCAGACAATAACAAATCATACAAAGAAAAAGGATTTTTTTACTTATCAAATAAGCAAAATAAAGGGGCAGGAAACTTTGTTGATGAAAAAGTGGTAATAGAACTCCCTGATAAGGAATTCAAAGGCATATATAGGATCCTCAAAAGATCAATGAAAACATTGACAAAGCCCTACAAGAATTCACATGGACATTATAGGCAGACCGACTATTACTACAAGAACAAACAAGTTGCTTGCCCAGGAGACATCAAGGCAAGTGGTCAGGTCCCCTCAGTGTAAACCCCCTTCCAGGACTAAGACTCAATGGGAATACATGTTCTGGTTGGTGACCACGCTCGTCACCGGTAAGGGGAAAACTGATGAGGGAAAAACAGCAATGAAACTGCAAGCTAAACCCTACAATGTTCAATAGACTCCTGTGAACACTGGTGGAGACCTGGTTGTCCAGCAGTGTGGCAAGACCTGGGGACTCTTCGGCCCAGAGCCAGTGACATAGCCACAAAGGACTAGAGTGGAGAGGGAAGCATCCAGCTGATAAGAAGAGAGGGCATATGCACAAGAACACCGACACTTGCAGATAATACCCACTTGACCTGGCTTCAATGACTGGATGATCAAAGCTCAACCAGAAGAAGAAAGAAGAGGAAAAAAAGAGTAATCTGATACAATTTGACGAACTTTACCTACACCTACTGATGCAATAACTCAAAAGAGGGAACAAATTCTTACAACAATGATCATTCCTACCCCCTCCATAAACAGAGTAGACAGGAATGGCCAACTTGGACAGTGGCTACCCAAAATGGGGGGGGGGGGGGCTACAAAGGCAAGATGTGACTGCCTTACAAGATTTCAAGAGGGAACCTAGATTCAGAGGGCATGAAGGAAGGTAGAATCTCCACTGAGTAGTATACAATCTGTTTATGTGGGGCTGATGA
Source organism: Chrysochloris asiatica (assembly GCF_000296735.1). Lineage (NCBI taxonomy): Eukaryota > Metazoa > Chordata > Mammalia > Afrosoricida > Chrysochloridae > Chrysochloris > Chrysochloris asiatica. The sequence goes on from NW_006408526.1 coordinate 2,683,191, forward strand.
AATGAAATGCAGATAGGTCTCTTGTGATACAATAGTGAATAATTGTTATCAGGACTGATTGTGAGGGTTGGAAATGTAAAGGTAGACGTTTTGTAGCAAGGAGGGGAGTGATTAACTTTTCAGTCTAGGAGAGGAAGTCCCTGGGACCATCAAGGGAGAAGAGTGGAGAGTGGGACCCTACCCAGAGAAGCAGTGATGCCTGAGATGGAGGCAGAGGCAATGACGTGGAGAGATGGAGCAGTTGGGGACTTTAGACACAGAGAGGGAGGGGGCTGTGTGCTGATGACGGAGGGGCAGGCTTGGTTGGTTGATGATACATGGAAGGGATTGTAACCATGGCAATGAAACAATATACAATAGGATGAATGTAAAACTAATGTTCTCCCATGTAAACTATCACATAATTCACATTAAACATTAAAAAAAAAAAAAGAATTGATGTGGAAAATAATACAAGAATAAAATGAAAAAAAAAAAAAACAAGCAGGATAATTAATTAGAAACAATACAAAAGCAACAATTAGAAATCCAGAAGATTAACAATGAAGTATCAGATTAAGATAAATCAAGGAAAGAACACAAATGAGGCATTGAATCAATGGATGAAAGAATAAGAAAGATAGAAGATGAATCCCTTGGTATTAATCTGAGGAACAATTAGAAAAAAATGAGAAAGCTTAAGAGATATGTGGGACACTATCAAGAGGAAGACTTTGCAGGTAATTGGAATTCCACAAAATGTGGAGAAAACAAAGCACATAGAGAAATTTTGAAGATTTCTTGGCAAAAAACTTCCCTAATACCATGAAAAATGAGAGAGTTACAATCCCAGTAGCTCAATGAACCCCATACAAGATAGACCCCAAAAGAAAGTCACTAAGGCATATCATAATCAAACTTTACAAAACCAAAGACAGAGAAAGAATTCTAAAAGCAGCTCACAAAAAGTTAAATATCACCTACAAAGGGGTACCGATAAGACTATGTGCTGATTTCTAAGCAGAAGCCAAGCAGTGAAGAATGTGGGATGACACATAAAAAATCCTCAAAGAAATAATTGCCAAACAACAAAAATTTATCTAGTAAAACTATCTTTTAAAACTTCCCAGGCAAACATAAATTTAAAGAATTTTTTAAAACCACACCAACCTTACAAGAAATATTAAAGGAAGTCCTTTAGAGAACCAAAGACATCAGACAACACCTAAGATTAAGACACATGACAGCATCATCCAGATAAAGAATTCTCAAAAGTAAAATACAGCTGTAAAACTGAAAACAAGGAACCACAGATGTCAATCTGTAAATGATGACAACTTCAAAACTAAAAGGGGGAACAAATGGTGTAGTTATAGAGCTTCCATATGGAGAGGGCGACAAATTGATATAAAGATATAACAGACTGTTTTAAACTTAGGAAAAGTAACCACAAAGACAATTAATAAATCTACTCATCAAAATAAGAAGAAATTAAAAAGACTCAGTAAACACAAGAACAACAACAATGAAGGGTTGTTGTTGTTGTTGTTAAGTGCCATCAAACCGGTTCTGACTCAGTTACCCTGGATAGGGTTTCCAAAGGGTGGCTGGTGAATTTGAACTGCCAGCCTTGCAGTTAGTAATCCAGTGCTCATTCTACAGTGCTACATCAGGACTCCAATGAAAGAGACAAAAAGATAATCCATATAGAAAAGAACTCAACACAGAGAATCAAGTAGAACAAAGAAATCGTTAACATCACAAAAATTCTTAACAAAATGGCAGAAGCAAATTCATATCTATCAAGAATCAAACTGAATGTAAATGGCTTAAATGCACTACTCAAGAGTTAGACAATGGTAGAGTGGATAGAAAACCATGACCCATCAAGATGCTGCCTACAAGAGTCAGACCTTACACACAAAGGTTGAAAAATCAAAGGGTGGGGAAAAAATGTATCAAGCAAATTGTCAGCAAAAGAGAGCAGGAAAGTCGATAATAATCTCTGATGAAATAGACTTTAGGTCAAAATCCATTATCAGAGACAAAGAAGGGCATTAAAGTGTCAAATCACCAAGAAGACATAACTATAATAAATATTTACACACTCAATGACAGAGCTCCAAAATACATGAAACAAACTGACAGAATTGAAAAAAAAAATTATACAGTAATAGTTGGAAATTTTAACATACTTCTTTCAATGACAGAAAAACTACAAAGAAACTCAACACATTTATAGGCAATCTAAATAACACAATTGAACAAATTGACCTCATAGACATCTATAGAACAGGTAACCAACAAAAGCACAATACACGTTCTTCTCTAACGCAGCAGACCATTCTCTAGAACAGACCACATTTTAGGCCACAAAGTAAGCCTCAATAAATTTTAAAACAGTGAAAGAATACAAAGAACCTTCTCCAGTCATAACACTATAAAACCAGAAATCAGTAATAGAAAGAACAAGGAAAAATTAAATACAAGGAAACTGAGGAACAACTTGCTTTAAAAACATTGTTAATAAAAAAATTTTAAATATAAAATGTAAAAATTCTTAGAATCAAATGAGTATGAAACCACAACATACAAAAACCTTTGGGACACAGCAAAAGAAGCAATCAGAGGGCAAGAATAGGTTTACATATAGAAAGCAATATTTTTTTTATGTTTATCAGGGATGGGGGTGAGGAAAGAATCACTTACAAGATTGTTGGTGTTAAGTGCCGTTGAGTCAGTCCTGACTCATAGCGAGTGGCTCTGTATAGGGTTTCTGAGAAACAGCCGGTGAGTTTGAACAGCTGACCTTACAGTTCAAACTGACCTCACAGTCCAGTGTTTATCTTATAGCATCACACCAGGATTCTACTACAAGATAGTTGTTGTTAAGTGCCGTTGAGTTAGTTCTGACTCATAGCAGCCCTGTACAGGGTTTTCAACTGGTGGGTTTGAACTGCCAATCTTGTGGCTAGCCGCCCAGTGCTTATCCCACAATGCCACATCAGGACTTCAAGACAGTAGACACATGTCAATTCTGATGACAGAATAGGAAATTCACAATATGGGGTAAGTCAGCACAATATGACCAAGATAAATGAAGACACCGAAAGGTATGCAAGAATTAAGGACCTGGTGTGGAACTGTAGGATAAACACTGGACTGCTAACTGCAAGGTCAGAGATTCAAACCCACCACTTAACAACAACAACATGGCATATGCTATAACATATACATTTTTGCAACAACAGTAATAACAACCAAAACTTTATACATTGTTACACTGTTGTGGTTGTTGAGTATCATCGAGTTGATTCACACTCATAATGACCCTGTAAGAGTGGCAGGTGGGTCTGAACCACCAATTTTTTGTTTAGAAGTGCAGTGCTTATCTTATAGTGTCACACCAGAACTAGGTAGATTTATATGCTACCTAGGTGTGGGAGGGTGTATGGGAGTACATATGCACACATATGTAGGTATAACTGTAGGCATTTTTATATACATATTTGTATGTGCTCCATATATATTCATATATAACAGAGCACATAGGGAGTAAAGTTTTGGCAACTTCTTAGAATAGCCAAAGACCTTGTGAGACTGAGTTATTGGACTTGAAGGCTAAGGAACATCATCTTGGGGGACAAATCTAGGTCAATTGGTATAACAGATAATGTTCTTCATCTTAGTTTGGAGAGCAGTGTTTGGGGTCTTAAGATTTTGTAAGAAAACTTCTAAGATACAACCATTTCTTTCTTCCCATCTGGAGCAAAGGAGAGTGAATAAAACCAAAGATTCAAGGAAGCAATTAACCACAGGACTAGTGGCCCACAAGAAATACAGTAGCTTGAGACCAGAAGAACTAGATGGTGCCTGGCTATCTCTACCGATCTTTCTGACCAGAGACACAATAGAAGGTTAGAAGAAAAATGTGGAATAAAACTCAAATTCATTTAAACAACAACAACAACAAAAGACCTGAGTTACTGGACTGATAGAGATTAGAGAAACCTCTGATATTATTATTCTAAAACACCATTTACCCTGGAACTGTAGCCACTCTCCAAGGTCACCTTTCAGCCAAATAATAGGTTGCCCTAAAAATAAACAGTAATACCAGGAGGAATATGCTCCTCAGAACTATCAGCTATCTGAGACCAAGCAGGCAACATTTGCCTAAAAACAAAGATGAGAAGGTAAAAAGGGGCAAGGAATCTAGAGGAATGGACATGGACAAGGCAGGATGGAAACTGAGAGAGTGCCAACATAGTGTGGAGATAGCAAACAATGTCACAGGACTATTTGTGTATAAATTGTTCTATGGGAAAGTAACTTGCTGTGTAAACTGTCACCTAAAACACAATAAAATGTTCAAAAAAAGTCATCCAAACCAATTTTTAAGAAGTCTTTCTTCAAAACACCAGTTTACACTGAAATGTTTTACATCATTTGGAGCATTTAATAACGGACAGATATCCCCTTGCTACTGTCTCATGGTCATGCCAGAAAGCTACAGATTAGAGAAGAGAGAATGTAAACAGCAGTAAAATCTGCTTCAGACAAGGCTGCTAGCACATCTGGCCCACACTTTCCGAGAACAGACTCCCTGCATTATTTGTGCTAGAGATGAATGCTCTTTTTTTTCACGTTTTTGGTGCGTGAGCATTCCTACCTCTGCTTCAGCTTTGGATTCTGAGGAAAATGGCAGGATTCATCACACCAGAAGAGCACTCTGAATTGATGACAAAGACAAATTTCCCTGCTTCAGCAAGAAATGTGGTTGCTCTCTGTCAGAACTTGGTGCCAATGGCATGTTCTGCATTATACCATTTCTATCTAGATTTGTGGCAAAAGGCTGCAAAATTAAAGATAGTAGAGCAAGAATTGTTGTCTTTTTCCAAAGCATCTTTTGCATTTGCTTTATTCACGAAAGAAAAAAATTCAAGTTGTTGCCTTATAGTCAAAATCACCTAAAGTGCTTTAAACAGAGTGCAGAGAAGGTACTAGATCTCAATGCTAACAACTATGATTTAAAACCTGAGAGCCTGTTATCCTTTAAATTAAAAAAAAAAAAAAAAATTACTTCCTGAAAAATAAAGGCATTTTGAGGTATTATTGAGTCTCGGAACAAAAAATAATTGGTTCTTGTTCTCTGTAGCTGGAGACTTTGAGTAGGAACACACACATAAGGATTTTAGAAAGCATCATGAATGCTCACTCACTTTACCACATAATATTTCAAAACAGAGGGAAGGGCCTATCAAATGGAGCCACTTGAGAGCTTTTTACAAAACGCTGCGAGAACCAACCCAACCAAATAGCATTCAGACTTGGTTACCATTTTCTCAGTAAACAGCTCCTATGGCACACTGAGGTCTCTGCATTATCCACACAATGTACAATTTGGCTGGCACCACTACTTCAATAAATGTCTTCCTTTGCAAGAAAAGGGTGTTAATAAGTACTGTCTATAATTTCTGCTATATAATCTTCCAAAATCCAACGAACATCACTACCTGCTTTCTTCTCTCAGACACACAGAGAAAACTCTAACTGGATGCTAATATTTTGCAGACTGAGAATGAACCAAAATAGACTTAAAAAAATCTAAACTGGTATATCTGCATCAGTCTCAAGGAGGTTCAAAGGACAAGGGGCAATGTTAAGCTGATTGTCGTATTTATGGTTCCCTCTTCTTCCCTCCCTTCCCAAGTTCTGTATTTTATAGTACTTTACCTTCTCTTCTTGTCCAGTTCGTATTCTTCTCATCATCTCTGATCCTGCTTAAGTCCCATCTCTGTGATTATACTTCTCCCTAGACCTCACAACCCCTTGAACATAGAAGAGGCTTATAAATATTGTTGGTTTGTTTTGAAAGTCTTTCTGGGATGACCTCAGTGCATGGTGATCTGTACCTTCCTTAATTCCTTTGAGACTTCTATCTCGCACAATTAACACCTTATTATCCCTAGCTTTAATGGCCTAAGACAGACATTCCGTTTCTTTTTTCTAATTATTTTGTAAGCGTTCCTTTTCTTTCTCCAATTAGATTATCAGCTCCCCCGTAGGTGGGCATGAATTCTAATTCTTCACTCATTTTCCATAATATCTGGAAACCTGCTAGGCACATAGTAAACATGCAGCAAAAACCTAGTCTTTTACCAATTAACAGCAGTTTTCATGTTCTTTGAAAGGTAAAGTAGATTTCCAATTGTATCATGGACCACTACAGATAAAATGTTTGTATTAATTACATCTCCTACATGGTGGTGGTGGTTATGTGCCGTGGAGTCAGTTCCAACTCATAGCAACCCTGTACAGGGTTTCTGAGGCTGTAAATCTTCACGGGAGCAGAAAGCCTCATCTTTCTCCCACGGAACAGCTGGTAGTTTTGAACTACTGATCCTGAGGTTAGCAGCCCAATTCGTAACCACTATGCTACCACAACTCCTACATGGAAAATGTTTAATAAGCATATATGGAACACTATGGCCAATAACAGGAATTGATTCAGTTATTCTTTAAAGGACATAGTATCAATTTTTATAAAAAAGCAGCCAAATAAACAAGGAAGAATATGTACAGATTTCTAGTACAGCATCAATATGAAATTTGACTAATGGATCACATGTAGATGTTTAGTCTAAACTGATTACAAAATTTGAAAATTCATTCCTTATTCATGAATATAATAATCATGCATGGTGGTGGTGGTGCTTATGTGCAGTGGAGTCGGTTCTGACTCAACGACACCGCAAAGGGTTTTCGAGGCATCTTGCTATATATACAACACATTCAGAAAACTATATAATTGTTTACAGCATGCCTAGTTTCTTCAAGACTCACAGATTTCTACAGATTACACCTTGCTCCTTGTTTAGAATGTGTCTGCAACGAAAAGAATCTGCTAAACTAATGTTTATTTCAACAAACATTTTGTTTGGATGCATCCTGACAACTCAAACATCTGTTTTGACTACAAATATCAACTGAGCTGACTTACCACATTGATAAAACTTGGAAAGTTGCTCCAGCTTTGTTCTGCCACTATAGACACACAGCCTAATGCTTTTCATGCCACCAAATTAGTACTTAAGTGGTTAAAGTAACCAAAGGAGCTTTTGCATACTCCATGCCAGCTGGTGTTCTGAAGAGAATTAAACCTGAAATACCCAGCTCTGAGGACAAGCAATTAATACAGGGTTTTAGTTGTTTAGTTCTGGGTTTCATTAATATGGAGGAGACAATAAGCCTGTTATTTACACTATTACAGCGTCTGATTTAAGCATTTCATGCTAGGACACCTCACATAGGAAATCAGTGAAGGGCTTGTATAAAGGAGGAAAGTAATACTAAGCTCATCAGACACAAAACAAAAGTGAGCCAAGGAATACTTGTGTTATGTTTCAAGTCAAATAACACATTCTTTACTTCCAGGCCAGAGAAGATTTATTTTTTCTGTAAGTGGCTAACCTCTGGAAATAATTTGGAAGACTAGAGGAAAAAAAAACCCATTTCAAGTGGAATCGGGACTGTGAATCCAAGCCTTACAATCTCTGCAGTGGCATCAGCAAGACTGCTGGGTTCGTCACTGCTCCAAATTCCTGTACAAAGAAGTTTAGGTTCAGGTCCTGGATCAATAAGTCTTTCTCCAAAGTTAGATGTCATTGTAGTTATTATTACTCCAGATAAAAATGTTCATAGGTAGGAAAGTAGGTAGGTAGGTAGATAACCGGTAAGTAGGTAGATAAGATATTTGCCATTTTTTCAGTTAGCCAGAAATTATGAAAAGAGCTCTAAGTCAAGTTATGTGGACATATTTAAGTGACTGTTATGACCAGAGCTGGTCAGGTAGTGAACTTGTTTACAAAAGAGAGTAGAAACACAGTTATCCACTAAGAATAGAGTTAATGGAAGCTACTTAGAGAAATGGAAACTAAGGGAAAAGTTTAAAAGGGTAATTTTCCAAAGGAGTAAGTAACCACACTGGACTAAAGGAGTCTACAGAGAAGACAGAATGAAGAAGTACTTTGGCCAAAGTCCAAGCCATAAACAGTGTGTGACATGAGAATTGGACTAAGAGGCACTGATTTGTAAGTCAAGAGTAAATCAGGGTGAAACAACTAAAATCATGTTAACATTTTTAAAGTCAGAATTAGTTCATTAAGTACTCAAGTTCACACACCTAACCACACAGGTATGCTATACCTCAAACCCTGCTGCTACAACCTAAAAGTGAATCTGCACTGTTCTGTTAAATGGCTGGCAGATAGCGTTAGGTTTGGATGATTTAAAACATCATAAATTGATGGAAAGGACTCAAGACAGCAACCAAGCAAGGTGAGTTCTCTTTTCTTCCCTGGGTGATAACCATGGAAAAGATGGCTCTGACGTGAACAGCTGGTGACTCCCATCAGAGGATACTCTGGCAGTGCTATCATTTCTCTAAGATACCTCTTCTCAATAAATGTAGAACATTGTTTAGTGCCATTGAGTGGGTTCTAACCCACAGCAACCCTGTATAGGGTTTCTGAGGAGCGTCTAGTGGGTTTGAACCACCGACCCTGCAATTAGCAATCCAATGCTGATTCTATAACGACCTATATGTAGAATGTTGGGGTTTCCCAGGAACAGCTCGTGGGCTTGAACTGCCAACCTTGAGGTTAGCAGCCCACTGCTTATTCCACAGCGCCACACCAGGACCCCATAAATATACAATTGTTATGTAGTTGTTAAGTGCTATTGAGTCGGTTCCAGACCACAGTGACCCTTGTCAGAGGCTTGGTTTCAAATTTCTATATGATTATTCACTAGCTGTTGTGATAAGAGTTAGTACTGACTTGCATGACACCTTACAACAATAATGGCTGTTGCGCTTGCACTTGGAGTCTGTCTGGGTTTTATCACCAGAAAATAGAATAATGGTATCCACATCTTGGAAAGAATGGTGGTCAATGATATATGTTTATCAGCTGTTATTTCTTGTCTTGGAGTAAATTTCGACCAATAGTAACCCCATTCAACCTTTTGGTTAGCATTTGAGTGCTTAACCATAGTACCACAAGGTTCCCTCATGCATATCAGTAAGTTTGCAAATATTAGTATTCCTTACTACCTGTCTCCCCACCTGCACAGCTATAGTGACCTACCAGGTAGGTCTTCTTAACATTTCTGAACTTTAGCTTCTCATTGGCAAAATGGGAAAAATACTGATTTCCAATAGGATGGTTAAGGAGATCAAATGAGATTAAGGAGTGTTTCTACTATATTTTTTATTTGCATTATGCAAATCTGCTGCATAAGACCTTTTTTTTTTTTTTAATGTTTTATTGTGAATTATGTGATAGTTTACATGGGAGAACATTAGTTTTACATTCATCCTATAGTATATCATTTCAATGCTATGGTTACAATCCCCTCCATGCATCATCAACCAACCAAAGGGTATATACTGCAAGCCTGCCTCCTGGTCATAAGCACACAGCCCCTCTCCCTCTCTGTGTCTAAAGTCCCTAACAGCTCCATCTCTCCACGTCATTGTCTCTGCCTCCATCTTAGGCATCACTGCTTCTCTGGGTAGGGTCCCGCTCTCCGCTCTTCTCCCTTGATAGTCCCAGGGACCTCCGCTCTTAGGCTGAAAAATTAATCACTCCTGTCTTTGCTAAAAAACGTCTACCTTTACAATTTAAGGAGTGTTTCTTGTTGGAGAGTTTCTTGTTATTATAAGTTCCATGAGTACTATCATCACTTTTAATCTATGGAAAAATACTAATCAATGATTTTTCTTTGCTATACAGCACTTTCTGCTCCTGTTATATTTATAGCTTTGGAAACCTTATATGGGGTTGCTAAAGGTCGGAACCAACTCGACGGCACTTAACAACAACAACAACATACAGCAGTTCTGGGGTCCTGCTGTGGCACTGTAGGATAAGCACTGGACAGAAATGTTGATTTGAACTCCAAGGTCAGCGGTTCAAACTCACCAGCTGCTCCTCAGAAATCTTACATAGGGTCATTATGAGTCAGAACTAATTAAATGGCACTTACAACAACAGCACTTTAAGGAGCTCTGGTAGTGAGTGATCAGTTGGGCTGCTAACCACAAGGTCAGTAGTTCGATCTTCCAGCTGCTCTTCAGGAGAAAGATGAGGCTTTCTGCTCCCCCAAAGATCTACAGCTTCAGAAACCCTACACAGGGTCACTATGAGTCAGAATCGACTCCATGGCACACCACCACCACATTATAGTACTTTGATTTGTAATCTACATTCAAAGAGAAAAACTAACAAAAGTTAAGTGCATATAACTTAGAATGCTAAATTACTACTAAAACGAACCATCTGGAAAACTCAATAAGTGTTCAGTTTTATACTGTAATTGCTCTATCCCCAGGTTTTCCTTACCTATTTAAAAAAAAAAACAAAAACAAGAAAATTGGAGATTTTTTTTCACAGTATTAAGAAAAGCTGATGAACTGTCTACGTCAAAGTTATATATTTAGTGGACTTACTATTTTTTTTGCATTGACACAACTCAATTTAGCATAGTTGTTACGAGTCGGGCTGCCAACCTCAGGGTCAGCAGTTCGAAACTACCAGTGGTTCCACGGGAGAAAAATGAGGCGTTCTGTTCCCGTAAAGATTTACAGCCTCAGAAACCCTGTGCAAGGTCACTAGGAGTTGGAACTGACTCCACAGTACTTAACAACAGCAACAATCTTGGCAAAACCCATTGTTTCAAATACATAATGCTCTGATGTACAAATGAATCTTCCTACCAAATGAAAACTGCCAAGAGAAAGGTACTTTTGTAAGAAAATGAAAAATCTCATTGAAACTCAGAATAACCATAAATTTCAGTTCAAAGGCATACACTATATACACACAAACCCCCAAAAAAGTTATAATTAAGATGTCTAATTCTCCTAAAATAGCACTCTAATATATAATAATTCACTGTGGGGTACATAGGCAGCCTGGATCAAATAATATCTCCTTACATTGTGAACTGGAAACACTTTTAGACTCTGTACGTTGAAATACTTACATGTTGTTTTTAGACTATAAACTCTGCAACATGTCAAATATTCTGGAATCATTTGAGATAAACATTTTTCAAAGCATTTGTTTACCAATGTCTTCAATAATTCACTGTATTTTCACTGGTTCTGCCTCACAATTGTACCATACATTGCCTTTTTTTTTTTACGTTGCCTTTTGAGCATAAAGAATTTCTTGCTTTATCAGAGAAACCAATGCTGACGTGAAGACTTACAGATAAGCACTTAAATATTCTACTAAGTAGCCCTTCTTGGCAGGTAAGCGGCATCTCTGACATCTATCTATTGGAAAAACTTTTTGAAACAATTGTTGTTGTTACGTGCCGTGGAGTCCGGTTCCGACTCATAGCGACCCTGTACAGGGTTTCCGAGCTGTAAATCTTTACAGGAGCAGAAAGCCATATCTTTCTCCAGCAGAACAGCTGGTAGTATCAAACTGCTGACCATGAGATTAGCAGCCTGTGCAGGAGGTTAATGACTGCTCCTCTATTGCAGTGATTCTCAACCAGGGTGATTTTACTGCCCAGGGGGACATTGGGCAGTATCTGGAGACATTTTTGATTGCTATAACTGGAGGGGCTTCTATCGGCACTCAATGGGCAGAAGTGAGGTTTGCTCTAAACATTCTATATGGCACACACAGAAAAGAATGATCTGCTCCAAGATGTCAATAGTACTAAGCTTGAAAAAAGTTGTCCCATTGGGATCTCTGACAAACTAAGGCTATTGCTCACCAGCACTCTGCCTGACAAAGAAACAGATGCAGTTTGTTAACAATTGCCACCTGATACTGTCCCAGAGGCAGTCATCTTTGTGGAGGTCAATAGAGAAGCAGAATCCAAACCCTTCACTTCCTGCTGGGATCCCATAATAATAATGGCAGAGGTTCAAACCCAGGAGCCCTTGGTTGGGTTCAGGTCTAGTGTGTGGGACATTTTGAAATTCTGCTTTTGTTCTGTTAATTCCTTTTTAGTGAACATGTAAGTATCATTCTGGTTTGAACTAGTTTACTGGGTCTATTTTTGGACATGCTTTGGTTCAGTTACAACATTAGTATTTGGTTTTGGTTCTGTTCAGGGTCCAGCAAATTAGTGAAATTCTTCTTTTGGTTCATGGTTGCTTGGTTCATGGCCTTGCACCAGTGTCAATGTGAGTGTGATTGGAGCAAAAAGCTGAGCTTCATCACAACTATGATTTACTAGAACCTTCTGTACTCCAGGGGGTTTATTTTGTCCTTTACTTTGTTTTTCAGGAGTACTCAATACTGCAAGTGTTTACGATGCAGGACTCCTTGCTTTTGGTTGCTTATTTAAAAGCTATATATCTTGACTAAGAAAAGTAACTTTTCATATTGTAGTTATGAAAAAGAATAAAGGTCTCAATGTTTGAGATTTCCTGAGACTGTTTACTTGAGTACGCTGAAGAAAAAACAGAAAGGAAAAAAGTTCTTTAAAATCTCCAGGGATTTTTTTAATGCCCATTTACCCTTATTTTGCAATAGCTATGGTTGTGAAATCATCAGACAGAAAAATACTGGAGGAGTGGTGAGGGTGGATTTTAGTGACAAGATTTCCTTAAGGCTATAAACAAACCAAACTCATTAAGAGAAAGAAACAGAGGTGACAGATTTCATCATAAAATGGGGAAAACATTTTCCAGCTGAATTATACATACAGCATAAAGCACAGTAATTTCATTTTTTCAAAACTTTGGTTTCTGCAGGCTGAAACACAGCATTTCAATTGGCTCCGTTCACAGAAGCCATCTGCACCTGCTCACAAAACAGTTTATAGAAAGAAGGGGGGGAAATCTGCACGATAAATTTGTACATATACAGACAATATGGAGAGATTCTGGCACGCAGGCACCAAAAAGTGGTATGAAGGGAAAGGTATCAATTTTTAAACAACCCATAAATAATCATGTAAAAAATCTGCTTACAGCGTGACTTCAGTTTTACCTGTGGCAGCTACATTTGCCTGTGCTGGTTGTATGCTAATTCATTTGGCGATTAAAAGTAAATAATATGGATTTTTCTTTTATGTAGCCTAGGGTTTGAATTAATTATTGGCAGGAAACTTTAGCTCATGAATTCAATCAAAAATCCTTTCATTTGTCAGAACTGCTTCCTGCCCGTCCTTTAAACATCTGCTTCTCCAGTTCAGGGAAAAGCACACACGTACACCACACACACAGACACACACACAGACAACCCTCTTTGTTAAAATAATAAGCAACCCCAAAACTTCCTTTGCAAAAGTTACAGATTCTCACTTAAATACACACTTGCTCCCAAGAGAGTTTATTTAATATATCTTTAATAGCTTCCTTGTACTCCTCTCTTCCTTTCCGCTTTGAAATTCTGGAAAATCTCAAGCTGACAAAAGAAGACATTTTTAAAATGTGAAGCCTTTGCAAGGATAAGCCCCCGTCAGGCCTCCACGCCAATGAGAAGAAAGCAAAGGAGGAGGAGGGGGTAGAACCGCGAGGGGGAGGGGAGGTTGTTGGCTGTCGGGAATTGCTTGTACTCCTTAAATGGCAGGCACTTCCTGCCAGAAAAGGCCAGCTCTGCACAAACAGAAATCTGGTGGAAAGAAAGCAGGAGGCATTGCTCAAGTTCAAAACAATCTGTGTGTATCCACGCGCGCGCTGAGCGGCTCCCTGCCGCGCGCATTCAGACCTCGCCTGAGCCATCACCTGCGTAATGAACAGCCTTTTCTCATCAGCCTTAGACTGATGTTTACCCATGCCTCCAACAAGGCAAACCCAGATGTTACCATGATGAGGATCCTTGAAAATGCCTTCTCAATAGTCTGCCTTCTTTGAGCCCGCTCGCCCTTCCTCTGCTGAGACGGACTTTTCTTTGAGAAATTGACTCAAGGGGTAGACCTCAAGTGGTGCATTCCTTTGCTTACAATTTGTGTTGCTTCTTCTTTGAAAGAAGTTTGGAGTAAAATGTGGCGATAGGCTCTGTACTGATCTCAACTCTATTCCAGGTCTTTTCAAACACTGTCACCTCTTTTGAGAACCTCAAGGTCACCTTAAGGGAAAGACATTGCTTTAAGAACACCAGTCTAGAGTTTATAAACATTTTCAACTACACAAACTGATGATGCTTTACAATTCCCGCTACATATGCAACCAGCTGTTGTATCTTGGTGATGCATACAAATGTTTTCACATCCAAGCTAGATCTGTAATTCTATAAGTATCAAGGAAGCCCCTGGTTTATTATATTTTTAATATTCTTATAGACACAACAGCGTGAGCTGTAATGACTCGAAAATTATGGTATTGCCAAATGTACTAAAACTGATGCATTCATAATTTGGAATGCTGTAATTATTCCATGTTAAATAAAAGTGATTTATATGTATGGTTGTATGTGGTGCTGTGGGATAAAGCACTGGACTGCAAGGTCAGTTGGCAGTTCAAACTCACCAGCCGCTCCTTGAACACCCTATGCAATGCAGGGTCACTATGAGTTGGCACCAACTCAATGGCGCTTAACAGCAAAAGTTTGTATGGTAGAACCATTTACTATTAATTATTAATAACTAGGGAGAACTGGTGTCACGGTAGGCTAGGCACTAGACTGCTAACTACAAGGTCAGCAGTTCAAATCCACCAGTGTATCTGTGGGAGAAAGATGAGGCTGTCTGCTTCAGTAAAGAAACCCTACACAGTGTTGCTATGAGTCGGAATGACTATGGCACTTAACAACAATGATTAATAGCAAGAGCTAATATCTGAGAGCTTATTATGTGCCAGTTATGATGTAAAGTTCTGTTCATCCAGTATTTCTTTTCATCCCCACAACACTGTGTACTATCGTTGTTGTTAGTACCGGCTCACAGCGACCTTATGCAAAACAAAACAAAACTCTGCCTGGTCCTCTGCCAATTTCACAAATGCTACCACACTTGAGCCCATTGCTGCTGCCACTGTGCCAATCCATCTCACTGGAGACCTTTCTCTTTTTAGCTGACCTCCCAATTTACTAAACATGATGTCCTTCTCTGGAGACTTGTCCAGAAAAACGAACAAATCTGTGTTTGAAGAAGTATAACAAGAATGCTCCTTAGAAGCCAGGATGGACAGACTTTGTCTCTCATACTTCAGGCAACTCTGTGTAGAACGAGTTTTATTATGCACAAATGTTATGTGGCATCTAGTTGATTCCAATTCATAGCAACCCAATGTGACACAATAGAACTGTCCCATGGGTTTCCTATTAGGAGTCCTGGTGTGATGCTGCAGGATAAGCACTTGACCGCAAGGTCGGCAGTTCAAACTCACCAGCCTCAACTTCGAAACCCTATACAGTATCTCTATGAGTCAGAACTGACTTGGTGGCACTTAACAACAATGACAACAAATCTTTATGGGAACACATCTCCAGGTCTGTTCTCCTAGTGGGTTTGAACCCCTGACCAGACAAGTGTTTTATTTAACCAATGCACCACCAGGGCTTCTTTCAGAGAAACAAAGTTGCACATATTTTCTTTGCTGTAGGCCCGAGGCAGCATAGGTAGTAAAATTGTAACTTGAACCCAAGGCCTCGACAACTAAAACATATACATACTATTCAACTCCATTCATCATTCATCCAATATGATATTCCTATTATTTAGACAACACAGTCAAGCACATAAAATGTACACAAAACATTAAATATGTGTGTGGGTATATATATATATATATATATATATATATATATATATATATATATATATATATGTATTCCAATGGAAATATAAGGAACAAGAAACATAAAATGTCAGATGTTAGATAGCATACTGAACTGTAGAAACAATAGTAGTACAAGAAAAATATACATGAAATAAAAAATAAATTAACCTTGAATCAAGAATCCAACACTTCTCTGAAATACAAATTATGACACTAAGAGTATCTCTCAAAAGACCAATTTTTCTTTGGATTTTCCAAGGAATTTTCACAAAGCATATCCAGTGGCTGTTCGGGAACAGCGAGTTTCCAAAACACAATGTTCACAGTTGTATTACTCAGTTTTACCATTTTCTCTTTCAGTGGAAAGAACATTGGCAAAATTAAATATTCACTTTTGACAGGAAGTGAGAATGTTTTTGTAAATAATAATTTATGGTCGATTACAGTGTATTAACAATTTATAGTATATTATAGAACAAGAGCTTACATGAAATTTGGCTATTACAACTGACAGAAATCTTTCTTACATACTTATAAGCCTCAAACTGAAATAACCTATAAATGGATTTGGAAATTTCAGGTTGGCTTAATTCCTGAGTATTTAGGGCAAAAGGTGACATCCTATATGTAAATTTCTACTTTGATGTTTCCTCAGTATCAGTTTTCCTGGACTCCTAAGTGTGTCCATCCCCTCAAGTTACATTCTCCTGAATCACAACTTCCTGCATATTTACTTTCATTTCACATTCAACATCATCAACATCAGCAACTAAAACTGTAGGCCTGTTATAGGATAAGGTGTGGCACTGTGGACTAACGCATCAGACTGCAAAGTCTGTGGTTCAAGCTCACCAGCTGCTCCTTGGAAACCCTATCCAGGGTTGCTATGGGTCAGAATCGACTCAACAGCACTTAACAACAACAACATGACTCGATGACACTTAACAACAACAACAATATCATTGTGCCAGTTACTTGGCTCTAGGGATACAAAAATGATTAAAATATGATTCCTATGTTGGAAAGTTTTAGACACATGAAAGAGCCCAACAAGTCCTAAGAATTGGATATATACCAAAACTGAAGTACAAACCATTTGTGTAGGTACTCATAAAAGAAAGTCATCAATTTAGGGAAGCTTCTCTTGATGATGCATCTCATTCATTCAAGAACTGGCTATTGGATTTTGAAGCTTCAGGATGAAAAAGCATAAAGTTCTGAAGGAGATTTCACGTTTGGGATATAGTATGTCTAAATATGTAGAAATGCTATGAAAACACAAGAAATCAAGTGATTGGTTCTGTCTGAGATGTCCAGGAAGGAACCAGAGAACAGAAGACTCATGAGATAGCTCCTGAATGTATCTGCAATCTGCCTTTGCAAACCAGTCATTTTGAGAAGCATCTAAGGCACAGATTAAGTGTTCAACCTTTTTCATTCAAACTCTGTGAGAAAATTCCTGTCAATTCAGCAAAAGTCTGAACAGAGTCAAATGTACCTGAATCTGTGGAACAATGAACTGATCCCACATACATAGTCAAGCAAGTTCAGACCGTACATGCGCAGAATTATACTCAGAACTGTAGCCACCAGGATGTATAATACACCCGGAGGCAACATTTGTGGACATGCACAACATTGTCATTTATGGAGAACCACCTCCCTGCCTCCAGCCAACAGTTCTCATAGATTCCTTTCTCTGTTTCAGTTGTTAATTCTTAGTGAAACAAGGACATGTTTATATTCAGTTGCTTTTCCTTTCATGTGTAGAGTGATCAAAAGAATAATTACACAGAGAAGAATACTGCAAAGACAAAAATTGCGTATGATCCTCCTTACATAAGGACCTCAGTGTATTGCTCAAAACCCTCTGATTGGTTTTGTTGACTGGTAGTTTCAAGTTACAAGCCGAGAACAGAAACCCCTCATTTGCTAGATGCAGCAAATATGAAGTCAGCTGAACACACCCATTCAGCCTTGACCAGTGTATATAAGATTCAGACCATGCAAACATTATCAACATTATAAACCTTAGTTAATAGTTTGATGGATTCTAAAAAAATCAACTACTGTTGAGTTGATTCCAACTCATAGAGACCCTATATGGCAGGGTAAAACTGTTCCATAAGATTTTCGACACTGTAAATCTGTCTCCCTCAGAGCAACTTTTCCATTAGCAGATGCACGCTTAGTCCACAGTACCACCAGGGATCCCCTTTAAGGAAGGAGATTCTGTTGTTGTTGTTAAGTGCCATCAAGCTGGTTCCAACTCATAGTGACCCTGTATAGGATTTCCGAGGAGCCTACCTTGCTATTCAAACCAACCTTGCAGTCCAGCACATTAACCCACAGTGCCACACCAGGACCCCTTAAGGAAGGAGAAGGCACTGTTAATTGAACTTTAGAGAAAAATTTTAAAAGAACCTTAGGAGCTCAGTTAATTGAACTTAGAGAAAGAGTTCAAAGAATTTACTAGGAGAAATCTCTAAGAGTATTAGTGGTCTAAATAATGTCACTATGCTTTTAAACTCTTCCCAGACATTCCTGCTTAACATGTCACACTCCCACACCAACCCACACAATAAAGCCAAGATCAGAAAGGGAAAAGGTTATGCTTCCTATAGGGAGAGTTGAGCATATTTTATGGGAATGGTAGATTGGAGTATGCTTCACAATTAATTTTATCCTGGTTAAATCCAACTCTCTGTCCTCTTTGTAGATGCCCATGCCATAGCACAACAGAAAGAGGCTGAAGGAAAACACGCTTAGAATGATTCGCCTCATTTAACATTCTGGACCACTAACCAGGTGGACCATCAGTACTACAGTAATTCTAGTACGTTTCTGGTTCCATTCATCTGTTACTCTCCTACATGGCGATTTCACACCTTGTTCTCTCTCCTCAAGCCTCCAGCATTTTCTTGACAATTTTTATTCTTTAGGTGCTGGATGAACATGATTCTTACTTCACTGAGAAAATAGAAACAATCCAGAAGCGAACTTTCAAAATGATAGCTGTTACAGGTGTACAACATAATGAACATAATATAATCACTGTCACTATACATGTAAAGTGTTGCATTGGCAACTGTTTCATTAGATATTTATTTGCTGTTGTTGTTAAGTGTTATCAAGTAATTTCTGAATCATAGTGACCATGTATAGGGCTCCAAGGGGAAGTTGGTGGGTTGAACCACGGACCTTGCAGTTACCAGCCCAGTACTTACTTATCCTACAGTCCCACACCAGGACCCCCGATATATATTTGTTGTTGTTAAGTGCCATCAAGTCAGTTCCAACCCATAGGAGCTGCTGGTGAGCTTGAACCGCCGACCTTGCAGTTCAAATGGCTTTGCAGTCTGACGCATTAACCCACAGCGCCACACCAGGACTGTACTTACCACATGCAAAAATATTCTCTCCTAAAGAAGAGACCTTCCTCAGCCTCCCATTAACACATCTAACCACGTAAGAGATTATTTAAACCTGTCTCCTCCAATATGTCCTGGTGTGGTGCTACAGGATAAGCACTAGACTGCTCACCATAAGGTTGGTGGTTCAAGCTCACCAGCCTATACATGGTCACTATGAGTCAAAATGAACTCCATGGCACTGAACAACATTATGATACTTGAAATGTGGCTTGTCCAAACTGAGATGTGCTGTTGTACAAAACACACGGGATTTTGAAAATGCTGTACCAAAAAATGAGAAAAATAAGAATGCAAAACATCTCATTGTTGTTATTGTTAAATGCCATCAAGTTAGTTCTGATTCACAGTGACTGTGTATGGGGTTTCCGAGGAGCAACTGGTGGGTTTGAACTTCCGACCTTGTGGTTAGCAGTCCAGTGCTTACCTTACAGTGCATATCAGTTATTATTTTATAGTTGTTGTTAAATGTCATTGAGTTGGTTCTGACTCATATAAGGTTTCTAAGGAGTGGCTGGTGAGTTTGAACCACCGATTTTGTGGTTCAAACCGATCTTGTAGTCCAGCTCATTATCCTACAGGGCTCCAGGATTCCTGGCGTAGCACTGTAGGATAAACACTGGACCACAAGGTCGGTTTGAACCTCAAGATCGGCAGTTTATACTCAGAGTATACAGTGTTGCTATGAGTTTGAATCGATTTGACAACCATTTTATAGTTGGGTATTTAAAAAATGATATTTTGCATAATAATAGGTTGAATAATATTATTAAAATCATACATGTTCTTTTCATTTTTTAAGTGTATCTATTAAAAATCAAATCACACACTATTTTTCTATATGGCACTGAACAACAATGGTTGTGCTGCGCTATTTTCTACTGTTACTACTACCCATCCTCTTATATTAGGTCAAAGTACCTGCTTCTGCATATACCCTCCCACTCAAGGTCTTCAATACAGAAATCATTCCCACTTTCTCCTATTTCACCAACTTTCCTCCCTAAATGGATCATTCACATCTCTATACGAACATGCTACTCAAGAGTTCATCCCTCAAGAGTTGTTTATACCCACTGTCTCCAATTTCTCCTGCTTCACTGCTCATAAATATACCACCATCCTCACTCACCTACCACAATGGCTCCTATTAAGGCAGGGTGGGCTGGCACTAGCAGGAGTTGACTGTTAAATATTAAAAAATTGGGGGAGATGGTTGTATGTATACCTTGTATACAGATATGACAACTGGTAAATACTACAAATCAGGGTGTTGTTATTTAGAGAGCAGGTTTATTAGCACAGCACAGCATTAAAATCACAGATGACCTTCGTCAAAACTAATAATCAATTATCAGTCCTCAGCTTACCTAATATATTTGCAGCATTTGGCACAGATAAATGACTCTCTCGTTCTTAACTGTTTTCTTCCCTTGCCTTTTGGGGCACCGGCTTCTCAAGTGTCTTCTTCCTTCTCTGTCTCCTGTGCTGGTTGAGCTCCATTTCTCTGACCTCAAAATACTGGGTAGCAGGAGAACTCAGTCCAAACACCTTTTCTTTTTCTATATTTACTCTCTTGGTGTTTTTATTCAGTCTCATGCTTTCAATGCCCAAATGTATATGTACATACCAGACCTCACCCATAAATTCCCGCATGCTTACCCCACTGCCTACTTGACATCTGCTTAAGTGTGTTTAATAGGTAGGTCCAACTTATCAAAAATGAAACTTGCAATTCTCCCTCATCCCCTATTCACCTTCATCCAATATGGTATTCTAATAATTTTCCCAATTTAATAAATGGTAATCCAAGTTGTTCAGCCTACACATTTTGAGTTATCCTTGCTTCTGTCCTTTCTGTGACACTCCATATCCAATACATTATCATTCCTAACGTCCCTATCTTGAAAATAGATCCCAAATCCAAACTAGTCCCCACTTCAATGGCTACTATCTGGATTCAATTTACCATCATCTTTTATTTTACAATACAAGAGCCAGAGTAATCCTTTAAAAATATAAGTTAAATCTTGTTATACTAGTGCTTAAAACATTCTGTCGTATTTAGGACAAGAGAAAATCCTTCCAGTGATGTACAAGATCCTACATAACTCTGTGCCTCTACTACCTCTCTAACCTTATCTCCCACTACTCTCCCTATGACTCTGGTCCAGCTAGAGATAGTTTCCTTGATGTTCTTCAAAGATGCTCTTGTTTAAGCAGTTTTATGTTTGTTCTTCTTTCTGTCTGGAGAACTCTTTGCCCCTTCAATTCCTGCAGATCCTTGCCTGACCACTTTATATGGAATATAATCTCCACAGAATTTATCACCACCTGACCCATTATATAGTTAGCTGTTTGTATGTTCATCAATTGTTTAGCCTCAGCAGGCAAAGGATTTATATTTTTCATTGCTGTACATTGGTACCTAGAAGAATATTCTGTACATAATTAATGGTTAGCACATACCAGGGACTTAATACCATTTTTTACAGCCTTGGATCATGAAAGAAACTACTGTCATGTTCTGTTCTGTGCAGAGCAATGATTGTTGTTGTTAAGTGCCATTGAGTCAGTTCCAACTCATAGCAACCCTGGATAGGGTTTCATAGATACATCTTAAATGGCAAGGTATATGCTAGGCTGTCTTTGCAGGCAGACTCAATAGTGAAGGAGACCTTTTGGACTGACAAAACAATTAAATCTTTGTTGAAAATATCAAAATCTTTTTTCTTTTTTTTTTTTTTTTTAAATATTGCCTTTTAGAAAAGGTGATTTGAGGGGTATCTTCATCTGAGGTACCTGCAGGAAGAACTATGATGGCAATAAATGGAATTCCTAAAACCATGCCCTTGTTTGACTTGACTTGAGAGTACACATTATCTATAAATTAGAAATTACCTATATTATTACTAATTAGCTTTCTGGCCAAGCACAAAGGCCAAGTATATTGTAACCTTTTATAATGGTAGGAACAACCAACAGCGGGTCATCCCCCGGATTACCCAAACATGTTAGAGTTTCCATTCATAGCTGAAAATATTGGAGAAGCATCAATGGAAAAATGAGGTCTACAAATACGAACAAAACAAGCCTTTTAAGGACCAAATAGATTAGCAAGAACCCTGCTAGATTCATGGCCTAGTTAATCTCACTCCATTTCTCTTTATATACTTTCCCTCATAAAAATGTGTAATTTATGTTGTTAGGGGACATGTGCTGTACTCTCTCTCTTACACACATGTGCATACTATATAAACATGGACTCACACATGGTGACATATGCAATAGTTAATAAAGTCAACCAACATTTATTGAGCATGGAAAATGTACTACACATTATGCTAATACTCTACTTAAATAGTAACAGCTAAAAGTTACCTCTTCCTTATTTGCCATGTATTTCACATGCATTATAGCTAATCCCATAGTAAGGAGAGAAACCCCTTATGTAAGGCTATGTGCGGGTCATTGTCCCAAGCTCTTTAATATTCACAACAGCTCTGTAAAGCAGGTGCTAATATCATCTCCATCTTCAGATGAGGCAGATGAGGCACTAAGAGGTTATGAAACTTGCCCAAATTCATATTTGCAGTAAACAGTAGAGATTTAAAAATAAGCAGTCGGTTTGGGGTCATGTTTTTAATAAACCACACCTTGCTGTCTTTTTCATAATAACCTATGAGGCATGAATTTTCATTATCTCCATTTTACAGATGAAGAATTACATGAAGTCACTTGATTAAGGTTGCCCAGTTAATGGATGGATAGATGGAATCCAATCCCAGGGTGCCTGACCTGAAGCTGGGTTCTTCCCGTAACACCAAAGCCTCCCACTATAGCATCTTATCTCTATAAATAGTTCCTCAAAGTCAAGTGGTGTGCCTTAAAATTCTTTTGCATAATCCCCCAAGCACAGAAATACCCAAGGCTCTGCATAGAGTAGAAATTCAATATGGAAAAGAGACTCATACAAAGGGTATGTAAAGATGAAGGAATTTAAGGTCAACACAACAACTTCCTTTGTCTGTGGAAAAAAAAACAAGGAAAATTGACTTCATTATTCTAAATCTCCCTTTGATTTACCCTAGTAGAGAAAAATCAATGAAAAATAACTATTGTAATCCATCTGACATATGCTGATCTAACATGAAAAATGTTAAGGAATTTAGGCATTAAATTGATCCTGTAATCTAAGCTCCCCTTCCTTAAATCCAAAAGAAGAGAAATCACAAGAAAATCCACATGGTAGGGGCATCTTCATATCTAGATAGGGCTTATCATTTTTAAAAGCAGATCGAGTATCTCCAATGTAATCTTGTTACTTTTGTACTCAAGCGAATACTGCCTCTTTATAATAATCAGTTGCTGGGAGTTTTTGTTGTTTGCACACTGGCAAAGATTAGCCACCAAAAATGTGTCTAAAATCCTCAGAGGCTCATTTAATATCTTCCGCTTTCTTAGAAAATATGGATGTATGTAAATCCCACTTCTCCTCAAGAAAAGATGACAATGTTTGGAATGATTTATACTATCTGACAATGGGAAGGTAAATTTTCTCATAGGATTTATGATATAATTCTCAGCCATCTGAGCTCTGTTTATTTCACCTTGTCTCATTGCTCAGAGAACTACAATTAGAAGCAAGCATCTAAAGGCAAGTATCTAATAGCTTTTGCGCAGGACACTGGGGCTTTTAGAAATATTTTTCTCTGTAAACATCACCAAAGCTTGTCTAGTCAGCATTTCCTTTTCAATACTTGTGGCACTATCAACCATATTCATGGAAGAGAGAATGGAATCTCTTATGCATTGAAAGAATCAGTTAAACCTTTGAACCTGGTGTGGTGCAGTAGAATAGGTGCTAGGTTGCTAACCATGAGGTCATCGGTTCAAACCCACCAACCACTCTTCAGAAACTCTATACAGGGTCACTATGAGTTGAAACCAACTCAAGGGCACTTAACAACAGCAATAACAACAATTAAGATTGTTTTCAAATACATGTTGTTGTTGTTGTTGTTAAGTGTCGTCAAGTCAGTTCCAACTCATAGTGATCCTGTATATCATTTCAGAGGAACAGCTGGAGGTTTGAACCACCAACCTGTGGTTATCAGTCCAATGCTTATCCTACATGCCAAACCAAGACTCCTTAAAACACACTAGTGTTGTTGTTATTATTTGAAATTGTTGTTGTTGTTGTTGTATAGTGGCAAATTCCTCCATAAAAACAAAACCCCCCATGTGAGACTTTCATTTAGGATTAAGCTCTCCTAATTTTATGTAAATAGTAATAGCATTTTCTAGAAAGAGTCTAAAGTCAGTCAGTCACACACAGTCAGTAGACGTACAAAACATCCTTTGTTGCCGGACGTGAGAAAAACACACTTGCTTCTAAAAAAAGCCCTAGGAAGGAAGTGGAATAACCTCAGGGGCGAGTGGGAGTGTGAAAGGAATGCAACCCTTTAAAAAAAAAAAAAAAAAAAACATGTAAGCTTGCTATGGCTCTTAATAGTAGGACAGTAATTGAAGTCAGTGAAGGTAATTCTTTAGGGTTTACCTCTGGGTCCCTTGTATCCTTTAGGTCCAATGGTGTGGCACTATAGGCTAAACACTGGACTGTTAACTACAAGGTGGGTGGTTCAAACCAACCATCTGCTCCTTGGAAACCATACACAGGGTCACGAGGAGGTGGAACCAACTTATCAAGTTATCAGCACTTATCAAGTAACAATCAGCCAAATACTGATAAAAGTATGTTGATATTTTGGCATTAAACTGTCCCAATTTAAAAAGTTCTTTAAAAATAAAAAAATCAAAGGCACTCAAACACATGCATTTGATTCTAATTGCCTATGTCTCACAACCACCAAGACTGTCAAAATAAAAAGGAAAAAAAAGTTATCCATTATCTCAAAGCAAAGACAGAAAAGCAAAGCAGTATTGAAATCTTTAACAGTGTTAACAAAATGGGGTAGACCCATTCCAGGATAAACTGAACGTTCTTTTGAAAACACAAATAATCATATGCCTTCATGTTAAAATCCTGCAATGCCTTCTCATTGTGAATTTGTTGTTGTTGGAGTTATGTGTCGACGAGTCAGTTCCAACTCACAGTGACCCAGGATAAGGTTTCTGAGGAATGCATAGTGGGTTTGAACTGCCCACTCTGTGGCCAGCAGTCCAATGACCATCCCATAGCACCACACCAGGCCTCCTCTCATTATATTAAGTAAGGATAAGCACAAAATTATCAGCATGATCTGCCAAGTCCTTCATGGTCTCAGCCCTGCATATCTTGTCAAGCGTAATATTAAAGCTCACATTGACTGAATGCTTAGTTCCAAGCATCCAAGCACAGAAATTTTTTCATTTCACTTCATAACAATCTTTGAGATGGAGACTCTTATTTTACCCATTTTTCAGATTAGGAACTGGAGAAATTACTTGCCTAAGATTATAAGCTAGAAAGTGGTTGTGTCACAAGAAATGAATACACATCCTTAATCCTCTCTTACTGTCTCCATCCAATAGACTTGGAAAATCTACATTCTCATTGGCCCTGCTTTCTTACGTTTTGAGTTATGATCTGGTCAATGGCACACAGGACTTCTGGGAAGTTTTTAACTTCCCTAATAAAGGACCCTGGCATTCCACTTCCATCGTCCTTCTGCTTTGAAAAGGGTCATAGTGCCTGGGGCTGCACTGCCCATTTCAAGACTAGGAAGTGACAAAGCAAAAAGCTAAGAATGCAGCAAAGAACGTGGATCTGGGGTGAGTTCAAATGAGCCCTGCACCCACCCTAAAAACGAAACAAAACAACAAAAAATAAATCCCGTCATCAAGTTGATTCTAACGCCTAGCAACCCTGCATAGGATTTCTGAGGCTGTAAGTCTTTATAGGAGTAGAGATCCTCATCTTTCTCCCTTGGAATAGTTGGTAGGTTTGAACTGCCAACCTTGCGGTTAGCAGTCAAGTGCTTAACCTATCATGTGACCAGTACTCCTTGGTACCTTCTGTAGTCTGCCAATTTTCACACTTTTTGTTTTATTGGGGGGAATCCCTTATATATTAGCCTCTATAAGGTAGTTTTTTTCTGTTATTTGGAACCAATAGTATGCCTGATACAGCTGGGAACCAGGATTCCAACTCAAGAAATCTGATTTCAGATTCTGTGAGCTTAGTTTCTATGTACACTAAATTGAGTCCCTTCCCCCCTCTGTTTGCACACATGGACCTCGCCAGATGGAACACGTAGAAATCAAATAGACTACATCTGTGGAAAGAGAAGATGGAAAAGCTCCATATCATCAGTGAAGACAAGGCCAGGGGCAGACTGTGGAACAAACCATCAA